>NC_056007.1:87743429-88058085 GCF_018446385.1 Zingiber officinale
GACAAACACATACCGAGGTATGGGCTGAGGATACTCATTTGCCTCGGTAGGTGTGCGTGAGCTCCTTCACCGCTCTATATAAGGAGCCTTATACTTCGCCGGAGGTACGCGTTCTGAGAGACTTGGAGCCACTTTCTTGTTGTCGAGCTTTGCCTGATTTGAGCGTCGGAGGGTCGCCGCCGGGAACTCCTTCCCGGCCCGACTTCTGTGCAGGTTCGCCGGAGGATCATACGACCAGTCGGAGATCCACATCAGCGACTCAGAGAGCGCCACGTGCCCAGCGTCCGTTGATTCATCTTTCGGATAGGATCAATTTGGCGCCGTCTGTGGGAACGCTCCTGCATCCGATCGGAAGCAATGGACGAAGTTGGACGACAGCACTCAGTGATGCTCTCCACAGAGGAGCTCGATGCTTTGCTCGAGACAAGAGCCACCAAGCTTATGGAACAAAGACAAAAGTCACAAGCCGAGCGGGTGGAGCAACAAGCAACATCAGCATCAGGCGGCCGAGCGAAAGCACCTCAGGCCACCGTTGCATTTCATCGGGCCCTGTTCCGCACTCCTGAAGCCGCAGTAACTAATCGAGATCGGGGATCTTCTTCGGATGAAATGCCAAGACGAGATAACAGAAAAGGGAAAGCCCCCCGAGCGGACGCATCGCCCGAGCGGATCAACCGCCAATTTTCAGAGGTCATTCTACGAGACCCCCTGCCCAAGCATTATGTGCCTCCAGCGATCGGTGAATACAACGAAACCACCGATCCGGATGATCATTTGGGTAAGTTCGACAACACGGCTACTCTTCATCAGTACACAGATGGAGTGAAGTGTCGAGTTTTTCTTACTACCCTCTCGGGATCGGCCCAACGGTGGTTTCGGAGATTGCCGGACGGATCTATCTCAAGCTTCAAAGACTTCCGAACGGCCTTCCTCCACCACTTCGCAAGCAGTCGCCGCTATCAAAAAACTAGTGTTAGTCTGTTTGCCATCAAACAAGAAGCCCGCGAATCGCTTCGAGCCTACATCCAGCGGTTCAACAGAGTGGCAATGGATATTCCAACGGCCACCTCGAAGACCATGATGAATGCCTTCACACAGGGCCTTGTGGATGGGGATTTCTTCCGATCACTCATTCGGAAGCCGCCCCGAGACTACGACCACATGCTACACCGGGCCAACGAATACATCAACATGGAGGAAGCCCAAGCGGCCCGGAAAAAAGAAACTCCAACCGAGCGGGCTCCTCCTGCCGAGCGAAAGCCGCACGCTGCTCATCAACCACCCAGAGGACCGAGGGCCGAAGCAATCCGCTCCCCCCATGCTAGGTCCCACGTGCAAGAGGTAGCTGCCGCGCGGCCCAAGCCAAAGAAGAAATATACCCCAATGTTCTGATCCTTCCACCGGACGGACACACATAACACCAGGGATTGCCGGAGTCTTCCTCTAATCGCCCACCCCGTTCCCAGGAGTGGCGGTCGTCGATCGCCATCAGTCGACAGGCGACAGAGGCCTCGTGAAGTCGATCGGACGGTAGCTGACAGGCGACAACAACAGACTCCCGAGCGGCATCGATCTCCAAGGCGGGAGACTCTCCGGATGTCTAGGGAGCGGCCCCGACCGTCCGCTCGGGAAGAAGAAAATAGAAGTAATACTTCCCGAGGCGAGATCAACATTATTGCTGGCGGGCCGACCGGAGGCGACTCTAACCGAGCAAGGAAGGCGAGCGTTCGGCAGCTTCAGATCCACACGGTCGGCTGCAGCCAGGAACGGGCGAGCAGACCCGAAATCAGTTTCGGGCCCAGGGACTTGGAAGGTGTTGAAGTCCCCCACGACGACGCTCTTCTCATCAAAGCGGTAATAGTCAATTACACTATTCACCGCATTTTTATTGACACAGGAAGCTCGGTCAATATCATATTCAAAAAGACATTCAATCAACTGCAAATTGATCGAGCCGAGCTGCTGCCCATGACAACCCCCCTTTACGGGTTTACGGGCAATGAAGTTCAGCCGGTCGGACAGATCCAGCTGGCCATATCGCTGGGAGAGGAGCCGCTCAGAAGGACGCGGACTGCAAACTTCGTCATCGTGGATTCTCCGTCGGCGTACAATGTCATATTAGGACGACCGGCTCTAAGTGAATTCCGAACGACAGTCTCCACCTTCCACCAAAAAATCGAGTTCCCAGTAGAAGACAAGGTGGGAGAAGTACGAGAAGATTAACTGGCAGCTCGGCGATGCTACGTCGAGATGGTCCGAGCTGAAGCCAATGCCGCTCGGAAGGTGCCACGAATCGAGGTGAACGCTATAATTGAAAAACCTCCCTCTTTTGTTTATGAAGAAAAAGAGGAAGTGCAGATTCATCCGACCCGATCGGAGGCCACAACGTTCATTGCGGCCGATCTGGAGGCCAACCAGAAAGAGGAAGTGATCAAATGCCTCCAGAGAAACCGTGATGTCTTCGTCTGGGCGACGCATGAGCTGCCCGGAATTTCACCAAGTATAGCGCAGCATGAGCTCCATGTCCAACCGGATGCTAGGTCAGTGAAGCAGAGAAAGAGGGATTTCAGCGCCGAACAGAATGCCATCATCCGAGCGGAAGTGGAGAAACTCCTGGAGGCCGGCCACATACGCGAGGTCCAGTTCCCGAGCTGGTTGGCTAAAGTGGTACTAGTCTCCAAGCTAGGCAATAAATGGAGAGTGTGCATCGATTTCCGGGACCCTAACAAGGCGTGCCCAAAAGATTTTTATCCTCTGCCCCGAATCGATTAGCTGGTGGATTCTACGGCCGACTGCGAGTTGATATGCATGCTCGACGCATATCAAGGTTATCATCAAGTGCCGCTCGCTCGAGAAGACCAAGAAAAAGTCAGCTTCGTTACAGCCGACGGCACCTATTGCTATAATGTGATGCCGTTCGGACTAAAGAATGCGGGAGCCACTTATCAGCGATTGATGAACAAAGTGTTCAAAGAGTAGATCGGGCGAAATCTGGAAGTATACGTGGACGACATTCTCATCAAGTCCATCCGAGCGGCCGATCTCTTTGAAGACATGGAAGAAATTTTCAGAACGCTGAGGAGGTATGGAGTTAAGCTCAACCCCCAGAAATGTCTGTTCGGAGCCAAGGGCGGGCGTTTCTTGGGCTACATAGTGACCGAGCGGGACATCGAGGCAAATCCCAGCAAAGTGAAAGCCCTACAAGATATGTCGCCCCCAAGAAATCTGAGGGAAGTGCAGCGCTTGACCGGTCGGATAACTGCTCTGTCCAGATTCATCTCCAAGACTGCCGACCAAGCCTTCGAGAAACTCAAGGCCGACTTCAGAGAGGTTATTATCCAGAAGATACCCCGAGCGGAGAACCAAGCGGCCGATGAGTTAGTCAAACTCGCAAGCTCAATAATGCCGGTCGCCATCCAACAGCCAGTTGAACAAGTATCTTTGGTGGCGCACGTCGACCGGATGGAGGGCGTCTCGTTCCCGAGCGACTGGCGGACACCATCATGGAGTTTCTCCGCTCGGGTGCTACACCGTCCGATCGGGATGAGGCCCAGCTACTAAGGAGGAGAGCCGGTCGGTTCACGCTCATTGGAGACCAACTATACAAGAAGGCTTTCTCTCGCCCACTGTTGAAATGCGTGAGCTCGGAAGACGCGGCGTACATCCTCCAAGAAGTGCATCAGGGATCCTGCGGAGGGCATCCGGCCGGACGATCGCTGGCTAAGAAAATCTTGCTAGCCGGATACTTCTGGCCAACTTTACAAGCAGATGCCTCTCGGACCGTCGCGACGTGCCTTTCTTGCCAAAGGTATCATAATTTCTCTCATCGACCGGCGGAAGAAATGAAGGCTATTACTGTGTCTTGTCCGTTCGACCAATGGGGAATGGATATTGTGGGTCCGTTTCCTATGGCGACCGGACAGCGGAAATTTTTATTGGTGGCGGTCGATTATTTTTCCAAGTGGGTGGAGGCCGAGCCGCTAGCCAAGATCACTGAGCAGATGGTCAAGAAATTTATCTGGCAAGATATCATCTACCGGTTCGGCATCCCCCGCCGACTCGTCTCCGACAATGGACGGCAATTCACGGGAAAGTTGATCGAAGACTGGTGCAAAAGCTATGGCATCGAGCAACACTTCATGTCCCTGGCATATCCCCAAAGCAACGGTCAAGCCGAAGTAGCCAATCGAGAAATTCTTCGCATTTTGCGCGCTCGGCTCGACCATTTGGGGGGAAGCTGGGTGGATGAAGTGTCAGGCGTCCTATGGGCCATCCGAACGACCTCGAAGGAAGGAACGGGCGTCACACCGTTCCATCTGGTGTATGGCGGCAAAGCGGTCATCCCTGTCGAAGTCGGCGTCGAGTCCGTCTGGATCCAGAATTATGATGATGATAACGCCGAGCGAAGGAACATGGAGCTGGATCTGGTCGAAGAAGAGCGAGCCAAGGCGTCCGTCCGGCTGATGGCGTACCGACAACGGATGAAGCAAAATTACAACCGGTGCGTAATTCCCCGATCGTTCCAGGTGGGTGACCTTGTCTGGAAGAAAGTAAAGTCGGTCGGCTACTTCGGCAAGCTGGAAGCTCCTTGGGCGGGCCCCTTCAAAATCATCGAAAAGCTCCGCTCGGGCGCTTATTATTTGGAGGATGAAGACGGTTGGCGGCTAGATCGACCATGGAGCGCGAATCATCTCCAACCGTATCGAGCTGGGTGAGAGGTGCGCTGATGTAACTTTATATATGTTTTGGTCGCCTATGTCCTTGTAATGCAGGAAGCAGAAATAATTAAAGAATGGCAAATAGCTTCGCCGAACGGCAGTGTCAAAATTAGCCTTTAAAGGCTGTCGAGCTCCGACGTTAAAAATCGAGAGACGAGCCGGCGTCTATAAATCCTCCGAGCGGAAGACCGTCGATCTCCGACGTTAAAAATCGAGAGACGAGCCGGCGTCTATAAATCGTCCGAGCGGAAGACCGTCGAACTCCGACGTTAAAAATCGAGAGACGAACCGACGTCTATAAATCCTCCGAGCGGAAGACCGTCGAGCTCCGACGTTAAAAATCGAGAGACGAGCCGGCGTCTATAAATCCTCCGAGCGGAAGACCGTCGAGCTCCGACGTTAAAAATCGAGAGACGAGCCGGCGTCTATAAACCCGCCGAGCGGAAGACCGTCGAGCTCCGACGTTAAAAATCGAGAGACGGGCCGGCGTCTATAAACCATCCGAGCATAAGACCGTCAAGCTCAGACGGTAAAAATCTACGTTAAGAGGCGGGCAACCAGAGTCTATAACGCCGCCGCACGGGTAACGTGCTGCGTGATCCTCGGCTGTAAGGGCCGACCCATGATCGGGCCTGCCGATAAGGCGAGAATAAAGGCAACGTGTGGCCGAGCGGCTCCCTTATAAAATATACTTGGCACAAGAAAATTAGGACCGAGGCAAAAGTTAAAGATTGGATGCTGGGCGAACAAACAAATAACAAAAGAAGAGAATTCATTTGCGCCGAACAGAGGAAAGACAAAATTTATAATAGCATTCGCCCCGAACGGCCAGTTTACAAAAGACAACAAACACTTAAAGAAAGTTCATAAATCCTTCATTCACTATCATCAAAATTAAAGAAAGAATCAGGGATGGAGCCCATCATGACCGTCAGATCTTCGGGGGGGATCGACAGCTCGGTCGGTATGTGGCCCTTGGTCTTCAGATATTCGACTGCCACTTTGATCGCCTCCTCAAAAGTCAAGGACAGCTTGTCGCTGAACTTTTCGCCAAATTCATCCGAGCGGACGAATGCTTTGCGCACCTCCCCCGACCGACCGGGCTCCCCGTCTTGATATTCTTTAAAAGTAGCTTTAGAAGCGTCGAGGGCATCTTGAAGATCTTTCAGAGCCCCTTCCGCTTTAGCCTGGTCGGCTGAACGACCCTCCCGTTCGGCAGACAGCGAGGCGTCCAAATCCTTCACCCGCTGTTCTAGCCCCCGGTTCTCCACCTTCATCATATCCATGTCGTCGATGGCTTTGCGCTTACGGGTGGTCGCGGTCTTTATCTCCTTGTCCCGCTGCTTGACCAAAGCCTCAAGTCGAGTCACTTCGCTCGACAAGCCGGAGGACTTACCCCGTTCGGCTTCCAGCAGCTTTTTGGCCTTCTCCAGAGTGGCCGTTGATTGTCTGCTTTCTCCCGAAGTTTTGAGCTTTTTTAGCTCGTCCTCCAGTTCAGCTAGGCGGTTGCTGATAGCAATCTGCTCCACCCAATTCTGCAAATGTACGTGATCAGGTTAGAGGTTAAATCAAAGTAACCAGCAAGGTAAAGAATATACCCCGGTCGCCTGCTGCAAATTGTTGTCGCCTAGTTGACCGGGAGTCATAAGCGCGATACGGAGCCGAGCGTCCTCCCAAGCTTTGGCGAGGGGACCCGTAAGAGTGATCTGCTGCTCGGGAACAGTTGGCCGATCAGCAGCCGCTAAATATTCCTCAGAAGGAAGTCGCAAGACAGTTTTTATCGGTCGCGCGCCGCTCAGGTCAACTTGAGGCGCAACTGCTTTACCAGATGGCTCGCCGCTTGAGGAAGGAAGGTCGCCCAATCGTCTAAGACGACGCATAGGCTGGGGAGGACTGGAGGGCGGCATCTCAGAGGTAGCCATGGGAGAGCCGAGCGGCGTGGGGGTACTCTCTATGGAGACCGTCCCGGAGATCACTGGAGCTTCATCACCCCGCTTGGAACGCTGTTCATCAGATGGGGTCGGCTGAGAGACTTGCTCTGGCCGTTTGCGCTTCTGAGTGGCTAGGGGAGCTTCATCGGCAGAACGGCCCTCCACTTCGACTTGAGCAGACGGTATATCGCCCGCAACCTCGGTGGGAGAAGCAGAAGCGGCTAAGGCCTCAGGGACATTCTGAGTCCCTTCACCCTCTCCGGTGGCTGGGCCAGCTAAGACCAAGCCCCGTTCGGCAATCTCCCTATTCTTTGCCGCCTCAATCTCAGCGGCTCTCAATTTCAGCCGCTCGGTGGCCTTGGTGCGCCACATGACTTCGGCTGCAAAAGCAAAGAATAAATCAGTTAGAACAAAAGAAAGAGGACGATAAGGGCACTTACTCATGCTGCAAGGCAAGTCGGCTGGGACGGGGGACAGGCCGAATATATACAGCACTCCCGGAAGGAGCAGCTTGTCGATGTGGTAGCGCTGGCCGACCAGCCGGTCGGCTGCATGAAGATAAGCCTGATCGCCCCTAAACTTGCCGAGCTCCGGTTGTGCCGGCATCGCCGTCTGCCATTTGATACGGAAAGCCGGTGGCTCGGGGAAACGCATATAGAAAAAGTGCTCCTTCCAGTGTTTGTTGGAGCTCGACATATTATCAAAAAGGACAAAACCTATCCTAGATTGGAAAACGAAAGTACCCCACTCGGCTTGCTTAGGATAGTAGAAGTAGTGGAAAACTTTGGGATCCAAGGGGGATACCGTTCAGTCTAAAGAGAATTACCACCCCGCTCAGCAGCCTAATGGAGTTCGGAACTATCTGACCGAGCGGGATGCGAAAGTAGTTGCACACTTGTAAGAAAAACTTATGTGGAGGAAAGCATAGCCCGGCTAAAAATTGGTCTCGAAAAAAGAGGACAGTGTCGGGCGGCGGTTCATGAGGCCGGTCGGCGGGAGTGGCTAATACTATGTGGTGGTCGGCAGGGATCTCATAGGTCCAAGCGAGGCGCAGTGCGTCCTCCTCATCAAACCGGCTCTCCATGGTCGTGTACCAAAGACCAAGAGCGCCGGCGGTCGGCTGGGAAGTGCTAGTCATGGTCGAAAGTAAAAAAGAAATGCGGGACAAAAAGAAAGGGAAATCAAGCAAGGAAGAAAGATGGCAGAACGACAAGGGTAGCTAATCGAAAGCGTAAAGGAATGAGGAAGTGAAGAAAAGAAGGGCTTACGAGTAAAAGGGTGATCTAAATGGGTTGCGAGGTCGTCAGAGAGCTGAGAAACGGAGTCGCCGGAGCAGAAAGAAGCAGCAAGGTGTCGAGGTGAGATGAAGCAGGAATGCGGCGGAGAGAAGAAATCGGAAACTTTATAGCGTTGGCCTCTGATAGCCCTAGCCGTCGGATTCAGGTTGCAAAAAATGAAGCTATCATCAAACCGTTCATTTCAAACGGCGGTTGTCCCATCGGAGGTAACGCCACCGCCATACGCTGACAAAAGCGAGATCGCCACGTGTCAGCAGGATACAGGTCATATTTAATGAACGCCCCTTACTGCGCGCAGTGCACGTGCTGGGCAGTAACGGGGAAGATTCGGTATGGATTCCAAGGGAATACAAGGCACGGGCAAGACACAGCCGAACGGGTGCAACGAAGAGGGTGAACCGAGCGAATGAGCATCCCCAAGCCCTGCCGAGCGGACTAGTGTAGCGGCCGTTACTCAGTTAGATCTGCAGTCCAGTCAGTCGGATTTCACCTCCTTCGACTAGACTTGAGGGGGAGGCAAGTGATCCGGCGGTAAGAACAGGGGACCCCATTTTGAGGAGTCAACGCCACGTGGAAGTTAAAGGGCCAGGTGGTCCATCGGAAAAGGAGGGACCGACCGGACGCTCGAGAGAAGGTCGGGCCGATCGGCCTACCGGAGAAGGGTGGCTGACCGACAGGATGGCCGACCGGTGTTTAACTGACGGCCAAAAGGCGCCCCGATGGGAGTCGGGGTTCCGGCGCTCGATTGAACAGGAACGAAGGGCCGAGCGGAAGTCACGCTCAGTCGAAGACATAAGGTAGCATACTGCTAATAGTATCTACAAAGCACGTGACCGAGAATCTCCCAAGTAAACCACTATATATGTCCGGTCGGACGTAAGGTGGAGGCTGTCCGGCCGGACGCCCCGGCATGGAGTAGGGAGAGAAGGACAAGGAACATCTTCTGACAGCTGTCATGCTCTATGACTAGGTCATACTCCAAATCTGGCGACAAGGTGTTCTGCTGTCCCATCGAAGACATACCTGGACTGTAGTAGTATGGTGTCAGGTAAGCTTTCTGACAAACACATACCGAGGCATGGGCTGAGGACACGTATTTGCCTCGGTAGGTGTGCGTGAGCTCCTTCACCGCTCTATATAAGGAGCCTTATACTTCGCCGGAGGTACGCGTTCTGAGAGACTTGGAGCCACTTTCTTGTTGTCGAGCTTTGCCAGACTTGAGCGTCGGAGGGTCGCCGCCAGGAACCCCTTCCCGGCCCGACTTCTGTGCAGGTTCGCCGGAGGATCATACGACCAGTCGGAGATCCACATCAGCGACTCGGAGAGCGCCACGTGCCCAGCGTCCGTTGATTCAGCTTTCGGACAGGATCAACAGATAAGTTAACTTTGGAATCAATAATGTTAAGTTCTGCTTGTGATTCCTAATTTAATTTCTAAAGAACACAATAGATTGTTAGGAATGGTTCAGGACTTGTACAAAATTTTTGTACAGGGGAACCGGTACGATATTCCGAGTATCAACAAACAATTGGTATCCATAATAATTATGCTACATACTCACCCATTCTGTCTCAGTTGTAGATAAAACAACACAATACTTTTTTCTACTAAACTAGCTGATAAGTGATAGTCCAAGTAATTGGCATCCACAACTTGTACTTTTCCTATCTAATTTACAGCAAGCATAATCTGAGTAAGAATATCTTAAAAGGTCAAAGTTAGTTGTTCTAGGGTACTACATTCTTATATTTTGTGTACCTTTTATATATTTGAAAATATTTTTAACAATTTTTAGATGGATTCCTTAGTATAGGTTTGATATCTAACATGCATACTAACTGCAAATAGTATGTCAGGTCGGCATGAGGCCTTTTGAGTAAAGCTCATAAGGAAAGTCATGAGAGCTTAGGTCCAAAGTAGACATTATCATATTATTATGGAAATATGTGAATATTATTTAGAAACAACAAATGACCTGCTCTGAGCCTCTCCGCGAGCATCCGGTCAAGCTGACCTACTCCGGGTCTCCTCACGAGCATCCAGTCACCTTGACCTTCTCCGAGCCTTTCCGCGAGCATCCAGTCACCCTGACCTGCTTCGGGCCTCGCCGCGATCCTGTTACCTTAACCTACTTCGGGCCTCCCTGTAACTTCGTTCAAGGTCACCCCACATGACATTTGATTTGGATTATGACTCTGATACTATTTGTTGTATCCACAGGATATTCACATATTTTCATAATGACATGATATTATCCAAAGGATGTTGCATCACAAAATGCTTGCGGGGAGGCTTGGAGCATGTTAAGAGTGATCGACCGTGAATGCTTGTGGGGAAGGCCCGAAGCAAGTCAAGAGTGACCGGATGTTCGCGGGAAAGAATGTAAGATATCTCCATTGACATAAAGCCTTTTGGGTAAAGCTCAAGAGCAAAGCCACAAGAGCTTAGGCCCAAAGTGGATTAATATCTTATCATTATGGAGGTATGTGAATATCCTTTGGGCATAACAAATGACCTGCTTCGGACCTCCTCACGAGCATCCGATCACCCTGACCTACTTCGGGCCTCTCCGTGAGCATTCGATCACCTTGACATGCTCAAGGTCTCCCCGAGAGCATCCGGTCACCTTGACCTGCTTTGGACCTCCTCGCAACTTCGTTCAAGGTCGCCCCACATGACATCTGATCTGGACCATGACTCTGATACCATTTATTGTGTCCAAAAGATATTCACATATCTTTACAATGACATGAGATTATCCAAAGGATGTTGTATCATCGGATGCTTACAGGAAAGCTTGGAGCGGATCAAGAGTGAACGGACGCGGATGCTTGCAAGGAAGGTTCTAAGCAGGTCAAAAGTGATCGGATACTCGTGAGAAAGTTCGGACCATGAGAATAGTGATGATGATTCATTTGAGGGGAGGATTGTTGGAATTCAATTAAAGTCTAACATTAAAAAGATTTAAAAAAGATTATAAATTTAAAAGGATATATGATATCTTTATTAGCATGCTATCTTTTAGATAGCATATCAGAGTAAATCACGGGGAGTTAGATTAAAATAAATATATCATATTATTATAAAAATATAAAATTACTATTATTATTATTTTAATTTCACCCTCCTAACGTCCGTGGACCTTGGAGTCTCTTTAATCCCACGTTAATTAGCGTTTACATCACTTTATAAAACCAACCAAACCGCTCGTTTTCTTCATCAACGCGACAACTTCTCCGCGTTCGAAGCTTCCCCAATTTCCTCGTCTCTGCGGTCCTCGCCGAGATCGGCCATCCAATTCCTTGCTCGCTTCCTCTTCCTCTGCCTTCGTGCTCCTCGCCGAAGAGTCTCCTTCACAATTCCGTTACGCCTCATATTTTGTAAGTTGTTGGATCTACCCTTTTTTGAGGTTTTCCGGGTGGTGTTAGCTGTACGTGTCGCCCTATTTCACTGGAAAGGTGTGTTTTTTTGTGGTTTATGATCCAACAAGCATCGCTCTTCCTCGGATCTGGATTCGGTTTCCAGTTTTTTTTTTTCTCCCGTTTTTCTTGAAGGGCAAACGATGTAGATCGAGTCGCGATCTTCAGATTTGTCGTCGATGGTCCATATTCGACGAATTGCTCGACTGTCATGTGTAATGCAGTGATCTAATTTGTGGCCCGGGTAGCCCTTTTGGTTATAATACTTGTGGTTCTAGTTACATTTGTACTGATCAACTCTATAGGGTTTTCCCCCACAATTTCATATTTAGATGATCGTTCCTGGTTCCTAGATGTGTGTTAATTGACCTTTTGCTTCGGATCTATAAATTGGTGCATACTTCCGCCTTTGTTATTAAATGATTGAGAGAAAGCCAATATCCTTTCACTAAAATATTTTGCAACGCTGTTGGCTGATCTGCAGGCGATCTTGTCTGGATTTTTATTATTCGTGTGTTGCTAGTCCTCGCTTATGGCTGTAAATTGTGCATTGAAATTAACGATATGACTTGCTTGGATTTTGTGCAGAATTTGGGTTTCAAATGACGGAATACAAACCTAAGAACATCCTCATTACTGGGGCCGCAGGCTTCATTGCATCCCATGTCGCAAACCGCCTAGTCCGAAACTATCCTGACTACAAGATTGTGGTCCTTGACAAGCTTGATTATTGCTCCAACTTGAAGAACTTGAACCCGTCGCGATCATCGGCTAACTTCAAGTTTGTGAAGGGTGACATTGGGAGTGTGGACCTCGTCAATTACCTCCTGATCACGGAGTCCATTGATACCATCATGCATTTTGCAGCCCAGACCCATGTTGACAATTCTTTCGGTAACTCCTTTGAGTTCACTAAGAACAACATCTATGGCACTCACGTCCTCCTCGAGGCCTGCAAGGTGACTGGTCAGATCAGGAGGTTTATCCATGTTAGCACCGATGAGGTCTATGGAGAGACTGATGAGGATGCTGTGGTTGGAAATCATGAGGCATCTCAGTTGCTGCCGACGAACCCATACTCAGCAACAAAAGCTGGTGCTGAGATGCTCGTTATGGCTTATGGAAGATCATATGGCCTACCGGTGATTACTACCCGAGGAAACAATGTGTACGGGCCAAATCAATTTCCAGAGAAACTGATTCCAAAGTTTATCCTTTTGGCCATGAGGGGGCAACCATTGCCTATTCATGGAGATGGCTCTAATGTCAGAAGCTATCTATACTGTGAGGATGTTGCTGAGGCCTTTGAGGTTGTTCTTCACAAAGGTGAGGTCGGCCATGTATATAACATTGGAACGAAGAGAGAAAGGAGAGTGATTGATGTGGCAAAGGATATTTGCAAACTCTGCTCATTAGATTCCGATAAGGTCATTAAGTTTGTGGAGAATAGACCCTTCAATGATCAGAGATACTTTTTGGATGACCAGAAGCTGAAGAACCTAGGATGGTCAGAGAGGACTGTCTGGGAGGAGGGACTCAAGAAGACGATGGAGTGGTACATGAACAATCCAGATTGGTGGGGAGATGTTTCGGGAGCATTATTGCCTCATCCACGAATGCTAATGATGCCTGGTATGTTTGAGGGTTCTGAAGAAACAAAGTTCTTGGTTTCTCAGTCTATGAACACTAATACACAGAACAAAATGTTGGTTCCCACTCCAAGGAGCAATGTGTCCTCTCCTAAGAAACCACAATTGAAATTCCTGATATATGGTAGAACAGGATGGCTTGGGGGCATTCTGGGGAAGCTATGTGAGAAACAAGGCATACAATATGAGTATGGACGGGGGCGGCTAGAAGACCGTTCCCAGCTCATATTGGATATTCAAAATGTGAAGCCAACTCATGTTTTCAATGCTGCTGGTGTGACTGGCAGGCCTAATGTCGACTGGTGTGAATCACATAAGCAGGAAACAATTCGCACTAATGTTGTGGGAACTTTGACTCTTGCAGATGTCTGTAGGGAGCATGAGTTGCTATTGATGAATTATGCTACTGGTTGTATATTTGAGTATGATGTTGAACACCCTGAAGGATCTGGCATCGGATTCAAGGAAGAAGACAAACCCAATTTTTTTGGTTCCTTCTATTCAAAGACTAAAGCAATGGTAAGTTTCCATTACTCATTCAATCTGTTTACACCCCATCAATTATGCTGCATATACCTTAAGCTAACAAGGGAATTCTCTTTGGTCTAATGAAGGTTGAAGAGCTTTTGAAAGAATATGAAAATGTATGCACACTTCGAGTCAGGATGCCCATATCGTCTGATCTGAGCAACCCTCGGAACTTCATCACAAAAATCAGTCGTTATAACAAGGTTGTGAACATTCCCAATAGCATGACGATCTTAGATGAACTTTTGCCTATTTCAATAGAGATGGCAAAAAGAAACTGCAAGGGCATATGGAACTTTACAAATCCTGGTGTGGTGAGCCACAATGAAATCTTAGAGATGTACAAGAGCTACATTGACCCCAGCTTCAAGTGGGTCAATTTCACATTGGAAGAACAGGCCAGAGTCATAGTTGCAGCTCGAAGCAATAACGAACTGGATGCTACAAAGTTGAAGAATGAGTTCCCGGAGCTGTTGTCCATTAAAGAATCCCTTATCAAGTATGTGTTTGAGCCAAATAAGGTCATTTCTAACTGAGAAGCTCACTCGAGATCATTTCATTACATTTGCTCTAAGCATTAGTGCCTTAGACTTGATTATTCTCTCTCACTGCTGTTCAGTATAGTCATGGAGGGATGATTATTACGCTAAGCTCTGTGTTAGTGTCAGAAGAGTTTTATATAATCAGATAAGCTATATAAGCTGATTTTGTGTTGGGAAGACTTTTCTAGACGAGAAGAAGCACGTTGATCAATATCTTTTTTGTTTTTTAAGTTGTAAGCTTCATTGATAGTCCAAACGATGTACCGTTATTCAATACATTTCATCAATGCACTCAACTTAATTGTTTTGAACATCTACTTAATTTGTTCCACTCGTACCCTTTATATAGATGATGCCTTTATTCCTATCAATCACTCATTGCGCTTGCTGTCATGGAGATCATGATATTGAATATTCAATTGTTTAAAACTGTGTAGATTAAGGTTGAGAACAAGAACCAATTTGTGCTTAAAGACTAAAGTTAATCAATTTATATTAAGCTAATGAAATAACTAAATCATGCTAATGCAAATGTTTAGACTATATTTGATAATGATCCGCCTAGTTACTTGTAATGTTATTAATCATGTAAGAACTTATTAAATTAGCTTTTCTTTATGACAGGATAATTAGGTCAATCTATGTGATTTAAGAGTTAATCAACGCTTTCAATTCACCATTAAGAATTCTAGCAACTTGATTAAAACTTCTTTGATCATTGTTAAGGTATCGTTTCAAATAAACCAAGATAAACGTCATGGTAAATTAATACGAAACCCTGGCTATAACGTGGGAGTCGAAGTCCTCCAAAATAGTCTTTGGATGCCAAATACGAGAGAATTTCTTTTCACCTGGGTTTACCCTATATTTTTTCATTTTACCGAGATATATCTTAGTTATTAGTTTTAAGTTGCAAACAAGTTAAATTCCAAAGCTTGCAAGTTAAATGAGATAACGCCATCAAAAGCATAATTTGGATCATTGCTCATTTTTGGGTTGTGAAACTGCACAGCATCAGCATATAAAGGACAGTCCGGTGCACAATGTTTCAGTCATGCGGGATCCCAAAGAAATATCCATTGTACGCAATCTTACTCTATTTTTTGCAAGAGATTATTTTCAGGATTCGAACTCGTAACTTTTTGATCACATGACAACAACTTTACCGTTGCACCAAGGCTCCCCTTCACAGCATCAGCATATACAGTCATCAAATTCTACAAAATAGAAGTTTACATTTGATATGTAATTTGTTCACACCTATGCAGAATTTGCAATGCAGACCGTACAATTTTCACTGCCTAAAAACCTACAAGGAGTAGATAGAAGTTCGATCTAAACATAAAAATCAGCGATAAAAAACTGAAGTTGAATGTGTGATGAAAGAAGAAATTCCAGGTGTACATAGCAAGCACATATTCCAGTTGACTACGACTGCTTACATTCTAAAAGAACTTTGATACTTCCATGAAATGATCTGCTTGAAATATTGAAATTTGAGAAGAACCGAACCCCCAAATTTCTGCAGCTTAGATGAACGGAGGAAGTATTATCCAACGTCTTGGATACCTAGGCCGCCCCTCTTTTCCATCAAATAACTGCAATAAAAGTAAATCAGACATAGGCATAAACAATTAAAGGCTTGCTTGCATGTTAAATATGCTTTAGTAGGATACAATTTGGGAAGCTATGAAACCATAGGAAAAATAAGCAAAAGATACATGTATTGAATCAAACATAGCGATACCTTCTTGAGCCGCCAGTGCTTTGCAAAGGCCCAGTTAGTCATAATGAGTGTAGCCACTATGAGGAACACATAACCTGCTATTGTTTGAGTGGCAATATTGAAACCAAGCCACTGGTAGATCTCTGTGGTGTAGTTTGCGCAAGTTACTATGTTGAACAAAAACCCACCAGGAATCTGGTAACCACCATTACCACTAGGGCTTCTGAGGTTCCTCAAAATGAGATGGCAGTACAAGTTTGAAATTTGGCAAATCAACCCAAATGTGAAGCCAATCTTCATTTGCAGATCACTGACAGGTGTATACAGTGGATGATTCACATGGTAGGCAATGTATGTTCCAAAAGTCCAGTAATAGGCACAGTTTCTGAATACATTGGAGAGAGGTGAAGTTGCATGGCTGAATCTATGAATGAAGAAAGTCTCCATGATACGCTTGAAATAATGGAAGCACCAATAGTACAAAGCATATGTCTGGACTGGGTAAACAACTCGCTCACCCTCATAACCAAAGTACTTGTACACTGGAAAGTAGTAGCAGATGGGGTAGATAATTAGGGGGCCCAAATACTCCCAGAAGAAAAGAGTGCTATAAGAAACTTGTACGCCTAAATCCTTGAAAACAACAGTTAGGTTGTTGGTATTCCCATCGCAATAGTCTGCCAATTTATTCTTTGGAATAAGCACAGTTGGTTTTCCTTTACTTCCAGCAAGAAATGGAAGGGTAAGGCGCTGTCTCGAAGGATAGTATTTTTTAACTGCAAATGGAGAGGAATCATATGGATGATTATTGTTAAAGACATAGTTCAAAATTTTAAGAAAACATACATATCTCAAGGTAAGAAATCGAATAGAACCAGCAAATTAATAGATCATATTTTGTAACATTATATATTAATAACAATGGTAAAAGCGCTTAAGTTCAGTCTCTTAGTTGCTATTTAAATGTGCTAAGTTGGTTATGCTGCTTACAGAGGCAAGAAAATAGGATCTTCATATTCTAGTCAGTTCTCAGATGCGTTTTGAAAAAAAAAAATGACAGAAGTGCTTCTACGATATGCTAACTTAAGGTAACTTCAATATGCATTATTATATACATGAGGATAAAGTAAATCATAATTTCATAAAGAACAAAAAAGAATCATGTCTATTTAAGATTGAATTTTCTGATCACCAAGCATGATACAAAGTCATGTTATAAAATATTATGTCACTGACATTAATATCTTCTAGTATGCTGACTTCCATTTGATATCAATCTATCACTTGCACCTTAACTATAATTAATCAAATTCAGAATCTACCAATCATCAAACCTGATTTTTCCATATTAACCTAATTCCTCTTTTCAATTTTATAATCTATTAGAGATGCACCTACTACTAGTCAATAACATACTTTAGAATCTGCTTCCTAGTAATCTCACTTGTCGCTCTCATTATTCTCATTTCTACTACATAAATTATTTGTATGTGTTGCTTGCTGAGCTTATAGCTTAGCTTTTCTGAACAAGTAAAACTGTAACATTTTAGCAAAGTGATAGCTAGGACAAGTTTTGTTTTGTGCTCCTGCCACAATAGTGATCAATTCAAGCTCTACGTTGACAACCACTTATATTTAATCTTAATTATAAGTTGTAGTTCATAACAATTGCATTTAGTTCTAGTATGCAACGATCCACAATGGACAAAGGCATTAGAAACCATTTACTTTTATAATGGGTAGGTTCTTATTACATTGCTCTTATAGAGCAACTCTAGAGGAGTTAGTCATATATGTAATGTTCACATAAAGAGCAGTCGGGTGCACGAAACTCCCACCAAGGCCGGGTCCCGAGGTTAGGTCTATTGTACGCAATCTTATCCTACACTGCAAGAGTCTGTTTTCGTGACTCGAACCGGTCATTTCCAGGTCACACGGCAGCAACATTACCTAGCATATGTAATGTTCACATACAACAATGAAAATCAACCAGTATAATCACAAATAAAAATTACCATCTATTCCCTCTTTTGCTTTAGCCCTCTTCCAAGAAGATTAGTGTGCTCTTCTAGCACTATCTTTCCTTGATTGTAGCACTCGTGTCTTGCTGTTCTTAACAAGATTGCATGGTGTGTTCTTTTGTTTAACATATGATTTCAAGCGAATTATTTACAATAATTTCTTTACACTCTTTGTGAAGCTATAATCTATTACCTTCTTTTATGGAGTTTGGGGGAGGCGCGATACAAAAAAAAAAGATTGGAATCTTACCTATGACTTCATGTTTCGGGATAAGTGATCACTTAATCAAATTTAACATTTTATTGATTTGGTACATAATATTCAAAATCTTGCCAATACATATGTAACTAAGGAGAGCATGCCCCAACTAAGTAATTCCATGTGATGGGACTATGCTAAAGGAAAGGAGCTCAATCATGTGAGGGAAAGGTAATGAAATACAAAAGGATAAGTTGGGATATTTCCCAATATCTTTTGCAGTAAATGATCACTTGAACAATTTAACAAATATTAAAGTCACCTCTTCGAACTTATTTAAAGTTGCTATGCTAATAAATATCAATACAAACATTAAACAAATATAAACAGTTTTCTAGATCCATCTTTTATTTCCTATAGGAGTTTTACATTCACTAGATGAGCAAAATATAAGTGCAGGCAGTGCTCAGAATATAAACTAGAGCAAAATTTAAAATGTGACCACTTAAATAGTTAAGGCATAAATAGTCAAACATAATTTTACATATATAACAGGAACATTTGGAATAAAGTAACAGTTACAATCTTAGAACTATCAGATTTGAGGTATTATGAATTACCTTATTTACGTAATTTTAAGGCACATAATTCATTAAAACACTTGGAGATAAACCAAGCCCATTTATTATTATTTATTACATAGGCACAATGTCAAATTACTACCTAAATAAAAATTATATGAGAATGAGACAGCTGGATGGGCATGTCAAATTACCAAGTTCATAAGCAAAATTTTTAGGTGTTGTGTTTTAGCCATTCTACTCATCATCATTGCAAAATAGTTAGCAAGTTCAAATATAACCATCTCACTTTTCTCATTTGGTACATAATGGGTGCTAATGCTTTTTTTTTTTTTAAGACTAGAAGCAATCTATGTGATGATTTATACTAATTACTCTACTCTTTTTGTTATTTCAACGGGATTGATCTGGGAACATGAATATAATAGTGAAGAAATTAAGCCATGAAGAGACTTACTTCGAGCATGTATAGCTTCCTGTAGATCGTTCACAGTAGCCTGAAAACGCACGCCAAGAAACAAATTTTTAAACTCAAATCTACAAACAAAACAATTAAATAAGGGGGAAAAAACGGATCTGAACACTTCTAGTGAGCACATCGAACAATTAAACAAGATAAAGAGCAACAAACTGGAAATACAAAACACTGAGACAACCACAAAGAAAGACCTTAAGAATGACTCTTTGACCGGTTGCAGAGGATGATAAATCCCTCCGACAAATCATAAGAAACATGAATTTTGCTTATCAGACAGAGAGAAGAGAGGGAAAAAAAACCTCATCGGCGAGTTCAATCCCACCCTTGATGACCTCCCTCCCACTGCGAGACACAAGGGTTACCTTCATCCTTCTCTGCCTCCGACCGTGCCCACAGACGTGAGACGAGGAAGAAAAGAAGTTGGCAAGGCAGGAGGCCAGGAGCAGATCACAAGCAGGGCATGACGACCGATCCGTAGCATTTATTCCGAGGTATTCCGACTTGGATCATCCAACGGCGTTGATCGGATCATGGAAGATAAAAGGGCAAAAAAAAACAATCTTTTTCCTGCTACTTCGAATTCCACGCCCTGAGATCTATTAGGACCGTTGGATGGGAGATCTCCCTCTGCATCCGCAGTTCATCGCTCGCGTCGCAGGTCGCCGTACGGATAGGGAGGCAAGTTTATGGTTGGGAGTGGGAGATCGAACTAACCAAATTTATCCGAGAATTGAACAAGGAACATCCAAATTAAAAGCGGCAGTTGGATGAACCACCTACTTTCATTAAACACATACGCGCATTGATATCGTACTTATTTCCTTGAGAAAAAAAAAGAAATTAAAATATTTTTCTATTTTTAATTACATTAACATCCGTATGTCTATGTCAACAATCCATTTTCATCTATCATGCATTTTATTTTAAATACTAATAGAGAAAAAGTAAAAAAAATATTAAAAAAAATGTACTTTGTTTTCAAATCTACCACCAAAGAGTGAGTTTCCTGAGTACTTTACCTGACCCAAATAAAGTAATTCAGATCTTTTTCGTAAAATATGGATTAGAGGACGGGTTGATGATCTCACGTATAAAATAAATAAGGTCATCATTTTTTTATCAATGGTGGGAAGTGGCATATCTTCTGATCCGTATTTTACGGACCAGAGGATCTGCGCTTTAAAGCAGCTAAGATCCTCTGGTCTGTAAAACGCGAACCAAAGGATGGATCACTTTCCACAATTGATGGAGAGTGATGGTCTCACGTGTAAAATAAATAGGGCCACCACTTTCCATCAATGGTGGAGAGTGATCCATCTTCTGGTCTGTATTTTGCAGACTAGAAGATTCGCGCTCTAAAGCAATTCAAATCCTCTGGTCTGAAAAACGCGAATCAGAGGATGTGTCACTCTCCACCATTAGTGGAGAGTGATGACCTCATGTGTAAAATAAGTAGGGGTCATCACTTTCCATCAATAGTGTAGTGTGGCCCATCCTTTGGTTCGCCTTTTGTGGACTAGAGGATCTGCGCTCTAAAGCAGCTTAGATCCTCTGGTCCGTAAAATGCGAACCAGAGGATAGGCCACTCTCCACCATTAGTGGAGAGTGATAGCCTCACGTGTAAAATAAGTGGAAGTCATCACTTTCCATCAATGGTGGAGAGTGGCTCATCCTATGGTCCACGTTTTGTGGACCAAAGGATCCATGCTCTAAAGCAGCTCAGATCCTCTAGTCTGTAAAACGCGGACCAAAGGATGGGCCACTCTCCACCATTCGTAGAGAGTAATGGCCTCACGTGTAAAATAAATGGGGGTCATCACTTTCCATCAATGGTGGAGAGTGACTCATCCTCTGGTCCGTGTTTTGCGGATCAGAGGATTCGCGCCTCTAAAGCAGCTCAGATTTTCTAGTCCGTAAAATGTTGACCAGAGGATGGGCCACTCTCCACCAATGGTGGAGAGAGTGATGGTGTCGCGTATAAAATAAGTGGGGGTCATCATTTTCCATCAATGATAGAGAGTGACTCATCCTTTGGTCCACGTTAAAGCAGTTCAGATCCTCTGGTCCGTAAAACGTGGACCAAAGGATGGGTCATTCTCCACCATTAGTGGAGAATGATGACTTTATGTGTAAAATAAGTGAGGGTCATTATTTTCTATCAATAATGGAAAATGATCCATTCTCTAATATGTATTTTACAGACAAGAAGATCTGTGCTCGAAATAAACGAGGACATTTCAGAAGACCAGTGTGAAAGTTAACATAGGTGCTGTAAGATAACTTGGGACAACTGGGCCATCGGCCCTTCTTTAGCCAGTCTCCTAGAGTGGTATTTAATGAATGGGAGGTTGATCAAATGTGTGAGTTATCTGTCATCAATTTATGAATCTTTGAGTGGTTAAAGGATAGTAGCAAACTTCGTCTGACAACCTGCACTTCGCCTGGCTAGCTACTTTTCGAATTTCAGTAATTTATAATCTTCATCTCCATCTAACCGCGATATTAATGTGACATCTCCAGTTGACCAAATCCCTCCTAGAAGATGCTAATATTCCCTCAAACTTTATCCGTTCAATAACAATTCAATCATTCCGGATAACTTAGTCTCTTCCAGTCGACTGAACGCTCTTCGATCGCTGAAATCCAATCACTTGGAGTTCTCTCGGTCGGAAGTCCTCCTCTTGATATATCGTCTTTTAAATGTCCTGTACATCTTTCTAACTCCGTTGGAGTTCTTTTTCACAATTTCTCATACTTCATTTTCAGTATCATCTTTCTATTAGAATTTATATGCTCCTTAGTCATTATATACTCCTTGGTCATCAGATACATGTATATTTTTCTAAATTCCTGAATATTTATACACATTAAAACACCATGAGGAATTTAACATGCTGCTGGTGCAATGCACTTGGCTTCTTGTCATAAGTAACAAGGAGGGTTCTCGTTGATGTCGAAGAACACAAACGAGGACGCCCCTGGATTTGAGAACTAACATTCATCGAGCTTATTCTCATATTAATCAGACTTGAGAATGATATATAGCAGCTGGAAAATTAAACGAGATAGGACTTCATTTTAGACTGATGCATGCTAATTGCTCTCATCGACTTCAAAATTAGAGCACGGGCTTGATCTAGCTACTTGTGAGTTCGCCCTTCATTTCTCGACTTGGGCTTCCTTGGCACGCATCGACCACGTACCTCTTCGTTCTCCTTCGCAGGATCATCCATCTCCAAGCCCCTGTTTTGATCTCGTTCTAGTAATCAAAGTGTGTAGTAATGGAATGTTTAGCCAAGCAGACAGAATTGGAGCAGAGCAGAAGCTTACCTATCAGCGTTGTAAGATGAGGACCTCTTCAAGCTTGGCATCTCGTCGCCGTTCCCGCCCGCCGCCGGCTTGTTGGTCTCCACCAAGCTCCCACTGAAGCACACCTCCTCCACTCTCATGGCCCGAAAGCTCGGGAAGTGTCCCATGGACTCCGCTCGGTCCAGCCCTCCGCTGTACTGCGGCATCAACGACAGCCCGCTGGTCCTCACCGAGGCCGAACCGCACGAGATCAGATGCATCAGCACCTCCGTGGCCTTCACTCTTCCGCTTAAGCAGCCGCCCTCCGCCCTCTCCTTCTGCTCCGGCTCTGCCGCCACGATACGGTAGCTGTCCGCCTTGATAAGCGCTTCTAGCGTCTCCGGGCTCGACGACGACAGTGGCGGCGGCGAGATCTCGTCTTGGCTGAGTTCGGTGGCGGGGTTCTCTACCGTTGTCAATGTCTTTGGCTTCTCGTCGGTCGGAGTAGCTCGCCGGCGATGCCGCCTGTGCTCGTCCGTCTGCGTGGACGCGTCACTCGACTTGACGGCGGAAGAGAGAAAGGTGTCATCTTGCGCGCGTTTCGAGGCTTCCACAGACTTCCCGGAACTGATGGAGGAAGAGGCGGAGCTTTCCACGGAGGCCGAGGGAGTAGAAGAGAAGTAGAAGTCCAGAATCCGTGTTCCTTTGAGCACGTACTCATTCCGATGAACAGGGTGGATGAAATCATCTTCCAACAGATCATGCCACACATAGCCATTTGTGTAGCTCCTGACGTGCAACAGAAAAGGATTGAGAAGATACAGATCATCGAGATCAACTCACACTCCTTCAGCGATCTCACCTCTTGCAAGACCAGGAGTACATGTCCGCCATGGCCCGGCCTCTGAGAACATGGAGACGGCTGATGACGTCTGCAAACAAGTCGCTCGATGAAATGCTCGCAAGGAATTTAGATGAACCAGTTACGCTTGTTTCGCTCGATGTCTACATAAAGCGTTACCTCTGAGGTAGAGCCCTTCTACAGTAGAGAAAGGAACCTCCACGAAATGAGGCTGCTCGAGGTTGCCATTCCTCGAGAGGTAGTAAACCACTTGAGCTTTTGCTCTCCGCTTCGGCTCAGTCCACACCATTGTCCTCTCTGGGCTCGTCTTCGACGTAAGCTCAGCTCTCCCTCTGGAAGCAACTGCCATTGCTCAATCGTCCCCAAGGTTTGACAGGGTTCCTCCAAGAAAGCTAGCTAGGAGTTGAAAAGTGGCAGCATTTGCTGAACGCAAAGAGTATTTCATTTTCCAGCTCTATTTTGTTTCTATAGTTTGCATAATAATACTAAAACCCTTTGATATTTTGTTCTTGCACATCTTGGTCATGTGACATAAAACTGAGGGTAATTTTTAAAATACCATTTAAATTTTTATAGCACAGACTGCAGCCTGCAGGTGGCGCCTCGAGTTTCCCGCGGGTCCACTCGGATTAGGTGAAATAACCTGTTTGTTTTGTGTACAGTTAGAAAGTGAGATTTTAAATTTTCATGGGTAACAAATAAAAGGATGTTTTCTTTTAATTTAATCTTAATTTATTATTAAAAAGATGCTTTTTCCTATTTTTAATGTAAAAGAGTTGCAAGAATCTTACTGCTCTGCCTCTGACGACAAAGAGAAACAGGAACAATTTGAAAGAAAGGAAGCTAGCGACTGCATTCCGTGCCAATTTTATTTTAAAATGCATTAGAGGATTCGAATTCCAGCGGGAAAAAGTGGAGCATGAGAGCCGTGTAACGTGACTTGTCACCGTTAGATCATCACAATCATTGCAAAATAACAAAGTCGAAAATATAATTTAAGGTCCTAGTTAGGTCGTTTCTTTGGTTGTATCATCAACCTCATCCATGATGTGGGGGAGAGCCAGCACTTGATCTGTCTCCAGGGAACAACAGACAAATTTGTGCTGAAAGTGTCCGCCATGTGACCTTAATCTGGAAACGAGAGCTTACGAGTGGGATGAGTCATCAACTCAGCGAGCTGGCCGTGTCCTTTTGCCAACAGCAAGCTGCGTGGTTCGTCACTTCGTCACAACATTGAAGAAGATGACAACTAGTGACTGAAAAGGTGGTTTATATATACACTTCAATTTTTATCTAGTTTTTTTTTTTTTCCAAATTTCTTCTACAAATATTCGTGGTCACACTGGATTAAGAATCTTGGTGGAATCGACCGTCAAAGCCCAATCGAAATCTCATCGTGATCTACCAAAGAGTTGATCATCCACTAAAAGCAAATATTACCTTTAATTAATACAAATTAAGGAGTTTCTCTTTGAAATCTACTTACAAGTTTTTGCACTGATTAAGCTATCTTGTGGCCTTGGCAGGGGCTGCCAACCTGCACAAATCTGGACAACTTCTTTGAGGCAATCTGATGCAGCTTCCATTGTCCATGCTTCATAGCATTCATGTGCCTCGAACACGTTATCAGCACCGTCATCTACTACTATCAAACAAGGTTTTGCGCCATTAAGAAACAGATCGCACACGGACCTTACACGCCCACTAGCCCCTTCTTCCTTATCTCCTGCCTGCTCAAACACCACAAAATTAAAAATTTAATTCAATGTGGAGCCTGCCTGTTTAGTTTTTTGACAGTAATATCAAATGTGTTTGGATCACTGGTACCTTCTCTGTCAGATATTTGAAGACCGTCTTCTTTTCCCCTGCTTCGTATATATTGCACTGAGATAGAATCTGAAGTGAAGAGAACAAGAGGTGGCCATCAAGTTCAGCAAAGGACACACATTTGCCTTGTAAGATTTATCAGACCTGTGACTCTACACTGGCACAGACAGCGTATATGCCCCAATTTCTTGTGTAATTGTTGTATAGGTGAACCTTGCCGAATCGAACACGAGGATGCCGCTGCCGCGTTCCGTCAAAGAAGCAGTGATGGATCGTCACGCCGATGCACCTGTCGGCGATGTTGCAGCTGTTTCCCCCAATTAGAATCGTTTTGTTGTGCTCTGAGAAGTGGCATCTGCCATTGAGAAATAAGAGCTATCAACTTGAAGGTGCCGGTAAATTGCCGAGGGGAAGTACCTTGAGATGGTTATGTCTGTGCTTTCGCAAGTAATGTCGATGAGTCCATCAGTGTAATCGCGAAAACTGCAACGGTCGATCCAGATGTGCCTTGACTCGGGCTTGATCTGAATGGCATCGACATCGTGCCCCCTTCCACCTTCGAATTCCAAATTGCAAACGATGACATGCTCACAGGCTTTCAACTGCAGCCCCTTCCCTGTCACCTTAACCTTCTGACCCCTTCCGTCAATGGTTTTGTAGGATGATACTCTCAAGAAGGAAGACAGGTGAATAGTTCCCGATACCTCAAAAACGATCCACAGAGGCTTATGGGAACGGCATCCTTCTCGAAGTGAACCACAACCATCATCTGCATGGAATTAGCCGGCAGAAGATGAGGAATTAAGTGTTACTTATTCGAAATGATCAATGAAAATTACTGTGAAAATTGATCATAAAAGAGTAGAAAACCAAAAGGTGGGATGTGCAAGACATACCTTCTAAGCTGGTGACAAGATAAAGGTCTCCATTTAGTCCTCCTATAGCAAACCGACCAAAGCCCTCGGCTCGACCGGCAAGGGCGCGGAGGCTGTCATCAGCCTCGGCGTACGGCAGGGTTAATGTTTCCTGAGCAATGCGTGGTTGGCAGATCAGGACGTCCATGGCGTAGATGAATTGAAAGGAAGAAGGCCCGGCGGGAGTGCAATTCGTACACCAAAATCATCCAATAAGAGTAGTTTAATTACACTGTAGAGGAAATGATGTAAATATAGATTTGAGAACTGTCGCCGTTGAAGAGTAACCGCATGGCGTTCAGTATCCCATAATTCGGATGTTACGCGCTCTCTTATAATAACCCAAGAGAGTTTCTAATTACAGAGGGTTTAACGGCCTGGTGGCCAACGATTTTCTTTTTAATTGTTTGTCTTTTAAGAGATTAGAATTCTTGAGTGAGCAGTAGACCTTTTCCTATTATATCTATTAAACTTTGCGATATCAATATGATGCACGAACATTGATGTCTCATATACGGAGGCTTGCATGAACTTCACAAATTACTTGCATGATATTGCTAGCTGGGCTGAAATCCACACATTCAGACGCAGAGCGTTGGACATAAAAGAGAATTGTTAAAGGATATTGTATAGCTAATACATAACTGCAAGCGAACATACGTAGGTGGGTGATATATACAGGTTAACAAGCTCATAAAATTCAACATCCTGTCTACCAGCATAGTCCCAACATTATCAGACTAAGTCATGGAGGTAATTGATGTCTGCCAAATTGAATTTCAGTTTAGAAATAAAGTTGCATCTAGACCATAGAAAATTCTTAAAGTCAAATAGAAGTTTTTTTTTTCGATTTAATGTCCCGTGATCTGTTATCACCGACACTCCTCTAAATTCAAAACGGATTCCTTTCCACTCGGTATCTTTATTATTATTTGTAGAGAATTAATAATTTTTGATATTTTTGATAATTTCTGTATTTTATATTTGTTTAGATTTTGAATTCGTTTAAAAATTTTAGGATTGTGAGTGTTATAATTTTTTCTTTCTTTACAAATTAGAAAGTATAGTCTATATATTAGAATTTCTTTCTTTTATTTAAGTTTTGAGATTTTAAATTTATATAGACGACTTTTTAGCTATTTGAGGGAAGATCCTCGAATATATTTTTTTTGAAAAAATTTAAAGGACGGCGATTATCTCTCCTTACCTTCTCCTTAAATCCCCTTATTGTCAGTCCTCAGAATATCGCTATCATGTCTTGCGTTAACATTGGTGCTAGATTTTACAAATTAATTATGTTGAAAACTGAATTAATAGATATTTTATTAGTTCAATTTGTTTGATTTTTATTGGAAAGTTCGGTTAGTTCGACTAGTTTGAAATTTTTTTAATTTGTTCAGTTCGGTTTTGAATTGATTGCGTTAGTGCAATTAGCCTCTAAGATTTCGATGTTTGACAATGTACCTAAGTTTGATTAGTTTTGACTAAGGGTTGATTCAAATAGGATTTCATGTTTGAAGAGAGAAGTCTAGTTTGGATGACTAGTAAGGGCACCTTCTAACTGCAAGTTAGGAAAGACAAACTCCAGGTAGGTTTGTAGGATCGGATGTCTGGCAAGAGTAAGTCTTAACTAGAGGTTAGGCAAGGCAAAGTTCAGGCAGATTTGTAGAACTAGATGTCTAGCAAGGATAAATCCTAATAATGTTCGCAAACGTGGTGTAGGATTTCATGTTTGAAGAGAGAAGTCTAGTTTGGATGACTAGCAAGGGCACCTCCTAACTACAGGTTAGGAAAGACAAACTCCAGGTAGGTTTGTAGGATCGGATGTCTGGCAAGAGTAAGTCTTAACTGGAGGTTAGGCAAGGCAAAGTTCAGGCAGATTTATAGAACTAGATGTCTAGCAAGGATAAATCCTAACTGGAGTTAAGACAAGGTAAAATCCAGAAAGTTTTGTAGAACCGGATGTCTGTTAAGAGTAAGTCCAACTAGGTCAAAGGTGACTAAAGGCTTGGCAAAAGGAAATCCTGAAGGAATGAACCTTGGGTGGTGAGATCCTAAGGAGTAAGCTTTAAGTGGTAAAGTTTTAGATGTAGTCCAAGCATGAAGCCTAGTAGGTCGGGTAGACTTACAAGAGTGCAGCTTGAAACTAAGGGATTGACCCTTAGGTGGTAAACTTGGAGGTGGAGAACCTTCAAGCAAAAGGTAAGCCTAATAGAATGTCAGGTAAATTTACAGGAGTGTTGTTTGATCCTTAGAGATTGACATTTAGGCGGTAGACTTGAAACAAGGACATCCGAGCAAAAGGTAAGCCTAGTAAATCAAGTAGACTTACAGATATAGGCAAGGTTGCTTTTTATGTTCTGTATGATTGTTTTGCAAGAACTTAGAGCTAGAAGCAAAATAAAAAATAGACAAACACAAATGGGTGAACCAGACTTGACTAGGGTTGAACCAAACCTAAACTGATTCAATAAACCAAACCAGCAGTTTGATAGACCGACTAAGTTCGATTTTAAATTGCAGAGTTGTTAGAAATGTTGATATAGAAGCTGATGTGGAAAAAAATCAGGTTTAACTTGATGATTTGGACGAGAATAAGGAGAAGTTAGATGATGTGGATAAAGATGAGACTTCATCCAGATATGGTTTCATCTAGATGAAAGTTGATCCAGATAAGATTTGATCCAACTATATAAAAGGAGACGAAAACTCTATGTTTATAAATATTAATTCTCTACTCTATGGTCTTCGACTCTGTAATCAAAATTAGGGATGTAATGAACGAAGTGTTCGTGAACAATCTTGGTGTCCGGCTTGATAAAAGCTTGTTTATATTCATTCAATATACGCAAGATCAATTAAATAAACAAGCTTAAATAACTCGTTAAACTAAACAAACAAGCTTGAACACGTATGTGTTCAGCTTGTTAACGTTCATGAATAATGTTCAGAAACCATATTTATTAATAAAACTCTTATCGATATACTAAATAAATAATAAAATAAATAAATATATTTAAATTATCAAGCTCAATAACCAATCAAAAAACTAGAAGTTTCAAACAATCAAACAAGCTTGAATTGAGAGTTCGATAACATCTAAACGAACCAAGCTCAAGCCAAGCTTGAATTGAGAGTTCGATAACATCTAAACGAACCAAGCTCAAGCCAAGCTTGAATTGAGAGCTCGATAACATCTAAATGAACCAAGCTCAAGCCAAGTTTAAACAAACTCAAGCTTATAAAAAATAAACCAAACAAAGCTTGACAATCATTTCAAAGGTTTGGTTCGGCTTGGCTCAGCTCGGTTATCTTATCAAATAAGTTTGAACACCCGAAAGCTCGACTCGGCTCGGCTCGGCTCATTTATAGCCCTACTCAAAATACGACAAGGCTCTACTCATGTGACCGATGAAGCGCTAGGAAGAGTGTGAGATACTCAGGACTTTCAGACCGATCGATGACACTTTGTGTGTATTTTTCATTACAATTTGTGTTTTGTTTTATATCTCCTGTGCTTGTGCTTAAACTGTTAGATTGTTTTCTCTGCCTCCAAAAAACTTATGAAAAAGAGACCACTAGTGGATGGTTGCTTCCCGTGATTAGACCTTAGACGTACTGACCTTGAGGGTTGGGAACCAAGTAAATCCGCAAGTCTTTCTTTCTGGTTTTGTTGATTATTATTTCGTTGCGTACTAACTCTGATAGAAAGACGAGCAAACGAATGAAGAAATTGAAAAGAAAGTTGGTCGATATTCATCCCCCCTCTCTCGACGCACACCCATCCTACAATTGGTATAAGAGTCTGGACTGCCCAATCACCAACTGTGCATAAAAGTTATAGTCTAATTGAGTCATGTGAATACAATATTAACCTCTAACAAAGGAAAGCTCCCGTGTTTGAATCAAGAGGGTCAAACACCAAGCAAGAAGTCCTGGTAGACAACCAGACAGAAAAGTTATAATTGCGGCTAGGTAAGGAAGATCTAGTAAGTCGGTTGGACTGAGGGCAAGGAAGTTCTATTGGGTCGGGTGGACCGAGGGGCAGAAAAACCTAGTGGGTCGGGTGGACCAAGGAGCAGAAAGACCTAGTAGGTCGGTTGAACCGAGGGACAAAAAGACCTTGTGGGTCGAGGATCAGATGTTCGCTTGAGGAGGGCCCTGTTGTCCTTCATTTAAGGGGAGATTGTTAGGGTTGTAAGGCTACAAATAAAGTCATACTTTAAAAATACATGAGAAATATCATGAGCTTTTATAAGGAAAAGATAGTCTCAAAGTGAAGATAATATTATACCATTATAGAGATATGTAAATTGTTTAATTCTTTTAGTAGATTTCTCTAGCGTCAAAGTGATTTTTGATATAAATAATATTGTGAAATGATACTATACTAAAATTTTGATATATCAAAATTTTTTATATAAATAATATAAAATTTATATCAAATTTTTAGTACAGTTTGAGTAAAATTTCTTTTATATTAAAATTTTCTATAGGATATTATATGCAAAAATTTAGTATACAGTGCCGGTCTGGTAAAGATGGAGGTATGTTATTTGGCCATTCGATGGAATCTCTACCACTAGATATTTTCACGTAGTCCTCGACCAATTTTTGTCATGAATCTTGACAATGGATCATCTAAATTTACTATTCAGAACTGACAAGAATTCAGGCTTTGTTTCTTTAGCCCATGGGTCTTTAAATCTTTACCATCGAAAGCATTGAGCTCAGCACAAATCCAAGACCAACATCGGTTACTGAGAAACAACTCCTATTGAAAAAAAAAAAAAAACTCTTATGCATGTTGCTCACTGAAGTTTATCTTTTCAATTTTTGAAAGGTTTATCTATTTTTCTATAATTTAAGGACGGAATTACTTTTTTTTTACTATAATTACTGAAGTTTATCTGTAATTCAATCAGAAAGGACAGTCCCACCATCACGTTGCTTGAACAGTAAGGCTTAGAGGGTGATTTGTAAACTCGTTGACATGTTTTCGGTGGTCACTCAGTAGTCAGGTCAGTTTTACTTCCTAGATTGTAGTGAGTAGTGGTTGGTGGAAAGAAAGCATCAATCAGACTCGCTAATGGGGAAGCCAAAGCTGCCACTGAGGACTTCATGTGGAAATCCCTTTCTCCATGGCAAAAGTGGTAGCACCGCAATCCTCTAGCCAAATGCGAGTTGAACACTTCAGCTTCAAACAAAAAACTAGTGCAAGTTGAATTCTTTTTCAACTGCCACTCTGTCAGGAAGCAATTCGCTAGATCAATGTGGACCAGAACATTGCATTGCTTGACAGTCAGTGATCCACTTGTTCTGAGTTGTTTTATAGTTAGTAGATTGTGAATGGAGCAGAGTCTCGTGCCTTTTGAAGAGCTTGCGCATGATTTGGAGATAAGATATGTTTTAATTCACACTATGATTTATGATATAATTACATAAAATATATAAAAATATATAATGCATATAATTTTGCGATAGGAATAAAATAAAATATTATTGTTCCTATCCGAAAATTGAGTCGATGGATGTTAGGATGTGATGCTCCCGTTGACTGGTTGAAGACTCTGTAAGCGTAGATCTTCCGCCGACGTGGACCTACAAGCACAATGCCGAGTCGGGAGGGGTTCTCCAGCGATGGTCCTCCAACGCTCAAGTAAGATCTCCGGTATAAAAAAGTAGAACAAAAGGGAAGCAAGAACTGTAGCTACAGTAAAAAAAGTGAGTATACCTCCGTCGAAATCTGAAAGTCCTTATATAAGGCTCATCAGAGACGCGTGCACGCCCTCCGAGGCGTGCACGCTCCTCAAAACATATCTGTAATGAATGTGTCAGAAAAACGTGTCTGACGTCATACCTTAATAGCACGAGCATATCTCGGACGTAACAGTGGAAGTTTCCACCGTACGATTCTCTGTCTAACCATGCCGCTGACCAGACATCTTGTCGGTGGTACTGGTTCCTAGGAAGATATCATCAACTGCTCTCTTTGTCCTTTATCATGCCGAGCGGAGGAACCGCTAGGCTAGCACATTCCCTCGGCCGAGCGGAGGAGCCGGTCGGCTAACGCCCTCCAGGCGACATCAAGGTCGAACCGATTTGGCTGTCCGCTCGGCCGGTGATTTGATGTCCGACTCCATCCTGTCGAGTGAGGGATAGTTAACTGCCGAGTTGATATCGTGCCCTTTGTTAGCCGAGCAAGATGGTCGCTCGGCCTTCGTATCTTCCCGTTTTGTCTTATAAGCGCCGGAAGCTCGGTGTCAGGCCGAGCTGTCGAGGTGTCGAACCGGCTACTCTTCCTGCTGATCGGGAAGACAGCTCGTTCGATCATACATGTACTCTAGATGTTAACCACTTTTACTTCCTACCGTGCGAGTCCTCTCTTACCATTGAATCAATTATATTAGTGTTTTAGAATTGTAATAACAAATCAAAATTAGAATAGATATAGAGGAAAATGCTTCTACCGACAAACAACACCGTGATTTTTTATTTTTTATTTTTTATTAATAAGCAATTTGTATTCCGATACGGATCGAATCTATCTTGTCCCAGATCCACCATAGTCAACGCAATCGCACCTCAATTAATAAGAAGGCGGGCGACGCAAACGTCGTTCACTCTGCTCGCCATGTTCAGTTTCTCCCCTAACCACTCGGTCTTCTTTCATGAGGCGGCGGGGGCCGGGACGGCTCCTCACGGCCTTCTCCCCGACGGCAGTGGCTCCTCTTTCCAGCTCCCGCAGTCTTACTTCGACGGGAGCAGCAGCTCCCACTCGCTCCTCCTCCACCACCACGTCGCCGAGCTCATCTACCCAACCTACTCGTCGTCGCCGACGTCCTCCTCCTCCTGCGACTACCTCGACTTCAACGGCGAACCAGCGAGGCGCGTCCTAGGCACCGGAGACCTCCAGGTCGACCAAGTCGCCAACTTTGTCCTCCCGTATTTCCTAAAATCCCATCCTGACTCGTTTTTCACGTTCAAAGCCGTATCTTTGTTGGGTTCGTGTAGCAGGGAATGAATTGTCCGGACGCGAGCCATCGAATGGCGCGATACAGCGCCGAGGAGAGGAAGGAAAGGATAGAGAGGTATCGGAGCAAGCGCAACCGTAGGAATTTCCACAAGAAGATCGCTGTACGCGCACCGATTCTCTCTCCCGTTTCAATTTTGAAGTATCATGGTAATTGCTCGATCAAATCTTCGTCCTTGTCAGTACGCATGCAGGAAAACATTGGCAGACAGCCGGCCGCGAGTGAAGGGTCGGTTCACGAGGAAGGAAGAGATGGAGATTGAGAAGGCGGAGACCGCGACGGCAATCGTCGTAAACTTATATAGCCATGATACCGGCGAGAGGAAACAGAGGAACAGTCGCAACGTGGAGGTGGACTGGAGGAGCCAGTTGCAGGCGGCGCTGGCGACAGAGGACGAAGCCGACAGCTGCTACAACGAGGAACTCATTGCCAGCTTCACTGACGCCTTATCCGTCAATCTCTACCCCTAAATACTTAAGAAGGAAATGTACGACATATTGTAGATTTAGTTGCAGCTGTTGAAACAGAGTAGATTCTGAAGCTGAGTGTTACCTTAAGACCATAGGAAATTAAAGATTTTCGTTATCTCTCACAAAAAAACGCAGTTCATAAATGTAAAAAGAGAATCCAAGCGAGTAGTTCATAAATGCAGCTGCCTGTTACACGAACAGAAGAAATAGGAGTAGCATAATCTAAAAAAAGTCAACTAATCTAGCAACTGCCGCCATTCATTCTCTCCAGTTCTCACTCGCTCTCAGGAGATATGTAAATATGTAATTATTTTATTAAACATAATTATGTCACTCATACTTAGCTAATCAAAAATACTGAACAAAAGGAGTATTTAAGAAATTGATTTAGCTAATGAACAACAGGACCTAATTCTTTGTATGACACTACTTCAATTATTATATGTGAATCAATTCAATTTCAGTGCAATAAAGTTGATTCTAACGGCAACTCGTATATTAATTATGGTCAAAATTATTATGTGAATTCAAACTTCTGTTAGATTTCTTGTTTAAATCAAAATTATTATGTGAATTCAAACTTCTGTTAGATTTCTTGTTTAAATCCTCTAAATAAAAATTTGGATCAAGATCACCACATGAATCCAAATTATTAAAATTTCACAAAAAGAATCTTTAAATTATTTTCATATTTTTAAATTTAAATTAATTTCGATTCATGAGACAAGCGAAGGAGAAAGGAACCGAAATGTTCTAAATTTAGATAACTCTATAACTTAGATTGGTATAAGGTTGGAAGATAAAGTTGTAACTTTGAATTTTGGATTGACAAGCGAAGTGATGTTCTAATGAAGTTCATAATGAAAAAAAAGGAAGTTAAACAGGGTTTTGCATGAGACGCGATTGTGCCCACGCCCTCTGCCTGTAGTCCTCTCCCTCTCAGCGACCTTTTTTGCAATAGGAAGATGCAATCGGCCATGCCTTCTCAACCTTTTCTTAGTCAACAGTCGAAGATCAGGGCTCTGATTGAGCGTGTGCGAAAGAAATGTTAAATAGGTAAATTTTAGGATAGAATTTTATTTCAGTCGCTAAAGGAATTCAGTGCTAGATGTCTTGCAAGAGTTTACAGTTGCAAGAGAGATGATGATTTCTAGATTTAAAGGAGTTGAAGACGATAATTGATGCACAAGTCTGACAAAATCAAGAAACATTAATTGTATGATATGTGTGAAATAGAAATTAGTTATTTTAAATATTTTTAATTTATTTGAAATGTATGATTGTTTCAAATTAATATTTCGATAAGAAATATAAAAACATAATATAACAAAAATTAGTGATAAATTTTAAAACAAAATTATAGGTGGTTTTATAAATAAATTAAAATTATATTTTAATGTTATTTGAGACATGTTAACTATAGATTTAAAATAAAATTAGGGATGAATTTTGTAGTTGAAATTAATTTCATTTGATTAAATTAAAAATAAATTTATAAATGTCTTCTTAATTCATTTTTAAAGTAGAGATAGAATATTTTGGGCTTTTACTAATAGATTTTAGAGAGAGAATATTTTATATCAGACTTTCTTTATTATAGAAAAATAGCTTTCAGTTTTCATCTTTAAAACACTATTTTCTTGGAGTATATTTTAATAACTATCAATAACTAAAACATAATTATGTCACTCAGCTAAAGATATACCAAAAGGATTATTTAATAAATTGATTTAATTTATGAACAATGACCTAATTTTTCGGTACTATTTTCTGCAATTCAATTTTACTACAATTTTTCTCCCAATAGATAGGTATATTCTAAAAGCAACTCAATTCGTATAATAATTAAGGTCAAAATTATTATAGTAATTCAAATTTTTATTAATTTTCTTGTTTAAATCCCGATATGCTAAGTAGAAAATAAATTTGGACCAAAATCACTACTATAAATTCAAATTATTAAAATTTTCCAAATAGAACCTTTAAATTATTTTGATAGTTCTATATTTAAATCAATTTCAATTCATTGGACAACTAAAGGAGAAAAGAACTGAATTACCGAAATGTTCTAAATTTACGTTAATTGGTATAATGTTCGAAGATATAATTGTAACTTTGAATTTTGGATTGACACGAATTAAGTCGGTTAGGGTGTAAGTATAATTTCACATAAGTTTGATTATTTAATAAAACATGGTGGTACTTTAACGAAGTTGATAAAAAAATCCTAGTTATATGAAAAAAAACAGAATGTTAAATAGGTTTTTGCCTAAGATGTGGCTGCTACCCTCATGTCCTCTGTTTGTTGTCCTGTGATTTTCTTTTGCAATCGGAAGCTACAGCTAACCATACCCTCTCAACTTTCTCTCGGGCTATTGAAGATCAATCGTGGGGCATCGTTCTTAGAGAAATCAGGATTTAGGGCTTCAATCGGGCACGTGCAAAAGAAAAAAATGAAAGGGCAAATTTTAAAAATTTTTAACGATGAAATTAAATTTTGTTGATATTTAGTGACCTAAATAAATTTCAGTTGTTAATTTAGTGACCGAAATTTATTTAGGTCACTAAAATTAATGACCGAAATAATATTCAGTCATTAAATAGTAACGAAATTTAATCATGTTATTAAATAACGATAAAATTTAATTCTATCACTAATCTCATTAATTTCATCACTAATTAAAGGAGTTCTTATAGTACTAGATGTCTCAAGGTTTACATATGAGGGATGAAGATGATACTTAAAGTACAATCCTAACAAAATCAAGAGACATAAATTTGTACAGTTCCAAAGATGATATTTGAATTACAATCATAACAAAATCAAGAGACATAAATTTGTACAGTTACTTATAATTTTATAATGGTTAAATTTGTCTAACATGTAATATTATAAATTAGTTATTTTAAATATTTTTAATTTATTTAAAAGTTAATTGTTTCAAAATAATATTTAGAACAGAAATATAAAAATAGAATATAATACAAATTAGTGATAAAATTTAAAATAAAATAATAACCTATTTTAAATTAAAATTAGAGATGAAATTTATATTTAAAATTAATTTTATTTGATTAAATTAAAAATAAATTCATAAATAATTTTTTAATCCATTTTAAAATTGAAGATGAAATATTTTTATTTTAAAATTAGCTATGGGCTTAGCTACATGTGAACAAAAGGAGTATTTATATTTTTATTTTAACAAGTTGATTTAATTTATGAAAAAAATGACCTAATTTTTTGTATGGTACTACTTCATGCAATTTAATTATAGTGCAATTTTTCTCCCAATAATAAAATAAAGTTGATTCCAAAAGCAACTCAATTCGTATATTAATATCAAAATTATTATATGAATTTCTTATCCGCTAAATAGAAATTTGGACCAAAATATCCAAATTTCATAAATAGGACTTTTAAATTATTTTGATATTTTTAAATTAAAATTGTAACTTTGAATTTTGGATTGACACAATGCAATTGAATTTGTTTTTATCAGTTTTCTATGTAATTTAAGATTTTAGCCCGTCTGTGGTTAGGGGTGGAAGCATAATTTCTTTGATTATTTATATAAAAAAAGAAGTTAAATAAGGTTTTGCCTGATACACAGTTGTCGCGTCCACGTCCACGTTCACACCCGCGACGTTTGTCTATTGTCCTCTTCCTTCGGCTACTTATTTTGCAATAGTAAGCTAGTGTCGACCATGCCCTTTGACCTTCATTGAGTCAACAACGGAGATCAGCCGCGGGGGTCACCGTTGGAGAGAAATCGGAATTTAGAGCTTCAATACAGCTTATGCGAAAGAAAAATGAAAAGGTCAATTTTAAAAGTTTTTTTAATAAAATTAAATTCTATTGTTATTTAGCTATCGAAATAAATTTTGATTTCTATTTAGTGATCGAAATAAATTTTTATCATTATTTAGCGATTGAAATAAAATTTGATCACTAATTAATGACAAATTTTAATTTTGTTATTACTCAACAACCGTAATAAAATTTCATCACTAAATAATGACGGTTAAAAGAATTCTTATGGTTTTAAATGTCAATTATTTTTAAATTGAAATTAATTATTTTAAATATTTTTAATTTATGATTCTTTCACACTACTATTTAGATAAAAATATAAATATATAATATAATAAAAAATAATGATACAATTTAAAAGGGAATTATATGTGAATTTATAAATAGATTAAAATTATATTTGATTTTATATGTTACTGATGTCATGGATTTAAAATAAAATTTGGGACAAATTTTGTAATCAAAATTAATTTCGGTTAAATTTAAAATAAATTTATAAATGATTTTATAATTCATTTCAAAATTAAAGATTTACATTTTTGTTTCGAAATTAATTACTAGGCTTTCGCTAACCGATTTTATATTTCATTTCAAACTTTCATTTTAAAGATGTAAAAATAACTTTCGGATATAATTTTTTTTCGTCTCTATAACTTTCTTGTTCTGATAATGCATTTTACTCAACTCATGGATGAGTAAAACATAATTATGCCACTCATACTCAGCTAATCAAAAGATAGTGAACAAGAGGAGTATTTAAGAAATTGATTTAACTTATGAATAGAAGGATCTAATTCTTTGTATGGTACTACTTTATACAATTAAATTTGAGTGCAATTTTTGTCCCAATAGGACTATAAAGTTGATTGTAAAAGCAATTCAATTCATATATTAATTTTGATTAATTTTATTATATAAATTCAAACTTCTGTAACTTCTATTAGTTTCCTTGTTTAAATCCCAACAGGGTAAGTAGAATTTTGGACCAAAATCACTACATGAATCCAAATTATCAAAATTTCACAAATAGAATCTTTAAATTTGTATGGTACTACTTTGTACAATTTAATTTGAGTGCAATTTTTGTCTGAACTACAAAGTTGATTCTAAAACCACTCAATTCATATATTAATTTTGATCAAATTTATTATATGAATTTAAGCTTCTATTAATTTTCCTGTTTAAATCCCAATAGGCTAAGTAGCAATTTGGATATGAATCCAAATTATTAAAATTTCACAAATAGAATCCTTAAATTAATTTAATATTTTTAAATTTAAATTAATTTCAATTCATACGACAAGCAAAAAAAAAGAAAGAAACGAAATATTCTAAATTTACATAACACTGTAACTTGTAAGGTTGGAAGATAAAATTTTAACTTTGAATTTTGGATTGACACAATGTAATTGAATTTGTTTTTATACGTTTTCTAATTGATTTATAATTTTAGATGGTCTGTTAGTTAGGGGTGGAGTCATAATTTCACTTAAATTTGATTATTTTTGAAAATATGGTGCCTTAAAAAAAATTATAATAAAAATTTGTAGATATATGAAAAAATGAAAATTATATAGGGTTTCTTGGATGTGGTCGCACACTAGCTCATGCCTCTCCGATCGTCTCGCAAACTTGAAACTTTCAGCCCCAGCCGCAACCTTCTCCTACCCGTCGTCATCTCATAAATATTTTTAAATTTTAAATATTTTTTATTTTTTAAATTTATGATTCTTTCACACTAATATTTAGATAAGAAACATAAATATAGAATATAATAAAAATTAATGATAAATTTTAAAATGAAATTATATACAGATTTAAAAATATTAAAATTATATTTGATTTGATATGTTATTGATGTCATATTAATAGTACATTTAAAATAAAATTAGGGGCAAAATTTATAATTAAAATTATTTTTGGTTAAATTTAAAATACATTTTTAAATGACTTTTAAATTTTTTTTAAAATTAAAGATGAATATTTTCGTTTCACAATTAACTACCCAATGAATTTTATATTCATCTTAAATTTTCTATAGAGACATAAAAATAACTTTCACATATAAATTTTTTTCATCTCTATAACCTTATTTTCTGGTAGTGTCTTTACTCAACTCACGGAGGAGTAAAACATAATTATGTCACTCATACTCAGCTAATCAGGAGATACCTGAACAAAAGGAGTATTTAAGAAATTGATTTAACTATAGTACTACTTTATTCAATTCAATTTGAGTGCAATTTTTGCCCTAATAATAGGACTATAAAGTTGATTCTAAAAGCAACTCAATTCATATATTAATTTTGATCAATTTTATTATATGAATTCAAACTTCTATTAGTTATCTTGTTTAAATCCAAATATGCTAAGTAGAAATTTGAACCAAAATCACTACATGAATCCAAATTATTAAAATTTCAGAATCTTTAAATTAGTTTAATATTTTTAAATTTAAGGAATGGAAATGTTCTAAATTTACATAACACTATAACTTGAATTGGTGTTATGTTGGATGATAAAATTGTAATTTTAAATTTTGAACTAACACAATGTAATTAAATTTGTTTTATTCGTTTTCTAATTAATTTAGGATTTTAGCTAATCTGTAGTTGGGGTGGAATCATAATTTCACTTAAGTTTGATTATTATTATTATTATTATTATTATTATTATTATTATTGGTGCACTAACAAAATTTATAATAAAAAATTGTAGTTGTATGAAAAAGGAAATTATATATGGTTTTGCTTAAGATGTGACCGCTGTATGCGCCCTCACTCATCGCCCTCTCCTATCATTTCTCAAATTTTTTCACAATCGGAAGCTTTCAGTCGTCAGTCATAGTCCTAGCTTTCTCCCACCCAGTCGTGGTCTCATAAGCCACAGTCAACAACCCTCTGTCTATCATCCTCTTCCTCTTGCTATCTATTTTGCAATAGTAATTAAGCCATAGATGGTTATGTCCTCTCGACCTTCTCTCAGTCAACAACCGGAGATCAATGGTATTGCGCCGTTGTTGGAGAGAAATTTGGATTTAGGGTTTCAATTGGGCGTATGCGAAGGAAAATATGTAGGACAAATTTTAAAAATTTTAACTACGGAATCAAATTTTATCCCTATCTAGTGGTTGAAATAAATTTTGATCTCTATTAGCGATCGAAATAAAGTTTAATCATTATTTAACGACCGAAATAAAATTCGGTCAGTTAATTAACAACAAAATTTAATTTCATTAATTTTGTTATTATTTAGCGATTCTAATAAAGTTCAACGATAAAATTTAATTCGGTCGCTAATTAAGAGAATTAAGTACTAGATTTCATTGTTTTTGAAATATAAATTAGTTATTTAAAATATTTTTGATTTATTTAAAATTTGTAATTATTTCAAACTAATATCTAGATAAAAATGTAAATATAGAATATAATAAAAATTAGTGATAGAATTTAAAATGAAATTATAGGCAAATTTATAAATAAATTAAAATTATATTGATATGTTCTTAGTGTAGATTTAAAATAAAATTAAAGACGAAATTTATATTTAAAATCATTTTTGGTTAAATTAAAAATAAATTTGTAAATATTATTTTAATATGTTTCTAAATTAGATATGTATATTTTAATTTTAAAATTAGTTATAAGGTTTTCACTAATTGATTTTAGAGATGGAATAAAATCTATTTTTTTTTTTTAGAAACATAAAATTAACTTTCGGAGATGAATTTTTTACATCTCTAAAATCTAATTTTTTGATGGTTTATTTTACTCAAGTTACATATGACTAAAACATAATTATGCCACTTATACTTTAGCTAAGGAGGAGATACGTGAAAAAAGGAGTATTTAAGAAATTAATTTAACTTATGAACAGAAAGACTAATTATTTGTATGGTACTACTTTATATAATTCAATTTGAGTGCAATTTTTATCCCCATAAGACTATAAAGTTGATTCTAGAAGTCACTCAATTCATATATTAATTTTGATCAAATTTATTATACGAATTCAAGCTTCTATTAATTTTCTTGTTTAAGTCCCAATCGGCTAAGTAGCAATTTGGACCAAAATCACAATATGAATCCAAATTATTAAAATTTCACAAATAGAATCTTTAAATTACTTTACTATTTTTAAATTTAAATTAATTTCTATTCATATGACAAGCAAAAAAGAAAGGAACTGAAATGTTCTAAATTTACATCACACTATAACTTGGATTGGTGTAACGTTGTAAGATTAAATTATAACTTTTAATTTTGGATTATTGATACGATGTAAGTGAATTTGTTTTTATTCGTTTTCTAATTAATTTATAATTTTAGCTGTTCTGTAGTTAGGGGTGAAACCATAATTTCACTTAAATTTGATTATTTTTGTAAAATATGGTGATCTAAAAAAAATTATAATAAAAAATTAAAGTTGTATGAAAAAGAAAATCACATAGGTTTTGCGTGGCCGCCCTCGCTCATGCCTCTCCCTATTGTCTCTCGAAAGCTTTCAGCCTCAGCCAGTCACATCAGTCGATAACCGCCGACAACCGTAGCCTTCTCCCTCCCCGTTGTGATCTCGTAAGCCACAGTCAACAGCTTACTGTCTCATATTCTAAAAGCAACTCAATTCATACATTAATTTCGATCAATTTTATTATATGAATTCAAACTTCTATTAGTTTTCTTATTCAAATCCCAATATGTTAAGTAGATATTTGGACCAAAATCACTACATGAATCCAAATTATTAAAATTTAACAAATAGGATATTTAAATTAGTTTAATATTTTTAAATTTAAGAAACGGAAATGTTCTAAATTTACATAACACTATAACTTGAATTGGTGTTATGTTGGATGATAAAATTGTAATTTTGAATTTTGGACTGACGCAATGTAATTAAATTTGTTTTCTAATTAATTTAGTATTTTAGCTGGTGGGCGGAATCACAATTTCACTTAATTATTTTTTTTGTGTGTAAAAGATGGTGCTCTAACAAAATTTATAATAAAAATTTGTAGTTGTATGAAAAAAAAGAAATTATATAGGATTTTTGCTTAAGATGTGGCTGCTCCGCCCTCCCTCATCGTTCTCTTCATATCGTATCTTGAACTTTTTCGTAATCAAAAGCTTTCAGTCATCAGTTGCAGCCCCAGCCTTCTCCCACCCCGTCATGATTTCGTAAGTCACAATCAACGGCCTTCTGTCTATCGTCCTCTTCCTCTTGCTATCTATATTTTGCAATAGTAAGCTATAGATGATCATGCCCTTCTCTCAGTCGGCAACCGGAGATCAATAGTGGGGCGCCGTTGTTGGAGAGAAATTGGGATTTAGGACTTCAATCGGGCGTATGCGAAGGAAAAGATGTAGGATAAATTAATTTTAAAAGTTTTAGCTACGGAATCAAATTTTATCCCTATCTAGCGACTGAAATAAATTTTGATCTCTATTTAGGGATCGAAATAAAGTTTGATCATTATTTAGCGAAATAAAATTCGGTCGTTAATTAACAACGAAATTTAATTTCATTCATTTTGTTAGTATTTAGTGATTTTAATAAAGTTCAGCGATAGAATTTAATTCGATCGTTAAGTAAGAGAATTCGTAAAGTGCTAGATGTCCATTGTTTTCGAAATAGAAATTAGTTATTTAAAATATTTTTGATTTATTTAAAATTTGTAATTATTTCAAATTAATATTTATATATATAATATAAATATAAAATGTAATAAAAATTAGTGATAGATTTTAAAAAGAAATTATAGGCAGATTTATAAATAAATTAAAATTATATTGATATCTTATTGGTATCATAGAAATTTAAAATAAAATTACGGATGAAATTTATATTTAAAATTATTTTTGCTTAAATAAAAAATAAATTTATAAATATTTTTTATTGGTGCCATGGGGATTTAAAATAAAATTAGGGATACAATTTATATTTAAAATTACTTTTGATTAAATTAAAAATAAATTTATAATTTTTTAAAATATGTTTCTAAATTAGAAATGAATATTTTTATTTTAAAATTAGTTATAAGGTTTCCACTAATTGATTTTAGAGATGGAATAATTCATCGTAAACTTTTTTTAGAAACATAAAATTAACTTTCGGAATTTTTTACATCTCTAAAATCTAATTTTTTGATAGTGTATTTTACACGAGTTATAGATGACTAAAAACATAATTATGTCACTTGTACTTAGAATTTAACTTGTGAATAGAAGGACTAATTCTTTGTATGGTACTACTTTATACAATTTAATTTGAGTGCAATTTTTATCTCGATAGAACTATAAAGTTGATTCTAAAAGCCACTCAATTCATATATTAATTTTGATAAATTTATTATATGAATCAAGCTTTTATTAATTTTCTTGTTTAAATCCCAATAGGCTAAGTAGCAATTTGGATCAAAATCACAATATGAATCCAAATTATTAAAATTTCACAAATAAAATCTTTAAATTACTTTATTATTTTTAAATTTAAATTAATTTCAATTCGTATGACAAGAAAAAAAAGAAAGGAATCCAAATGTTCTAAATTTACATATCAGTATAACTTGATTGGTGTAATAATTTGTTTTTATTCGTTCTCTGATAAATTTATAATTCTAACTGTTCACGTAGTTAGGGGTGAAACCGTAATTTCACTTAAATTTGATTATTTTTGTAAAATATGATGATCTAAAAAAAAATTATAATAAAATTTTAAAGTTTTATGAAAAAAGGGAAATTAGGTTTTGCGTGACCGCCGCGCCCTCGCTCACGCCTCTCCCTATCTTCTCTCAAAGCTTTCAGCCCCAGCCGCGCCAGCCGCCAACCACCCCGTCCGGTCGTGATCTCGTAAGACAAGTCAGCAGCTTTCTTCCATCCGCAGACGTGACCTCCGCCCAGTCTGTGCGTACTGTCTCGTATTCTTTGTTCTATTTACTACCTTTGGTCATTCATGGTTAGCCCCTGTATTTGTCAGAGTGTTTTTTTTTTTCAAGCCAAAAATTGCTCCATTACTACAAGTTGATGATCTATCTTTCGGGATCAAGAGTTTATCTGAATGCAAATGTTATAAATTTCTTGACTACTAGAATATTTGGCATATGGAAAATTGGAACAAGGAAAGTAGCTTCGTTTATTTGAGATGTTAACACGCTGTATTAACTTCTAATAAAATTATGGATTTGATGGCGATGAACTTTGTATATCCAATTCAGTTAGATTAGTGTGTCAGAGATATGGAATATTACAAAATTCACAACATTAGAAAATAAACTATATGCTAACTCTGTCTTGTATATTGCTTGTTTATAGAGCCTATTCTGAAGTCAACTTGCATATTTGAAATGAAGATATTCTTGGTTATTTTGACTCCCTCCTATTGCATTCATGTAAATATCATGGTACAGAGATACTTCCAAATAGGTAAATAGGTAAAGATCTATGTTTGATGTTTCTATTGAGGAACTCTCCAAATTGGGAAAAAACTTATACATTCATTAAGTCTTTGTAAAAAGTGTTTTATAGTGGATGACATGGTTGTCTTGTTAAAATTATTTGTATTATGTATGTTGGCGTCTTGCCCAGGAGAAAATTTTGGTTCTATCAGTGTTGATGACTCTTGCCAATTGACAGTGAGAGCCCGTTAACTTATTTTAGGGACAAAATTTCACCATAATTATCATGAGCTTTGATTGCCAGTAAGAGCTCACATGTTACTGTTGTGGATGCCGAAATTCAAAGGCATATGTACTTTGTGTTGCGGCTGTTTTACACAATTTTGACTTTGCAGTGTTTACTTTTTGTGGAACATTTCTATACAAGTCCCAAATCAGTAACCTAGACATATACACCATGGAGAAACAAATAAAAGAACTATAGAAAATTCCTCATAGCATGTGAACCTCATAATATCCTAATACAGGCCAATTTGAAGAATTTTATTTTGTGGCTTCATTAGATTGTTGAGATTGGATGGATTCTGACACGAATGACGTATTACCACTCCAAGAACTGTCTCTTGATGAAGCAATTACAGAAGTAGAGTTGGAAGAATCATACGAGGAAGATGAAGAGGATGAGTTAGAGGAATATGTAACATTGGGTACTATTGAGAAGCCCAAGCACCCTAAGTTCCTCCTTCGCCATCTATTCCCAAGTAAAACTGGAGGCACTCCTGTACGTGTTATTCTCTGATATCATTACCTTTCTTAAGTAATTTCAGTTACTCATCTAGCTGCATCATTATAGGCATGGTTGGACCCAGTGGAGTTGCCCACGGGGAAGTTTTCCCGATGTGATTTTTGTGAAGAGCCTCTTCAGTTTCTTCTTCAGGCAAATATATTTCTGTTTCTGTTAGTGTATATCCTACTTAGTTATGGTGATGCCATACTATTTAAGGTTCTATTTATTAAATTTATTATTATTATTTTTGCAGATTTATGCTCCAATTCCTGAGAAGGAATCTACTTTCCATAGGATGTTATATGTGTTCATTTGCCCATCCATGTCATGTATTCTTCAGGACCAGCATGAACAATGGAAGCGCAGAGAAGAAGATCCTAGACGGAGGTGTGAACAATGTTCTTTGTAAAGAAATTGCTTATATATTAACATTATTCAAATTTTGTTGTCTTGCTTCCAGCATTCATGTTCTCTTGGTTTTGAGATTATTTGTTTTTGAAATGATTTGAAGTATAAAAGTCTTCCGGTGCCAATTACCACGGTTGAATGTTTTTTACTCAAGTGAGCCACCAAGGAAGGATGGCAATGACAAACCATTGAGTGTTGGAGGTAATTAACTTTATTTCCCTTATTTTTAGTTTGTCTTGGTTTGTCAATTTGTTTAGATATCCCTTTAGTTGATTGAATTGTTTGATACAACAGTTTCATGTTAAAAAAGAGGTATATGAGCCTAGAACTCTATCGCAATGATGATCTTATTAGTTTTGGACTTCATTTATGATTAAATATTCACCATGGGTTTATGTTGAAAAGTTTTTTCACTTTTGCTTTTATGGTGGATTTTGTAGCTGCACTTTGCTCTTGGTGTGGCACATGGAAAGGGGAGAAAGTTTGTAGTGGTTGTAAGCAAGCACGTTACTGCTGTGAGAAACATCAGGTAGCTTCAAAAAGATATGCTGATTGTGACTTTTCTCAATGATAACTTATTTTGTTCTTGACTATAAGGCTATGCATTGGAAATCGGGGCATAAAAATCGGTGCCATCATATTATACATAACTTGGAATCTATTAGTTCCAGTCTCCCAGGAGAAAAACTAAGTCGCGATAAAGGTGGGATGCATATTTTACATTAACACGCAATCAGGCGCCTATTTTAACTGTCATATTTTGGTGATTTAGTTGCATGTAGTTCACTATGGCCTGAATATGAGATTGCCATAGAGGATGAATGTGCTTATGATGCGGAAGCTTCTGAAGATGCTAGTTATGAAGCATCATCATTGGTGACTCAACATGTACCAGATGACACATATCAGTTCTTGTTGGACAAATTTGAGGTATGGTCTAACTTCTATTTTGATTTTGCCATCTCTATTTGGATGATTTGTTTGGCCTTCATGTAATAAGGCTGACGACAATAAAAGGAGCTGGGCATCATTTCAAGAAAGAATTTCGAAATGTCCTAGCCAAGTCTTGAGGTGAGGGTTAAATTTGTTGTTCAAGAATTTCCAGATTATTTGTGCTGACTGATGCATGAGTGAGTAGTTCAGTTTAGATTTTCTATCTCCGCTATTCTGATCAATCACATCATGCTAACATGCTTCAGATGTAATTTTGTATCTGTGTTTTTTTTTGGTGCAATTTTTGTTAGTAAAGAGTCCATATTGATTGTGGATGATGTAATTTTCAATAGATATTCTCGAGATTTGATGGCGAATCCACTGTGGCCTTTGTCAATTGGCCGCCCCAGCATGACAAATATACCCAAGTGCAAGTACTGCAATGGCTCCCTATGCTATGAATTCCAGGTTTCAAACTAATCTAAATTTTCCTATCACAAGCAAATTGTCTATGTGACTATGCTAGATACTGCTCCAATATCAAATACTTGATTGTTATGGAAGTTGGAAGGGAAATCAAAATGGAAGTTTAACTAATAAATGATATGTAGAATCCACATGTTCTGCTAGATATTTCACCATTGAGATTGTAATAAATGAATGAAAAGCAAGATGGCATTGTTAACTTGTTATTGATAGAATTGGAATGTAAGAGGGCATCTATTGTCACAACTGAGCTCTTTTCCCTTTTTATTTTTTTATAGCAAAAGTTAGAGATTACTCATTCTTGCATAATGCCTATTTATAATGGTAACTCTTATATAGTTTTTGTTTCTATATTCAGATCATGCCTCAGATACTTTATTACCTTGGTGTGAAAAATGATTCCGACTCGCTTGATTGGGGAACCATTGTTATATATACATGTCTAGCCTCCTGTGAAGCAAGTGCAAGATATAAAGAAGAATTCATCTGGGTTCAGCTATATCCTACAGCGCCAATCAGCTGAAGGTGTTGCTATGTTTCTCTTGCTCCTGTTTTTTCTTTTTTGAAGAATGCAATAGACTATTCGGAGTAAGAAATATTGTACAAGAATTGGTATTGTAAGTTTAGTTTTTTACTATGCGCATGAATCCTTGTTCTCTAGGAATTGGATATAATAGTTATTCTTGTAGATTAATTGCCCCATGAGTGGATGAAATAAAGTAAAGATAGAACAAGAAAAAATATTCTTTATTTGAGGAATATTTCCTGTTTAATTAATTCCAATGTCTGGTTTTGTAGATACACTAACATACATTTGCAAGAACAGACATGAAAGTGCAAGATACAAGTGAGAAAAATTCTCTTAATTGTGGTAAAACACTTGATAGTTCCTTGCAATTCCTAAAAGCATTTGTAGCCTGCATTCAAGTGCTAGAATGTTTCACCACTGGGCTACTCCAAGCTTGGTGCTACCTCAGTTGGATTAGCTTCAAACACATCAGCATTTGATGCCTCCGATTCTTCTAATAGCTCCTTAGTCTGAACTGACTCCTTGTAGACAGTTGTTTGCCGAAAATCAGTTGCGCCTTCATTGTATGTGGTAACAGCAATACCACAAGCAATCAGCTGTGCAAGTATTTAACCCTGTTAGGTCGACAGATGCAATTCCAAGGTGCATTTTTGATACGCAAGAGAATAATTTGTTTGATAGTAAAGTAAGTAGCTGAGAAATATATTGCCTAAACAGCTTGATAATTTAGCCGAAACTTATATAGCTCAAAGTTAACAAATGCATAACAAACAACATGATATAAAAATCATGAACAATTAATGTAATCGTAAATAGCCCAAGCCAAGACACAATGGAAAAATTACCAGCAGAAATCAGAATGCTAGCAAATATTGCTCACATTACTACTTTGGAAAATCTACAATTAATAGTTCATTAAGTGGATGATTGTGTAGAGCCCAAACTGTTTAAGGCTGAAGACAAAAAATTGTTGATTTTGTGGTTATGTTTCACAATTTGAACGTGGCCTTGAATGGTTGCTTGATAAAGGTTCTACCAATATTGCCTGGACAACGTAGACACACTTCTTTTATCTCCATCTTCTTGATATGATTCCTAGAGGGACATAGGGAGTAGACTACTGCTTGCACTTTCTATAAACTGAATTCAGCAGCAGAAAACTGATCGCTATTACTTACACAAAGACAAAAGAAAAGGGCTTTTGGATGAAGAAAAGAAAAGAAGAAAAAAAAGGGAAAAGACCAGCTGAAGATTCTTAGCAAAGGGTTAAGGGAATAATACAGCGAAGCCGACGCCGAAGGCCCATAGGTATTGGATGAAAAATCCGAAGGCGTTCCACTGCGGTCCCTCCCAGAAGTCGTGCTCCTCCCCCGGCAGCACCGGCATCGGCGTGGTCGAAAGCTCGAATCCCTCGATCCCTTCAGTACCGGCGCCGGGACGCTCCAGATAAGGAGCCCCATCTCCAGAAATCTTATCCTCTTTCTCCGTGGCGACGCCTCCGCCATCGTCCTTCTTGTTCCGGTTGTCGAGACGGCGAGAACGCGACAAGCCCTTCCTCGCACGGGCGACGTGCGTGGCAGATCGCGAGGCGCGAAGCGGAAGAGAGAGGTAACAAACGGGGAGGGAATGGTAGTGAGGAGCAAGGGCAGCGAACACGCAGCCGGCGCCGGTCATCTTGGGGATGGAGGAGAGTGACATAGTTGGCGCTTGGGTCTACGGATTGGAGTGGTCGGAGACTTGGAACATCGTGAGGATAAGAGAGGTGTGAGCGTTTTGTTCTTTGGAGAAATTTACAAAGGACGCCACTGCGGTCTCATACTTCCTGTCCACTTAAAAGTCCGTTGGGCCGGCCTAACTCAGGCCGAGGGGCCCTTTTTCTTTTATTTATTTCGGTCTTAGTAAAAAAATTATTTTGATATTATATTTAATATTAGCAAAAAAAATTAAATAAAATATATTTTTAATATTGTCGATCCATGAGAGTAAAAAGAAAGTGTATATTTTTTATATAAAAAAATTAGAAAAATTATTTATTTTTTATATAAATTAATTAAAAAAATATTAATTCAAAATTATTTTCAGTGTGAAAAAAATATATTAATAATTAATGTAATTTAATTTTAGATTTCCACATTCTTAACAAAATAATAAGTAATAAGATGTGTATTTTTTATATTATTATTTATATAATTTTTTTAAAAATATTCTATTTCTAATTAAATTTCTTTTTTAATTTATGTCATGATCTAATTTTGAATGTACAAGATATTCTAAACAACATTTAGAATTTTTTATATTTTAAAATTTATAGATATTTTTCTTAATGTAGTATATTTACAAATATTAACAAGTTAAATATGTATGCATTAACATTTATTAATTTCGTTTAATAAATTATTTAGATTTATCTATTCAATTAATTTTATGTATATTTGAATATTAATATGGCTATTCATTTATGGTGATGATTACTTACTCTAATTTAAACCTTAAACTCAAGGTCTTCAGGTCAAACTGGAGCTGCAGAAGGTTCTGATTAGGCTCGTAAAATTGATGGTTCTCGACTGCCTGCGCTTAACAACGCAAGTCCAACAGACGTATTTGGGAAATCAAATGAGTCTCGGACATGGTTCTTATCGAAGAAGACTAGAATCCCATTCATCAATTTGGTCGAAATCTTAAACCTATTAATTAGTATTAATTTTTGAAAAAAAATAATACACTACGGTATTATTCATCCGTCTCTCAGATCCTCTGATCAATTTTTTATAGATTAAAAGAGGATTTATAATGTAATTACAGTATGATCATGACTGTAATTTGGTTACAATCGTTACAATTGATTGCGATATTTTTTTAAATTATCTACTCAATCAATTTATAATTTGGATCAGAGTGAATTATTTTAAACCATCACCCTTAGATATCCAAAAGCCCGATCATCCGTCTACCATCGACGACATCTTCTGAGTGTTCATCCTGATTCAAATTATAATCTAAATGAAAAAATAAATTTTTAGAAAATATAATTAATTATAATTATGATCTAATAATAAATTATATTAGGGAGCATGTCCTGATTTGATAGACAGAATCATCTCTCCTCTTTTCCGGGCTGCAACGTTAATTTTCATGGCCATGCGTCGCATTATTCAAGTGGGCCACGGTGGCATTATTAGATGACTCATCTGCCATTTGTTGACTCCGTATTGATCGTATGTATAGTCACAGAAAATTTGATTGGCCAAGCCATCTTCTACACGAGTCCAGATCCTCTGCGCCCGCCTCCCGTGCGCCCTCTGCGCCCGTCGCTACGCGACAAAAAACCCACGCGCTAAGCACGTGCGTTTCTCCGCTCCAGTAATAAAACCCAACTCCAACGCACACATATCACTTCTGATCGGTCTGCTCCGATCAGCAAGAATGCTGATCGGTCAGCAGACCGATCAGTAGGAATGCTGATCGGTCTTGCTGACCGATCAGCATTACCTGCACCGCCCTCAATTAATGAATTTAATTTTGAAATCCTTCAAATTCACCCACGTTGTGACGTTTCACATGCTCGTCATATAAATTATCGGTGCCCATTGTATGGGAAACACTCAAATTTAAAGAGCAGTAAAAGGATTAAATTATATAAACAAAATTATATATATATAAATTTTAACTCATACATACCTGATATATTAAGAATATCTAAAATACTATAAAAATAAAAATTACTAAAAATAAAAAAAAAATATTTATGTGTAAGAGTCAACGATGTAGTCTATTATTTATTTTAGTCTATTTGAAGATGATAAAATATTATTGAAAGAATTAATTAGAAAATGATCTTTGTCTCTAAGAAATAAGACTCATGTTGGACTTGATTTGAATCAAACAAGACCCGTAGTAATGCAAACTAGCATAGTCAGCAGTGTCAATGTAAATTAAGCACATACAAAGAGAGAGTAGAGAATAGAGAAAAAAAAGTTACATGCATAAAGGGTGTAAGAACGTGAGATAAAGAAAAAAAAAGTGAGATTTGACAAAGGCACAAAATGGGAAAAAGGTGCTGCTCATTTATTAAAAAAAATTAATAAAGCTGGAATGCTGATCGGTCAGCAAGACCGATCAGCATTCCAGCTGATCGGTCTGCTGACCGATCAGTATTTTTTCTGATCGGTCAATAGATCGATCAGCAAGAAGCGATATGTGTGCGTTGGAGTTAGGTTTTATTATTGGAGCGGAGAAATGCACGTGCTTAGCGCGTGGGTTTTTTGTCACGTAGCGACGGGCGCAGAGGGCGCACTGGAGGCGGGCACAGAGGATCTGGACTCCTTCTACACCTGTTTGTAGACAAATATCCGTCTATTTTTTTGCTCAATTTCTTACCGGATATTTAATATTTTATGTCGCGTTTTCGATTTAAAAAAAAAAGCGCAGTGGACTTTTTGATAATTTTTTTTAATGATGATTGCTGTTACATAATTAGGGAAGCAAATGAGGTAGAAAAGGAAACAATCTCAACTACAGCTGGCCTTATAATTAATACTGTTTCACAAATGCCGAAAGGTTGCTAGTCAAACCGATCGCGTCTCATCTATTTCATTCCGTTCCGATAGAAAATCAAATCAAATCAAATCGAATAGAAAGCGCCGCAACCACCTCAGTCATCAGTTTGTACGCCCACCGCTGACCGCACCACGTGTTTCTTTCCCTCTTTCTACCCTGCGCGACGACCGGCGACCGCCTTGTCCATGTGCTCTGGTCGAAATGCCAGCGCCAGCCCACGCCGCGTCGCCTTCTCCGCGTGGAGGGAGGATGAGGATGATGAGGAGGAGGAGGCGCGGCGCGCCAACACGACAACACCAACACGCAACCCTGCATCCGTCGCATGCTCCGCGCGTTCCGTTTGACTAATCTATCCCCACGCCGCGTGTCGTCATGCATGAGTCATCCTTTGGCGCAGCCACTTTGTCGCGTTGCGCCCACTATCGTGCTCGGCCATCCGCGTTGGTCTCTCCTGCCTGCCAGCCAGCCTGCCTGCCATACTAGAACCGTCTTCTCGGCGAGGCACGAGGTAGCCTTCCTTGAAACGCCTCCCCAAACAAACCGCGTCCACACGGCTTCCAGTCAGCCCGCGGCGCAGACATATATACCATCCGTGTTCACATTTGGTGGGTGGGTGGGTGGATGGTCTTGACTTCTCCGTCCGTCTAAATTCCTCTTCTTAATCTTTTTTCGAGCGCCTCCGTCGATCGGTCCGTCGAACTGAGACTTTGGTTTATTTTTCCATTGTATGAATAGCCAACCGGCCGCCGCCGCCGCCGCTGTCGAAGACGACTTCTCCTTCTACATCTCCTTCTTTCAGGATTCGACCTCCGGCTCCGCTGCTACGCCCAAGGCGGGTTCCGATATGCCCAAGGGCGGGCGGAAGCGGGAGGCGGGCGGTAGCGACGCCTCCGACGAGAGGCGGAGGAAGAAGCGGAAGTCAATCGCGACTCTGCTGACCTCCATCGCCGCTATAGACGCGCAGGAGGAGACCGAGCGGCGCGAATCGGATGTGGCCTCCAGCCGGGAATTATCCCTCCTCGAGGAGAATCACCAGCGGAAGAGCGAGGCGATGCTCGATTCCTACTCCCGCATCCAGGACAATTTCTCCGCTGTCGAGGACGAAGCGGATACCCTTCGATCGAAGCACGCCCGCCTGGTTTCGTCCGCCGTCGCCGTCGCCGCTGCGGCTACTGCTTCCGCGGAGGGAGACGCCGGCTCCAGCGCTCCCGCTGCTGGAGGAGCGGGCGGCCACCATCAGAGGCGTCTTTGGGTGAAGGATCGGTCGCGAGCATGGTGGGATCAGTGCAATCACCCTAACTTCCCCGAGACCGAGTTCCGGAAGGCTTTTCGGATGGGGCGTGCCACGTTCGACATGATCTGCGACGAGCTTGGCTCTGCGGTGGCGAAGGAGGACACGATGCTCCGAGCCGCGATCCCTGTCCGGCAGCGGGTGGCGGTTTGCATCTGGCGGTTGGCCACCGGCGAACCGCTTCGCCTCGTCTCGAAACGGTTCGGGCTTGGCATCTCCACCTGCCACAAGCTCGTACTCGAGGTGTGCACCGCAATCAAGACCCTGCTCATGCCGCGCTTCCTCCAGTGGCCCGACGAGCCTGCTGCCCCTGATGTAAAATCCCGCTTCGAGAGCATCTCCGGCATCCCCAATGTGATTGGATCCATGTACACCACCCACATCCCGATCATCGCCCCCAAAATTAGCGTGGCTGCCTACTTCAATCGCCGGCACACGGAGCGAAATCAAAAGACCTCCTACTCGATCACCGTCCAAGGGGTCGTAAATCCAGATGGGGTTTTCACGGACGTCTGCATCGGCTGGCCAGGTTCGATGCCCGATGACCAAGTGCTCGAGAAATCGGCTCTGCACCAGAGGGCCGCCGCAGGGATGCTCAAGAACACATGGATTGTAGGGAGCTCAGGTTATCCTCTGACGGACTGGGTCCTGGTGCCATACACCCACCAAAACCTGACCTGGACGCAGCACGCCTTCAACGAGAAGATTGGGGAGGTGCAGCGTATTGCTCGAGAAGCCTTCGCGAGGTTGAAGGGACGGTGGACATGCTTGCAGAAGCGAACTGAAGTGAAGCTACAGGATTTGCCAGTCGTTATTGGTGCTTGCTGCGTGCTACACAATATCTGCGAGCTAAGGAAAGAGGAGATGGAGCCGGATCTCAGATACGAACTGGTGGACGATGAGATGGTGCCAGATAACAGCATTCGATCGGTGACTGCATCGCAGGCCAGGGAGAACATTGCCCATAATCTATTGCATCATGGCCTCGCGGGCACAGCTTTCTTTTAGTTTTATGAAATGGAAATTCATTCGTTGGTTATCCTTTGGGCTATTTTGTTGGTAGGAATGTAAAGCAAAATTGGTTGTGTGGAATGACTACCAGGTTTTGGTCTTAGATTAGGGCTGTTTAGACAGAAAGACAGACAGTGGGAAACAATTTACAGCGCAAAAGAGGGTTTTGTTGTTTAGATACTTTTCAAAAACTAAAGATTGATTGTTATTCTTTGGGATTAATTGACAATGTCTTGCAAGCTTTGCTGCTACTCTATGCGTTTCCATAGATGATTGGCAGATGGCCTTCTGAAAATCTTAACTTGTCGTTCTAAATTTAACTTTCATGTTGGGCTATGAAATTCCAAAGATCATTCAATGGCCAAAAAAATTTAGTTTCTGTATGTTGGTGCATCTTAAGCTGAGTTATGCAGATATAGATCTTTAGTGAGTTCAGAAAAATAGCGAGCACAAACATGTGATGAAGTAGCAACATCCAGTGCGTCTCTCTCTGTTTCTCTTTTCCTAATTCTTTTAGGTAGTTTCCACTCAAAGCAAGTATTACCAGTTGGTGTTTTGGATGTTAATTAGTCATCGGTTGAAAATTTGTGGAATTCAACCATTTAATGTTCTGAGACAAATTTTGTTGTTCATTTAGCTGGAAAGTCTGATAAATCTTCAAACTAGATTCGTTGCAACATACTAGATGTGAGTCAAGTAGAAAAAAGGGGGTGTATTTTTCTTTCATTGAAGTATGGATTCAACTCTATGTTTTTTTGAAAGCTTGGAAGTTGACACAAAAATTGCAGAATGATACAAATTGGCTTTTAAAATAGCTTGGTTAGCTTTGATGGAGAATAGGAAGACGAAGAAAGAGAAACGGTATGGAAAAAATTACAAGAATATTTATGAATTCTCTCTTTGATTCATTCTCTCCCCTCTCCTCTCTTTCCCCTCGGCTAGCATTGGAACCGTACACTAGAAATCTAGAAAACCAATAACACACAGCACGAACATTGTATGAGGTAAAAACATTTAAACTATTGATGATAGTTGCTCCACATTTTTTTTTTTGAACAATAACCTCGAACTAGAGAAATTTATAGCGCTAAAAATATCAAGTTCCAATCTCAAATATATGTGATTGAGACCATTGCCAAACGATTGAAAGCCGGATTGATCAATCTGATTGATAAATATAGATCATAACCTAGTGATCACTTTGTATCTTTGTTGGCTCTACTTCTGCGCCAATTTCTTCAGCGTGATTGTCTGTCTCTGATTTTTCACCATTGGCTGGAGCTTCATGGTCGGTCATTATGGCAACGGCTACGGCCTCCACTGGTTGCTTAGCTTCCTTGCTCACCAAGGAATCTTTCAATCCTCTGACAGGAGGGGTCGCAAACAGCAGACTTAGACAGTCTAACATACTTCTGTGCTCCATAATCAAGGATGCTCCATTTGGATAGCAGCGATTGAAACAAGTGGCACAATATGGAAAAGCTACCTGGGAAACACAAATGCCAGTCATGCAATTGAAGAACACGGAACAAAAGCTAATATCGATTAAGAACTCAACAAACCTCCACGAAAGCGCGACAAAGAGACAAAAAAAGAGTAGACTCGTTTCCTCGGAGCACCCGCATGGCATTGTACCTCACCAAGGAGTCAGAAACTGCCTGTAGGCCTTGGACAACCTCTTGAGCCAGAATGTACTTCAAGCTTACTGGAGCACATGGTCGAAGTTCGTTCATAGCAGCAGAAACACCTGTACAGTGTCAAGATAACATATCAGCTGCAACAGAACTGCAGAAGCAGAGCCCTAAGCTGCAACTTCTTCTGCATAGTAAAATGAATCATCTGCATATGATTGTACTGCCACAAGGTATTTAGTAAACTTCCAGTGCAAAGAAACAAGATCAACAATGAATGTTATCAACAAGTGCTTATGCTTACCATTGACAAAAATGGCTATAGGTGGATGCTCCATCAGTGCAGAGGGTGGTGCTACATCATCATTGCTTTCATCCATTGATCCATTACTTGCAAAGCCAACGGATGGCAAAGGGACCCAACGGTGCGAATCTAAGACAATCTACAAATACCAGAAAAGTTGCTTAAGTCCTTTCACTAGAAACTTTCTTTTCAGTGATAGTAAATTATTTAGGGATGGTACTTTCCGTAAAGCTTTCTGAAATAGGGCACACACACATTTATAGGCCATAATGCTATGCAGGATAATCAGGAAGGATAATCAACCCAATGCCAACAGTTTTAATTTAATCACTAAATATAGCATTTGAAGGTTTCTGAAAAAAATAATACTGTTGATGAAGTCTAAGTAGCAAAAACAGACCAAATTTCTATGCAGGTAGCCAGAATTTAACAAAGCATTATTGACAAGGGAATTAATTTCAACTAAAACCAAAAGGAAAGGAATTTACAAATTAAGTTCAGCAATCAGAACTTGAGAAGGTATATATGCCAAGTCATAAGCTCATGCAAAGGTTGCCCAGGTACCTGAAAATTCTTGACTGCAGTACTCATATTCTTTGAGAATAAGTTGATGACTGCACTGTGATTGATGAGAATGTCAATGATACAAAATAATACATTTATAATTCATTACTAAATTGAGTGATAAAGAGTTGCTCATTTACCCTTCAAAAAGTGGAGGAAGCAAGCCTCTAAAATCAAGTCCAACTAAGCCCAGGCCCATTGCACAGTACTGAATGCAGCAAAAGCTAGCAATATGTTAAACTCACATACAGAAGAACACATGGAAGCAGTTGAAACTTGAAATTCAAAGTTTGTAAACAAGCAACAGCCAAAAGAGGTAAAAGGTTGTAAATGAAAATTGGAATGCCAAAGAAGCTCTAAATGTCTAACAAAGAACTTCCTTAAGCGCTTGGTGTTATAAAATTGGAAAAAAAAAGAACTATCAATTGCAGAAATGGACTCACCATACACTGATCAAGAATATTTGACAAGGATCCACCTTCAGTGATTTTGGGAAGCATAGCTTCTAGAGTGCTTAGGTGATTTCTTATTTGATGCATGGCCCAACTGAAAAGAAGTCCACCATCATAGTTCTCCTCACTCCCAGATTTATCATTGTTGAAGATAGCCCTATATTGGTTAACAACATCAAATAGATGCGTCCTGTGGCAACTGACCATCCCTTTCAAGTACTCATAAACATTTCTCTGGTCTAAGTCATCCAGAATTCCAGAAAGCCACGTCTCTCTGCACCTCAAAAACTGTTCAAGCAACAAATGGGATAAAAATGCATAGTTCAGTTAAAAAGCAAACACTTAATTGATCTGCATAATTTGTACATCTCCAGAGCCACATCAAATAAGCCAAAATTAGCACTCAAACAAACATACTCTTTATCTTTATCAACCATTCAAAAATTCAAAATTTAGAAGAAAGGTTCATGAAAGTCATTGATTACCAGTTATTACACCATAGTCTTTCAAAGGTAATTGAAACTTGTAAACCCCAAATATTTATTTGTTCCTAAGTATTCTATCACAAACAAATCAAAACATTCTGGGATGTTGGAGGCACAAAATCCTGTATTCGCTCACAATGGAAGAGAACTATCTTCTTCAGCAACATCTCTAATATACAAACTCCATAAGTTTTCATATGATGTATGTCAATAGATTAAAAATATATAGTTCAGACTAATATTTGTCTACTTCAGCAATCAGAAGCCATTTTTACTGCATAAGCTAACAACACAACAACAGAAAATGGAATAGGAAAAGAGAAACCATACCTGCAAACGTAACTCAGATTCAGTGAATGCTCCTATTCGACGAAGATGCGCAACAATCCGCAGACATTCAGGCAACTGTATGACATTTTAGTTTTCAAGAACTTAGTTATGTGATTCCAATGAAAGGAATTGTCTTTCAGAAGATATGAGACAAGTAAAATGGAATGAACCAACATGATGCACTATAAAACACTAGAGAGATCTTAAAATGTTTAGACAAAACCTGAATGTTTGAACGAAGTTTCTGAAGAAGCTGGGATAGCATAGATTGCATCGTCTTTCTAACTTCTGCTTCCAATGCCTGAATGACAGGCAACCTTCATTCCAAATATCAATGCATAGGTATTATCATGAATGAAACCAGCAGACTATTTCATTACTCAATAACAATGGTGCAAGTTTTGAATCAGAGAGAGACTTACTCGACATGCATTTTTGACAACTTGCTGACAAAAGCTTCAAGATCAAGGGCTTCCTCATAGTTGCCATTCCTTATACATCTGGAACACATGAATGCATGATTACATTTTACAGCAATTAACATAGATTCACCAAATAAGCATATGATTAGAGTATGGGTGATTGGTATGCTGCGTGATCATCTATATGTACTCGGTACTCCAAATTTGGATGGACAAAAAACAAAGGATGAGAAGGGCTTATCATCTGCACAAATATAAATAACCCATCCTATCTACTAACCATCTACCAGCATATCTGCCCAAGTTAATAGGCCCTAAACAAAAGGTGTAATTTGGGGAAAAAAAGCATGATTGAAGAATGGGCATTTCCATATGTCAAATGTAGTGCCTTAAGAAATGAATAATAACAGATCTAAAGTTGAGGTATGCACATCATATCAAAAATGTTGTGGCCATGATTTTAAATGATCAAGATTTGCATGGGTACAGCCAAAGAACCAACAAGATAGATACTAGGAATCATACTAGGCACATAAACTAAAGTTTAATTTAGAGAATGTGTGCATACGTGTCCATTAGCTGGGGGATTTCAAGCAAATCAAGCAAAGTGCTGTGATGCGCAAGTAGCGTCTGGTTGAACTTCCTTTCCTCCAAAATTTGCTGTGCTGATTCAATAAACTCTGTGCAACCAGCTGTAAGATTTGGGATCTCTGTTATCTGCAACAAGTATATAACAAGAATGAAACCCTACTCTACTTCCTATCCCCTAAAACCATATTTGTGCAGAACTTAATTACATAATTGACAAGTATTTCTGCAATTTACTAAAGTGAGAAGAAGAAAAAACAAATCAGTTTTGGCTTCTCAAGCAAGCATGATATTCTGCTGATTTTAACAAGGAGTAGGCAGACTTTAATTGAAAGGAAAATTGACTCTCCTTATATACTTCAGTATTTCCTTTGCACCCCTCCGGTATACGTGCATGCTTTGCTAGACTTAAGTCTACCCTCTTCCAGTTACCCCTTGCCCTCATGGTCTTGAGACAGTTCAGTTTAAAGGGAGAGATTTTGGTACCAACTCCAGTGTGAAAGGAGTGGCTCAGATCAACCTATGTGTACAGGTTGGGATGCCACCTAAAATAACCGTGTATCATTTTGGAGTCACAATTAATATTGTTGTGACCCATATGTAACCAAATCAATATAGCATCGAGCATACTTTCTATCACTATATAATTTAAAGCAAGGTAGACACTAAGTTATCTGTGAATTCATAGGTGAATAGTTATCCAGAGAAGAAATATGTGAATTCACACCAGTGAACAAGATTGTATCAGTACGAAGATGATTCAAAACCAAATGTATCTATATGTTCTCGAAGGTTGCAGTTTTTCAATACCACAAAGGTATGCAATTGCTACTCAAAGTCCCAAATGGCAGACGAGAGTAAAATAATGCAAACCTAGAATTAGACAGACGTTGTTTCACATCGTATATGTTATGCACATGGTGTTGTTCAAGCCCGCTCCTACTTATTCAAGAATGCTAGCACCTAAAGTACCAAGGGTTACAAGAGATTGAGCAGGGCCTCGAATGCACAGCGACAAAAATAGGGTTTACAGGAGGTGTTAAAAGGGTACCAAAGAATCAAGGTGTTTATCGAATCCAGAAAGCTGCTCCTTGATGAAGGAGACGGCATCTGCCGCGGCAATGAAGGCACGGTAGTTACCGACGGCCACCTCCTGCATCTGCCTCCGAATGCGCTCCGCATCGATGCGAAGAAGCTCCGGCTCCTGCAAAGTCACCACGTCTTTACCAGATCTGACACCACAATTGAAAGACCGAGGAGGAGGAATTACCTTGTGCAGGCGATCAAGGGTAAACGAGAGGAGCTCGGAGACGTAGTGCTGCTGCGCGGTCCCAGCAAAGGGGAGGAGTCGAAGCGCCGACACTGTCGTCGCCTCCTCCTCTTCTCCATCTGCTCTTCCGGATGGGCTCCTCATCTGGACTTCCATGGCGAATCAGCACGTTGGAAAACGGAAGTCGTATCAGATCTCTGCTTGCAGATCTGCTTCCTGTTTCCTTCAAGGTCCTGCGTGCAAAAGTGAATTATAAGTTGCAAGAACTTTTTTTTTTTCTCAAATAAAAAAAAACATAAGCGAAAATTGAAAAACATGCCCTTTTCCGATTTCATGTTTTTCTTTTTTCCCCATTTTTTTAAAAAAAAGAAAATTGACATTTTATATTTTATGAAGTCCTATGCCAATCTAAATCAACTTAGAAACCCAATTTTTAGGCAAACTATTTTATGAAGTCCTATTTCACAATTATTTCATTTAAATATTAGTTTAAATAACAAAATTGCATATTTTATATATCATGATTTTATTAAGTAAAACTTAAAAGATTTATTGAAATTATTAAAAGACACCTACAAATATATCATAGTTGGAGATCGATGACAATCTGAATATCATACCATGACATCATAGTCCCGAGAACTATTAATTATGATTCATAGCTATTATAATAGGAGTATTTTAATTATGATTAAGACTGATAATAGTTATAGTTTATAACGTTACAACCTAAACATTTCATATTAACACTAATCAACATTATATTATAGTAGCTATGAATCATAGTTACTATAATATAAACAATTTATTTTGATCAATATTATATTGAAATAACTATGGTATATAGTTATAGTAGTTATGAGATATAAGATTGTAGTTGTTATAATTGTATAATATTTATGGTTCGTAGCTATTATTATTATCTAATTGGTGTAATTCTGTAATTACTATAATAAAACTAAAAATAGAGATACTTATAAAAGTAAATTGAGATGGAATGAAATACTATTTTGATAACAAATTTGGATGATTTCAATAAAAAAAAATAAAAGATATTCTTTTAACTTTTACTTTTATATATATATATAAAATAAAAGGTGATATAATTTATTCCAAGTGACTTAATATTATCGTCCCATTGTAAGATAAAGTAGGTAGGTTTTCATTAGACGGAAATAAACCTGTATCAATATCAGAAACTACAACAGAAGCAAGACAGAGAACAACAGAACTTTCTGCAGACGCTAGCTTCTGTAGCGCAACCTTCTGCAGGACGAAATGAACCAGAACTTATTTACACTTGAACAATCTTTGAGCAAATGTTTTTTTTCTGGATTTTCGATAGATAGATTTTTAGAAACCATTACATCACGAACCTTAAATAGATAAAACAAAAAGAAATGAAAAGACAACAAGACAAATGAAAGGACACCATTAACTCTAGACCATTAAAACTCATTTAATCTCCATTATCTTCAGTATTCAATCTCCATTATCATCAATATTTATTCTCCATTGTCATCAGCCTTGAACCAACACCAACAAACTCCTCCTTGGATCAAACGCTGATAGACACTCCAATCTTCTCTCGAAGCCACACAAATCTGCTCTGGTGAAAAGACTTGGTGAAGATATCGGCTAATTGATCTTCTGTAGTACAGTAGATCAATTCTACTTCTCCTATCTGTTGTACTTCTCTAAGATAATAATACTTCACATTAAAGTGTTTTGTTTTACCATGAAAAACTGGATTCTTTGAGATCGCCAATGCAGCTTGGTTATCAACAGAGACTTTCGTTTCCTTCTCCATTATGTAACTCATATCATTCAGAAGCTTCCTCAACCAAATAGCTTGATTCACAACACTTGTTGCCGCAACAAACTCAGCTTCTGCAGTCGATTGAGCTACAATTTCTTGTTTCTTCGAACACCATGAGAAACAAGCTGATCCTAGTGAAAAACACTGAAGTACTCTTCATATCATCTACAGAACCTGCCCAATCACTATCAGAAAATCCATAGAGCTCAAACTTGTTGGACCTTCTGTACCTTATTCCATAGGAACTCGTCCCCTTAAGATATCTAAGTACCCTCTTCGCTGCTATCATGTGCGCTTCACTAGCATAATGCATAAATCTTGAAAGTATACTTACTGGAAAAGGATATCCGGCCGAGTTGTTGTCAAGTACATCAGACATCCGACCAAACTTATGTAGAATGCATTGTCTGCAGGTGCAGAACCATCACTTTTGCTCAGTTTATCCTTCTGTGTCATAGGAGTTGCTACACTCTTGCACTCCTCCATCCGGAATCTCTTTAGAATCTCTCTCACATACTTCTTCTGATAAATAAAGATCTCTCCTGGAATTTGATTCACCTCCATGCCAAGAAAAAATGTCATCTCTCCCAAATCTGTCATCTTAAACATCTGCATTAGACTCTGCTTCATCTTCTGTATGAGCTTCTGATCATTTCCTGTAACCAAAAGATCATCTACATACAAGGAAATAATAATTACACTCAGATCAACCTTCCTAACATACAGAGTATGCTCACTTTGACTTCTTTCAAACCCCAACTCAGTAAAATAATCATCAATCTTACTATACCAAGCTCTAGGAGCTTGCTTTAAGCCATACAGAGCCTTCTTCAACTTGTACACCTTTTGTTCAGGCTCTGCTACACAAAACCCTTATGACTGCTCAACATAAATCTCCTCCTGCAAAATACCATTAAGAAATGCAGATTTTACATCAAGTTGGAATACCTTCCATTCCTTTTCAGCTGCAATTGATAGTATCATCCTGATTGTATCTAGTCTCGCCACAGAAGCAAAGGTCTTTGAATAATCTACTCCCCAAACTTGAGAGTAGCCCTTCACAACAAGCCTAGCTTTATGCTTGTTCACAGAACCATCTGGGTTTAACTTCATTCTGTAAACCCATTTTACTCCAATGACCTTTCTGTCATGTGGTATATCCATAAGTTCTCAAGTTTCATTCTTTTCAAACATAGCTAGCTCCTCCTGCATTGCAGCTAGCCACCTTCTGTCTTTCTTTGCATCCTCAAAACTAGCAAGTTCCATTACTGTAACATTACATCTTTCATAAACATCAGTTAATGATCTCGTACCTCTTATTGGTGTATCATCAACATTTTGTTCAGAACTGAGTTGCTGCTCGATGTTCTATCCCTCAGCATTCCGCTCCTCAGAATTCCGTTCCACCAAAACAGACATCTCTGGTCCCTCAGCATTCTGCTCCTCAGAATTTCGTTCCACCAAAACAGGCATCTCTGGCGTATGCTCAGAGACTGATTCTCTGCCCGACCATATCCACTTTTCTTCTTCAAAGAACTTAACATCTCTGCTCATAATTACCTTTCCATTATGTGGTTGATAAATTCTATAAGCCTTTGATTGCATACTATAACCAATGAAGATCCCAACTTCTGCCTTCTGGTCCAACTTATCTCTTTTCACTTAAGGAATATGTGTATAACACACACATCCAAACACCTTTAGATTCTTCATGATCGGTTTGACCCCATACCAAGCCTCATGAGGTGTCTTCATACTTACTGACTTTGTAGGAAGTCTATTCTGCAGAAACATTGCAGTATTCGCAGCTTCTGCCCAAAACTTTTTTGGCATATCCTTCTCTTGCATCATGCATCTTGCCATCTCCATGATGCTTCTGTTCTTTCTCTCACTCACACCATTTTGTTGTGGGGAATAGGGTACAGTAAACTGATGCTGCACTCCAGATTCTTCACAAATGGACCTCAAAGTAGCAGAAGTATACTCTGTCCCATTGCCAGATCTCACAATCTGTATGGATCTACCACACTCATTTTCAACTTGCTTCTTAAACTTCTCAAATGTCTCTGCAACCTCAGACTTAGTCTTCAATAAGTAAATCCAACAGCTTCTAGAGAAATCATCTATAAAAATGATACAATACTTACAACCATTTAAAGAAACCTCCGACATAGGTCCACAAACATCTGTGTGAATAAGCTGTAGCTTCCCACTGGCTCTCCAGCTCGAACTCTCAAAAGGAAGCCTCGTCTGCTTTCCAAGCACACACGTTCTATAGTCAGATGTATCCTTCTACTGTAGAATTGGAAATCCAACTGCCATATCATTCTTCTGTAGAAACTCTATGCCCTTGCTGTGGAAATGCCCCAGGCTTTTGTGCCGAAGTTCTGCTTCGTTATCTTGGGCCACCATAGCTTGCTGACCCCGTGACATGGGATCAAAGGAGAAGCTCTTGTTTTTCATCTGAATCTTGAGTATCCTTCCCAGAAGAATCTGCTATCAAACATAATCCTTCTTCGAGCATCACCTTGTACCCCTTCTGCACGAGTTGACCAACACTTAAAAGATTTTGATCAATCTTAGGTACATACAATACATCACTTATCAACTTTCTACCTTTTAGACCATCAACGACTACATCTCCTCTTCCTTCAACATCGATGTAATCACCATTTCCAATCTTCACTTTAGCATAGAAACTTCGATCTAAATTTACAAATGACTTCTCATCATACGACATGTGATGGGTACATCCGCTATCCACCAACCAACTTCTATGAGTCACACCTGTAGCAAAACAAGATGTTGTAAACATCAACTCTACCTCGTTATTTACAGCACCTTCTGTAGCATCTTGCCGAGAATCTTTCTCCTGACAAAACCTTGCAATATGCCCAAACTTATGACAATTATTGCACTTCACGTCTGGCCTCCTCCAACACTTGTAATGTGGATGACTTGTGCCTCCACAATGTTTGCAAGAATCAAACCTTTCTCTCTGATAAGCAGAACCACTCTCAGAAGGATGCCTCTGTTCAGCATGACCTTTGTTACTGCTTGAACCTTCTGCATTCCCTTTCTGTTGGTTCCAAGACTTCTTTTCTCTTCCAGAAGCTCTCATCTTAGACCTTGCTGGTAAGGCTCCTTCCATGGCTTCTACGGGAACTTCCCTTCTCATCAACCTTCTTTGTTCTTGAGCTTCTAATGCACTCAACAACTTCGCCAACCTTATATCGGATAGATCCTTGGTGTTCTCTAGAGAGGCAATCGTAGCTTCAAACCTTTCTGGCAATGATCCTGTCCGAGTCGCTGAATCGACGGACGCTGGGCACGTGGCGCTCTCCTCTATCTCCGACCAGCTGCACAGACCTCCGGCAAACTTGCACAGAAGTCGGGCCGGGGAGGGGTCCCCGGCGACGACCCTCCGACGCTCAAGTCAGGCAAGAAGAAGACGATGAAATAGCTCCGAAGATCAGAGTTTTTCCATACCTCCGGCAAAGTCTGCGGGCTCTTATATAGAGCTCTGAGGAGGCTGATGCACATACACCGAGGCACACACGTGTCCTCAGCCCATACCCAGTATGGGCTTGTCAGAGGAGCTTGTCTGACCCCTTACTGCTACAGTCCGCGCACGTCTCTGATGGGACAGCATAATCTTCTGATGAGATAGCATAATCTTCTGTCTTGCCATTCTAGCCCTTCTGTTTCCGCACCGAGCGGCATGCCGCTCGGCAGTCCCATCACGTCCGACCGGACTAAAGTATACGTCCGTTCGGGGTATTCCTGGTCATGTGCTCTGGATTGTTCGCAGTGTTGATACTTTATTCCTTCGGCCGAGCGGCCCATCCGCTCGGCACTACTATACTGTTCATCCTGAGCGTCGGAACCCCGACTTCCCGCCGGGGTGTATTGCTTCCGCTCGGAAGCTTCAGCTGGTCGTCACCATCATTATCCGCTCGGCCAAGCTTCTGGTTGGCCTTTTACCTTTTGACCTCCACGTGGCGTTGACTCTGCTAAATGGGGACTCCCATTCTTACTGCCGGATCACTTGCCTCCCCTTCAAGTCTAGTCGAAGGAGGCGATTAGTCCGACTGATTGGACTATTGTTTCGCCGAACGGCTCTTCCAGGAAATCATTATCCGCTCGGCCGATGAGGCGGTAATTACGGCCTCCGTCAACGCCATCGTCCCTCCTTTCTTGTGCTCGAAAGGGGACTTCTGTCGAAGTATTTTTGATAAGCGAGTCGAACGGCCGTACGTTGTCTTATCCTTCCGCTCGGACGTTTATAGACGCCGGCTCGTCTCTCGATATTTAACGTCGGAGCTCGACGGCGCGGATATTTATAGCCGGTCGGCGCGGCTCTCGATCTTTAACGACGGAACTCGTTGGCGTAGATATTTATAGCCGGTCGGCGCGGCTCTCGTTTTTTAACGACGGAGCTCGTCGGCGCGGACATTTATAGCCGGTCGGCGCGGCCCTCGATCTTTAACGACGGAGCTTATCGGTCTTCTGCTCGGGGATTTATAGACGCCGGCTCGTCTCCCGGTTTCCCGGCCGGAGGGCTTATAGATGCCGGACCGTCTCTCGATTTTTAACGACGGAGCTCGTCAGCGCGGGTATTTATAGCCGGTCTTCTGCTCGGGGATTTATAGACGTCGGCTCGTCTCTCGATATTTAACGTCGGAGCTCGACGGCGCGGATATTTATAGCCGGTCGGCGCGGCTCTCGATCTTTAACGACGGAGCTCGTCGGCGCGGATATTTATAGCCGGTCGACGCGACTCTCGATCTTTAACGACGGAACTCGTCGGCGCGGATATTTATAGCCGGTCGGAGCGGCTCTCGATCTTTAACGACGAGGCTCGTCGGTCTTCCTCGAGGATTTATAGGCCTCGTCTCCGGTTTCCGTAGGAGGTTTATAGGCCGGACCGTCTCCGATTCCGTAGGAGGGTTTAATTTATAAGCCGGACCGTCTCCGGTTTCCGGAGGGTTTAATTTATAGGCGGACCGTCTCCGGTTTCCGGAGGGTTTATAGGCCGGACCGTCTCGATTTTAACGCGGAGCTCGTCGGTAGCGGATATTTATAGCCGGTCGGTAGCGCTCTCAATCTTTAACGACGGGGCTCGTCGGCGCAGATATTTATAGCCGGTCGGCGTGACTCTCGATCTTTAACGGAGCTCGTCGGTCTTACCTCGGGATTTATAGGCGGCTCGTCTCCGGTTTCCGTAGGAGGGTTTATAGACGCCGGACCGTCTCCCGGTTTCCCGGCCGGAGGGTTTATAGACGCCGGACCGTCTCTCGATTTTTAACGACGGAGCTCGTCGGCGCGGATATTTATAGCCGGTCGGCGCGGCTCACGATCTTTAACAACGGAGCTCGTCGGGCTTTTAAGCCTAATTTGGACAACGTTTACCTGGCCGAACGGCACAGGGTCTTCGGAATTGAGCCTTTGGCTCGTACAATATACCTCCGGCTGAGCAGCTCGGGGCCTTCGTCGTCGAGCGCTTGGCTCAGATAATTTACCTCCGGCCGAGCGGCACGGGGCCTTCGGATACTATACCTCCGGCTGAGCAGCTCGGGCGCTTGGCTCAGATAATTTACCTCCGGACAAGCGGCACGGGGCCTTCGGATACTATACCTCCGACTGAGCAGCTCGGGGCCTTCGTCGTCAGATAATTTACCTCCGGCCGAGCGGCACGGGGCCTTCAGATACTATACCTCCGGCTGAGCAGCTCGGGGCCTTCGTCGTCGAGCGCTTGGCTCAGATAATTTTACCTCCGGCCGAGCGGCACGGGGCCTTCAGATACTATACCTCCGGCTGAGCAGCTCGGGGCCTTCATCGTCGAGCGCTTGGCTCAGATAATTTACCTCCGGCCGAGCGGCACGGGGCCTTCAGATACTATACCTCCGGCTGAGCAGCTCGGGGCCTTCGTCGTCGAGCGCTTGGCTCAGATAATTTACCTCCGGCCGAGCGGCACGGGGCCTTCAGATACTATACCTCCGGCTGAGCAGCTCGGGGCCTTAATCGTCGAGCGCTTGGCTCAGATAATTTACCTCCGGCCGAGCGGCACGGGGTCTTCCCATCGAGCTCGGGGCTCGGTTAATATGATCCTGGCCGAGCGGCACAGGCTTCCCATCGAGCCTTTGGCTCAGTTTATTTACTCCCGGTCGAGCGGCACGGGGTTCCCATCGAGCCTTTGGCTCGGTTTATTTACTCCCGGCCGAGCGGCACGGGGTTCCCATCGAGCCTTTGGCTCGGCTAATACACTCCCGGCCGAGCGGCACGGGCTTCCCATCGAGCCTTTGGCTCGGCTAATACACTCCCGGCCGAGCGGCACGGGCTTCCCATCGAGCCTTTGGCTCGGTTTATTTACTCCCGGCCGAGCGAGACGGGGTTTTCCCATCGAGCCTTTGGCTCGGTTTATTTACTCCCGGCCGAGCGGCACGGGCTTCCCATCGAGCCTTTGGCTCGGCTAATACACTCCCGGCCGAGCGGCACGGGGTTTTCCCATCGAGTCTTTGGCTCGGCTAATACACTCCCGGCCGAGCGGCACGGGCTTCCCATCGAGCCTTGGGCTCGGCTAATACACTCCCGGCCGAGCGGCACGGGGTTTTCCTATCGAGCTCGGGGCTCGGCTAACATACTCCCGGCCGAGCGGCACGGGCTTCCCATCAAGCCTTGGGCTCGGTTTATTTACTCCCGGCCGAGCGACACGGGATTTATCCCATCGAGCCTTTGGCTCGGCTAATACACTCCAGGCCGAGCGGCACGGGAGTTTTTACTCAAGAAACTACAAATTTATGAGCAACAGAAATAATTGAAGAATTGACCTGCCGACCAGCAAGGGATCTGACCCAATTTCTTGACTCCCAAATACCCGTGGAGTGAGAAGAATATATATACTTGTCGAAACTCATCAAGGCTTCCTCGTCGGACCGATATCGGGGCAGGCGTTGCTCCCACTTGAATTCCGGTCGGGCCCCCATTTTGCCCCCATTTCGCCTGTTGCTCCGGTCGGTCCGCTCAGCTTGAGCCTTCTGTTTCTGTTGCTCCACGAGCTTAGCTGCTCTTGCCTCAATTAGAGCGTCGGGCCTCTCCTGGGAGAGCATCACGGTGTGAGGTCATCCAGCCTCGTCCATCTATTCCGCTCGGATACAAGCGCGTTCCCACAGACGGCGCCAATCTGATCCTGTCCGAGTCGCTGAATCGACGAACACTGGGCACGTGGCGCTCTCCTCTATCTCCGACCAGCTGTACAGACCTCCGGCAAACCTGCACAGAAGTCGGGCCGGGGAGGGGTCCCCGGTGACGACCCTCCGACGCTCAAGTCAGGCAAGAAGAAGACGATGAAATAGCTCCGAAGATCAGAGTTTTTCCATACCTCCGGCGAAGTCTGCGGGCTCTTATATAGAGCTCTGAGGAGGCTGATGCACATACACCGAGGCACACACGTGTCCTCAGCCCATACCCAGTATGGACTTGTCAGAGGAGCTTGTCTGACCCCTTACTGCTACAGTCCGCGCACGTGTCTGATGGGACAGCATAATCTTCTGATGAGATAGCATAATCTTCTGATGAGATAGCATAATCTTCTGTCTTGTCATTCTAGCCCTTCTGTTTCCGCACCGAGCGGCATGCCGCTCGGCAGTCCCATCACGTCCGACCGGACTAAAGTATACGTCCGTTCGGGGTATTCCTGGTCATGTGCTCTGGATTGTTCGCAGTGTTGATACTTTATTCCTTCGGCCGAGCGGGCCATCCGCTCGGCACTACTATACTGTTCATCCTGAGCGTCGGAACTCCGACTTCTCGCCGGGGTGTATTGCTTCCGCTCGGAAGCTTCAGCTGGTCGTCACCATCATTATCCGCTCGGCCAAGCTTCTGGTTGGCCTTTTACCTTTTGACCTCCACGTGACGTTGACTCTGCTAAATGAGGACTCCCATTCTTACTGCCGGATCAGGCAATGACACTAAAATCTTCTGTATGATCCAATCATCCTTCATATCTCTGCCCAGAACTCTGATTCAGTTAGCCAGATTGATCAATCTATCTGAAAAATCCTTCACAACCTCATTCTCCTTCATTTGTTGTCTCTCGAACTCCCGCATCAAATTCAAAGCCTTCATACCTCTTATCTTCTCATCACCTTCGTACTCAATCTTTAGAAAATTCCAAATATCCTTCGCGGTTGGAAATTTCATGATCCTGTTGAATATAAAAGGTGACACTGCAGCATAAAGGCACGACTTCGCCTTCGCCTTCCTTGTGATACTTTCCTTGTGAAACCGTATTTGATTGATTGTAGGATTGTCGGGGAGTGGGGTCACTTCATAATCATCCTTCACTGCTTCCCACAAGTCACTACCCTCCATGAAAGTGCTCATCTTCACCGCCCACACTTGATAGTTCTCCCCATCAAACACAAGAGGTGTCGTAGAAGAAAAATCGCTTCCGCTTGCTTCCATCTCCTTCTGTAGGATAGAAACAACCTTCCAAAAACTTCACAAGACTTCCACAGCTCCCGAAAGATCACTAAGTGCTCTGATACCACTTGTAGATTTCACTTTGTGGAAACAATTAAACCTGCATCAATATCTGAAGCAAGACAGAGAACAACATAACCTTCTGCAGACGCTAGCTTCTGTAGCGCAACCTTCTGCAGGACGAAACGAACCAAAACTTAAGAACACTCGAACAATCTTTGAGCAAATGTTTTTTTTTTTCTGAATTTTCGATAGATAGATTTTTAGAAACCATTACATCACGAACCTTAAATAGACAAAACAAAAAGAAATGAAAAGACAACAAGACAAATGAAAGGATACCATTAACTCTAGACCATTAAAACTCATTTAATCTCCATTATCTTCAGTATTCAATCTCCATTATCATCAACATTTATTCTTCATTGTCATCAGCCTTGAACCAACACCAACAAAGTAGAAAAATCAAGAGACATTTTGTCTTAGTTAGCATAGTGATCTTTTATACGAAGAAAGTGGAATATCCAATTAAATATTTTGCATTCAAAATTTACTTAAGCTAAACATTCATATAGATACAATCTGCGCCAACCAAAATAAAAAAAAATGGACCATTTCTCAAAGTTATGGGCATCATCTTTGCACAAGGGGTTTCTGTATCATTTCAATTTTATCATATACGTCCCAAGAGACAAAATAACTTTCTTTGATTTGAACTTATGACCTCATCTGGTAGGTGAATACTCACCACTATAATACAAACGACTTTGTTAAAAAAAATGGTTATGCTAATCTTCTCAGTATTAATGTTTCATACATCAATTAATATAATTTTATATTTTATATGTGATTTATTCTTATCGGCAAGCGGAGAAGATGATAAGCTGAGGATGTGGCTAGAAGGTTGATGGGACGAAGACTCCACGTGACTCTTCAACACAAAAGACGTTAGTGTCAGTCCCCAGGGCGTAGCAAAATTGGGGGTGGATGGTCTTGTGGTTGAGAGGTCCAGGGTTCGATCCTCGGGGAGTCACGGTCTGGGGTTAATATCTCTGCCATGCACTTTCAACTGTGTACCTGCATTTACTTCCCTCCATATCCGTAGGACCGACTCTAGGGGGGTCGCAGATGTGGCGGTTCCACAAAAGGCGTTAGTGCCAGGCCGGGAAAGGGTTCCTCGAGTTGATCATCCGACGCTGAAGTCAGTTTCAGATGAAGAATAATAAGAATACTGTAGCAAAGAGCATGTGAAATAACGAAGTTATGCATACCTCCACCTGTAGATGATAACTCCCTTTTATAGTATCACTGTAGTGTCTGCGTACATATCACAAAGCGTATGCACGTTTTCCAAAGTGCTATAAAAAAGACAAGTCAAAAAATATCTCTGATACTCCTCCTTAAGCGAACATGTAAATCTCTGATGTGATAAGCTGAAAACTTCTAAAGTACGATTCACCTGTTGGACATGTTCTGTTATCAGTGATACAAACATCTAAAAGAGTATGAGGGGATATGTAGGTAGGACCCACTATTGACCTATCAACCCCCGCTTGGAATGACTATTCCCGATTGACCATGTTGAACAAATCAATCTCCTTTCACTTGACTGTTCTTATTGCTGGAGGGTTGGTTTTCATCCGATCGGACGTGCCGTCTGGTCGGTCGAGCTGATGGTCTGGGGAATTTACTGTTGTCTCTATTGTTTCGACGTGGGTTTTTAGAGACTAGCCATGCCATCCTGCCTTAACTGCCCGCTCGGACAAGGCATGTCGTTCATCTAGCTTTGCTACTCCGCTCGATCGTCTTCGCCTGATTTATGGACCATATCTTTTTTATTTTGACTTTCATATTAATCATTCTTTCTTACTTTGACCTATTTTCGATAGAGCCCCCTTTTCATCACCCTATCATGGTCCTTGTGGATTATAAAAATTATATATAAAATTATAATATGATAAATTTTATAGTTCATAGAATTGTAGTTTATGATAACATAAAATCTATCTGTGGAATAAAAAATATAATCAAAGTATATTATGTGTTTGTGATCCAATACATTCATAATTTTCAAATGCAACATAATAGAAGGCTTTACAATTTATACTAACAAGGTAACTATCCTCCCTAATCCTCAGTAAGCTCCTGTGGAAAGGACCTCCATCCAATTTGTGTCACAATTAAAAAGGGCATGGTATATTATATGCACATTTTTATTAATCTATATAGTTTTTTCTTTTAAATATACTGATACGGATATGGATGAGGGGCATAGAGGGAGTTTGAGGAAAGGAGAGGGGCAATAGGGTCTTTTCACTGTGTAGGGCATTAAAGGAGGGGGAGGGTACTGTTCACGGGGGTCCTTCTCTGTGCTTTCGGTCCGCGGCCAAGGAAAAAAGGGGGGAGGGCATCTTCTTCCTCCGACGGTACTCGCCGGCGCGACGCCGACCTTTGGCCATCCTCTTCTTCTTCCTCTTCCGGCCAACGTCTCCTCTCCTCTCTCTCTCTATTTTTTCTTCCGTTGGCCTAAGCTCAAAAGGGGGCTAGTTTGTGGGTTTTGGGCTGCCGCCGCCAAGGAGAAGGTTGTCTTCTGCCTTTCCACAGCTCTCACCAACGAGGATGCCGGTCGCCGGCTGCTCCTTCCCTTTCTACTTCCAGCAGGCCATTCCACTCCTCCTCCTCTCGCCGGAGCTGCTTGCCACAGTCTCTTCTCTTCCTCCTCCTACTATCGCAGGAGCCAGCCAAGGAGGCACCACCTCCCCTTGCATAGACAGCCGGAACCCACACTCTTGCTACCGGCTTCGCCGGAACCTCCCCTCCTGCCGCTGATCCCAAGCACAGGTTCGTCCACCATAGGCGTAGGCCCTATGGTGGCTGATCTGTTGGCGTTCCCTTTTTTGTTGTGCTCTGGCCTTCACGTCAATTTGTGTGTGTGTGTTATGTACCGACCTTGACATTGATCTGATTTGTGTGTCGTGTCCCAACTTGTGCGCCGGTATATTATTGCGGCCTGCGTGATGATCTCGTGTCCCGGCCTGCGTGATGATCTCGTGTCCCGGCCTGCGTGCCGATCATGCTTCCCGTCCTGCGTGCCGATCGTGCTTCTCGGCCTACGTGCCGATCGTGCTTCTCGGTCTGCGTGTCGATCGTGCTTCTCGGTCTGCGTGCCGATCGTGCTTCCCGGCCTGCGTGCCGATCTCGTGTCCCGGCCTGCGCGTTGCTATTATTTCTCGACTTACAGCTGTCTTCCGGATCCAAATCGCGTTTGGTTCCGTGCCTTCAGACCCGGCTCCACATCCGACTCCCGTTCGGCTACTCTTCCAGGTCCCGACCACTCGAGCAGCATCCCATCCGAGGGCGCCCCCCTGGGCCAGGGTACATTCTCCGTTCATATTCTATGCATATTTCATTATTTTATGGCTTAGTATTATACTCATATATTCGTTGGATCTGCAGCGAGTATCGGGGTATCGGGGCCGGGTCAACCCGGTCGCTGGCTGCAGGTAGCGTTGACCAGAGGATTTTTGAAGACTTGGTCAACACAGAAGTCATCTCAGCATACCCCCCTATGGGACGCGGCAACTCGGTCAACATTCCATCCACCTCACCCGGCGGTTTATCTGACTCAGATTCCGGACATGATCAATTTGGCGCCATCTGTGGGAACATCCTTCACCTATTCTGGAACATGAAGATGGACGACGTCGGGAGGTTCTCTGCTATTATCACAATCCCGGAGGATCTCGACTCACATATTATTTTCTATCCTCACTCCACCGGTATTTGGGAGTCGAGGGATCGAGTGAAGCTTCAACTGGCTGATAGGTTAGTTTTTTCCCTGACTCCACGGGTATTCGGGAGTTAAGGGACCGAGACAAACCCTTAGGCGGTTGGCATGACTTCCCGATCAGGTACGCTACAAGCTCTGCTCCCTTTTTACGATTATAGGAACTGATATAGCTCCCTGATAAGAGAGTAAAATCCTAGTTCCTTGATCAAAGACTAGGGCCTGCGATTTTTGATCGGACACTAGGGGCTCAACTCCCCGCACATACACTTGGGACACAGCTCCCCACTTATACACTAGGGACACAGCTCCTCGATCATTGACTCGCAGTACCACTTCCCGATCAGGATCTAGGGGTCTCGCTCTTTGATTACAGGCTAGGGGTCTTACTCTCCGATCAAGGACCAGGGTTCCAACTCCCCGATCAGGTGTGTTATAAGCTCTGCACCCTTCACCATGAGGCTCTGCATCCTCTTACTGCTACAAGCTCTGCACCCTTCACTATGAGGCTCTGCATCCTCTTATTGCTACAGGCTTTGTACCCTTCACCATGGGGCTCAGCATTCTCTTGTTGCTATAGGCGCTTCACTCTATTATTATTATATGCTTTGCATCCTTCACTTGTTGTGCAGCCTCTTACATCTACAGGTGTTGCTCCCTTCAACCACGGTGCTCTGCTTCCTTCTATGGCTATGGGCTCTGCTCCCTTATATCGGCTTCACGTTCTTTATCTTCTCCCCTTGCTCCATGGGTATTTGGGAGTTGAGGGACCGAGACAGATCCTCAGTCGGTTGACACCACTTCGCAATCAGGTATGATAAATGCTTTATTCCCTCATATTACTACGAGTTCCGCTTTTATGGACTTCAAGGCTTATCCTCCTCCATTTGGGGTCGAGCTATCGCCACTGGTCTCAGACCAGAGTGTCACCACCGGTTTCAGATCGGAGTCTCGCTAACGATCTCTCAGTCGAGCTTCTAGATCAATTCCTGGTCAGACCTCCAGATCAATGCCTGGTCAGACCTCCAGCTCAATGCCTGGTCAGACTTCCAGATTGCTTCTTTTGTCAGGTCTTTAGATTGTTTTCTGGTCAAGTCTCCAGATCAATTCTTGGTCAGACTTCCAGAGCAATTCCTGATCAGGTCTCCAGATCAATTCCTGGTCAGACATCCAGATCAATTCTTGGTCAGGTCTCTAGATCAAGTACTGGTCAGGCCTTCGGATCACCTCCCGGTCGGGATTCCAGACTCTCGCCCCAGTGCGAGTTATAAGTGAGCATGCTCTCACGCCCAACGACCTTCCTGGTCGGGTCCCAGACTCTCGCCCCAGTGCGAGTTATAAGTAAGCACTGCTCTCACGCCCAACAACCTTCCCGGTCGGGTCCCAGACTCTCGCCCCAGTGCGAGTTATAAGTGAGCATGCTCACACGCCTCCAGACTCTCGCTTTAGTGCGAGTTATAAGTGAGCATGCTCTCACGCCCAACGACCGGCATGTCGGGTCCTAGACTCTCGCCCCAGTGCGAGTTATAAGTGAGTATGCTCTCACGCCCAACGACCTTCCAGGTCGGTGCTCATCACTTACCCGCAGCTCTACCTGGCACTCAACCCACTCACTCCTCACTCGTCGCTCTGACCGACACTCATCACACTTGCTTTATTTGTCGCTTTGCTCGGCACTCTTAGTTTGCGTTTTCGCTCACCACTGTTGTTTGGTCGGCACTGACTCACTTGCCGCTCTGCCCGACACTCATCACACTCACTTCACTTGCCGCTCTGCCCGGCACTCATCACACTTGCTTCACTTGCCGCTCTGCCCGACACTCTTAGTTCGCGTTTTCACTCACCGCTGTTGCTCGGTCGGCACTCATCTCACTCGCTACTCGATTCATGAGCCTTGCGCCTGCTCAGTTCAAGGGCTTTGTTCCCGTTTACCTTCGATCTCGTTGGCTCCATGCTCGCGTCGTTCACGGCATCCGCTTTCGCGTTGCTCATGAGTTTTGCGACCATTCGTCATCGACCTCTTGGTTCAGCTCGACGATTGTCCTTTTATCTGGTCGACATTTTTTAATTGCCCGGTAGCGATTTTATGATCGCTCGGTCGACATTTTTCTCAATCGCGCTCACAGCTTCGCTCGTCCATCCTTCTCTCTATTGGTCGATCATGATTTACTGTCGCTCGGTCGACCCTCGCTCGATCACGATTAGGGCTTTGCTCGTCCATCACACTCTTTATTGCCAGGTCTCGATTTACTGTCGCTCGGTTGGCACTCGTTTGGTCACAATCATGGCTTCGCTCGTTCATCATTCTCTTTGTTGCCAGGTCGTGATTTACTGTCACTCGATCGACACTCGCGCGGCCACACTCTTTATTGCCAGGTCGCGATTTACTGTCACTCGGTCGGCACTTTCTCAAGCGCGCATTCGGTTCTACTTATCCGTTCGTCTACTGGCTTGACATTATCTCGGTTGCCTATTTTTTGATTGCCCGGTCGCGATTTACTATAGCTCGGTCGACACTTTCCCGGTCGTGCTCACGGCTTCACTCATTGATTCGTCTCTCTATTGCCCGGTCACAATTTATGGTCGCTCGGCCGGAATTTCTTTCTAGGTCGTGCTCGCAGCTTTGAGCGCCCATCATTCTCTTTATTTCTCGATCGCGATCTATTGACACTCGGCCGATATTTCCTCGATTGTGCTCACGGCTCTGCTCGCCCGACACTCTCTCTATTGCCCGGTCGTGATCTATTGACACTCGGTCAATATTTCCTTGGTTGCGCTCATAGTTCTGCTTACCCATCATTCTCTCTATTGGTCGGTCACGATTTACTGCCGCTCAGTCGACGCTCTCCCGGTCGCGCTTAGGAATTTACTCGTCCGGGTCGCGATTTATTGTCGCTAGGTCAGTATTGTTTTTGGTCACGCTCATGGCTCTGCTCGTCTATCATTTTCTCTATTGCTCAGGCGTGATTTATTATCACTTGGTTGACACTTTTTTGGTTGCCCGGTATTTGATTTATTGTCGCTCAATCGTTTTACTCAGCATTTCTTGACCGTGTGCTCGATATCGCTCGACATTCGCTAGATCGCTCTTTTGACACTCGCTCGATATGTCTTTTGTCGCTCGGTCGGCGCTTATTCTTTTCGTCGCTCTGCCAGGTACCCGTCGTCCACAGCTACTCGTTCGACGTTATGTGACAGACCCGCGATACGACTCTGTATTCAGTAGTGATTCTGTGTTTTATTTGGATAGATCTAGTCAGTCGGACTTGCGCCTCCTTCGACTAGACTTGAGGGGGAGGCTTGTGATACGGATATGGATGAGGGGCATAGAGGGAGTTTGAGTAAAGGAGAGGGGCAAGAGGGTCTTTTCACTGTGTAGGGAATTAAAGGAGGGGGAGGGTACTGTTCACGGGGGTCCTTCTCCGTGCTTTCGGTCCGCCGCCAAGGAAAAAAGGGGGGAGGGCATCTTCTTCCTCCGACGCTACTCGTCGGCGCGACGCCGGCCTCCGACCATCCTCTTCTTCTTCTTCTTCCTCTTCCGGCCAACGCCTCCTCTCCTCTCTCTCTCTCTATTTTTTCTTCCGCGGGTAGACCATGTCAAGCTCAAAGGGGGGCTGGTTTTGTGGGTTTTGGGCTGCCGCCGCCAAGGAGAAGGCTGTCTTCTGCCTTTCCACAGCTCTTGCCGACGAGGATGCCGGTCGCCAGCTGCTCCTTCCCTTTCTCCTTCCAGCAGGCCGTTCCACTCCTCCTCTCGCCGGAGAATTGCCACAGTCTCTTCTCTTCCTCCTCCTACTATCGCCGGAGCCAGCCAAGGAGGCACCACCTCCCCTTGCATAGACAGCCGGAACCCACACTCTCGCTATCGGCTTCGCCGGAACCTCCCCTCTTGCCGCTGTTCCCAAGCACAGGTTTGTCCACCATAGGCGTAGGCCCTATGGTGGCTGATCTGTTGGCGTTCCCTTTTTCGTTGTGCTCTGGCCTTCACGTCAATTTGTGTGTGTGTGTTATGTACCGACCTTGGTATTGATCTGATTTGTGTGTCATGTCCCAACTTGTGCGCCGGTATATTATTGCGGCCTGCGTGCCAATCTCGTGTCCCGGCCTGTGTGCCGATCTTGCTTCCTGGCCTGTGTGCCGATCTTGCTTCCTGGCCTGTGTGCCGATCTTGCTTCCGGCCTACGTGCCGATCGTGCTTCCCGGCCTGCGTGCCGATCGTGCTTCCCGGCCTACGTGCCGATCTTGCTTCTCGGCCTGCGCGTTGCTATTATTTCCCAACTTACAGCTTGTCTTCCGGATCCAGACCGCGTTCGGTTCCGTGCCTCCAGACCCGGCTCCACATCCGACTCCCGTTCGACTACTCTTCCAGGTCCCGACCACTCGAGCAGCGTCCCATCCGAGGGCACCCCCTGGGCCAGGGTACATTCTCCGTTCATATTCTATGCATATTTCATTATTTTATGACTTAGTCTTGTACTCATATATTCATTGGATCTGCCGCGAGTATCGGGGTACCGGGGGCCGGGTCAACCCGGTCGCTGACTGCAGGTAGCGTTGACCAGAGGATTTTTGAAGACTTGGTCAACACATAAGTCATCTCAGCATACCCCCCCTCTGGGACGTTGCGAATCGATCAACATTCTATTCATCTCACCCAACGATCTATCTGACTCATATTCTAGAGGATCATATATTAAATTAAATTGAATATTGATCCGGCAGTAGACCAAGGGTAGGCTGATTAAGCGAGCCGAGCATCTGGGTATGTCCGAGCGGAGCTAGAGTTAACCCATTCAGGGGCTTGGGTTTCCGACGCCAAGGCAGGGAGATCGAAGGGCCGAGCGGGAGTACGCTCGGGCCGAGCGGAAGTCCGCTCGGCAGAAACATGGGCGAGGGTAAAAGGTGGCCGAGCGGCTCATGCGCTCGGCCCAGGATCTGGGATATTAGCAGGAGCATGTCTGATGATTAGGCCGTACACAAAATCGCGAGATGGAGGATCTTACCGTCACATCATGGGAAGGTGGGCGCAGTAGCAGTATGGTCTCAGGACGTTTCCCTGACAGATCCATATTCGGGCATGGTCCTTCTGATAAACCCATACTTGAGCATGGTCAAAGGCATGTGGTTGATTTGACCGGAGCATTCAGGTCTCCTCCAGAGGTCTATATATAAGGCCTCCATTTCTTCACCGGAGGTATGAAAAAATCTTAATTGGAGAACCACCTTTTTGTTATCCCTTGCCTGACTTGAGCGTCGGAGGACCGTCGCCGGGACACCCCTCCCGGCTCGGTTTTGTTGCAGGTTCACCGGAGCATTCGAGGATTCCGCAGGAAGCGCCACGTGCCCAGCGTCCCTTGACTCCTGATTTGGACAGGATCAAATATAATTCCAAGGTCGTTACTAAGTAGGTGCAGGAATCTTGATTAAAGCACCCCAAAACAAACATTAATCAATCTTCAACGGGTTATTAATTGCCCCGGGCAGGATCTCTATGTGTATTTTTCTAACTTACTTATGATAGTCGGTGGAAACTTACGTAAAACTAAACTTCCACTACACGATTAGTCAAGCCAAAAAACTTAGATATCCCACTAAAAAAAATAAACAGGTTAATTAATTATAACAAAAGAAAACAATGATATAATCCTTGATTGAAATGACAACATTCCACAACGTATGCGTGGAGACTTATTCATCACAGAATGATGGTAGTGACTAACCCAGCTAGCTAGTAATATTACTCCGGAACTTCCTGCATGCAAGCGCTTTGTTCGTTGCTAGCTAGCTAGCTGTTTCATTATTCTAGCTGAACGTAGTACGTAATTAACAGCAACCAGCAGTGCAAGCACAGAAGATAGAGGAGATCATCAGGCGATCGACAGGCGTGGTGATCGATCAAATGACGGATTCCCAGTCGAAGGCCGACCCACTCGCGCTGCTGCTTCCGGTTCCATCATCGAGCAACGCGGTGGGGAAGTCCTCCTCGAAGGCGTAGCTCAGGCCGCATCCATACGCCATGCCGTTCATCCCTTCCGCCAACGGCAAGAAGAGATCCGAGTATCTTGCTCTGCCCACCACAATATCGGGCAATATGGAGTCAAAAATCCCCTCGTCCACCGGGCCAACACGAGCCTCTCTCTCAGCCTGCTTCTTCGCCCGAATCACCTTATAATTAATTAATCAATGCCCGATATGTGTTAGAATCAATCTAAGTACGTAATCCATACGAGAAGCAAAGAACAAATGTATCATAAATGCACCGCTGTTCATACATAACGGTCCTTGCTATCGTCTTTGTATATCATGACGAAATCTCCAAGCTGGAGTCGATGTTCCTTAACATAATCGCCTTAAAACATTCAAAATCCAAACAAACAAACAAGAAAAAAGAGTTAGATTATGATATAGGACTGTAGGCATACAGAAACTCGACGTCATCACCTGTGTTCTCCAGTATGTACATTCTGCTCCTGTTATTAGGCCAAAACCTGATAATGATATGAATGGCAAGCTAAAGCAACACGCAGAGATTAAAAATTTGCGAGTTGTCTTGGAAGTTGTGTTAATGAAACCTGTATTTGAATGTCCAAACGTGAAGGTTCTCCAAGTCGTCCATGTTTATAGCGATGCCTTCCCTGCAGGTCAGATTTGGAAGGTAGGCCTCTGCTTCTTTCTGCGAATTTCATATGCGCAAATGAGAATGTTTTGCCAAAACAGAGATGAAAAATTAGGGAAAAGAGATTCAAATTAGATATGATGACCTTGGGAAGAACAATTCTTCCTAGTTGGCTGACGTCACTGTTCCTGAGCTCCTTTTGCAGAAGAAACCTCAAACCAGCCACGGCTTGCTGAGGAGGATTAAGATGAAGAAAATTTCTCAAACATTTGCGGGTTGTATATATGGAGGAGGAGACAGAGAGAGAGAGATGTGACGTACGTCAGGATCAAGGGCTGGCACATTCAAATCCAGCACAGATCCCTGTTATAGTTAAAAATATTGCTAATGCTTAAGTAGTTGAGAAAAAAAAAATCGCAAAAATATTGTAAAATGCCACCGAAGTACAGAACGATCAGGCGAGGAAGAATGGAGTTGATCGTGGTGGCAATGGTGGTGGATGTGGTGGTCTATAAAGGCCCGGCCCAACAAGTCTTGAAGCCCATCAAACCTCGTGTATAGATTTGGACTGAGGTTGGAATTCGATGGGAGAGAAAGCAGGGCGGAGTCGGGGGGATGGGAGTGCTTACGGAGGCAGGGTTGGTTTCGGACGCGGGGCGACGGCGGGATCTCCGGCCGCGTTGCTTGGCTACCATCTTCCTTCTCCGGGTGGCGCGGTGCTCTGCAGCGGCGTCGGTGCCGCCGTCGACGTCGTTGGAGAGACCGCAGGAGGAGGATCCGCTGGCGGAAACGGGCGCCAGTCGTAGCTTGCTCGCCCCATCCATGGAAGGTAGAAGGCGTGCCAAGTAATTGAGCAATCTGTGGCGAATCTTGTGGGGGAAATTGGGAAGGGAGAAGCGGCAGAGGGGCAGAGAAAACGAGAGGGGGAGCGAGGTGGGTGAGGAGGAAGTTAATGCGGCGGCGGGGAGGAGAAAGAGGAGGAGGGAGAGAAGGGGAAAAGAAAGAAAGCGGAGGTGGGGGTTGGGGAACAGGTTCGTGAGTGGTGGACTCTTGTGAGGAAGGACAGCCAAGTGTTGCGAGGGCTCTGACCTCGCTGCACCGGGAATCAATCAATCAATGCGCTCACCACCATCTCTTTACACTCGGCGTCCACTGCCTCTTCCCTTCCCGGCTTCCGTCAATGGCCGGAGGAGAGAGAAGATCAATTAACAGACTTAAAAAAAAGCAATAAACCAACTCGTCGCGTGGTTACTGGGCTGCTACAGCTGATTTCTATGGGCTTGTGTCCGCCTTTCTGTAAGGTTTCAGGTTTCATCTTAATCCATGAAAATTTTATTTTTCTGTCTTACCCTGATTCTCATGTGTTTAACCACTTCTATATATTCTGTGAGTCACATATGATGGTGTCCTTGATATTTCCAGCCAATGTGAAGGTGAACCTTCGAGTACAAAATCCACTTGAAAGGAACTAAAGATTTACATGCTAAAGATCATGAAAGAAGTGCTAATGTGGGATGGTAAAGGTTGATGCTCTTTGGCATGCCATCATTAAGTCTACTTCAAACTTTATTATAATCATTCTTGTATAGTTTGAGACAACTTCATCTTCCTGCCTCCTAGTTGTCCATGATGATATTTGACTTGTTCAATATTTTTTACTGAATAATCTGAAATTGGTTTTTGTATCAATTTTTATGTTCTTGTAGGGCTTCTGTTTCTGTTAATTTATGCACATGGAAAGTTCATGTTTGTCTTACTAATTCAAGGAAGCAACCTGAAGGTGATTCTTAGATGTAAGTTAAAAGGAAATGAAACTAAAATTAAACAGAAAATCAATCCCATTTGTTAAAAGAACACATGATCCTCCTATGATCCTATCCCTATATGAACATGTTACTTTTAATCAAAGTCTAACGTACAGACTAAAACATATAGATATGCATGCAGATGCCTCTCTACTAATGAGTGGAGGTTGCTACTTTTTTGCTTTGCATTTCGTAATTAAACGAGTTTTTACAAGTAATCCTTTTTATTTTTATTGGCTCCATAAATGGTCTATTATGATATCATCTTTTAGGAGATTATATGACATTTTAGATGGAATAATTAGTGTACTACCACTGGTTAATTGTGGTGGTAATTATCACTTATTATGAAATTAACCATGTTTTTAATCTATCATACATTAATTTGCAACGTCATGGGCTAGGCTAATCCTACTTATATGGGAACTTAGAACAGTCAGCACCTAGAAAATACCCTTCTATGCCATTAGTTTATCTCAGAGCACTTGGATTTAGGGCACCCTATGTTCGCTACTGGTACTATTAAGAGGTGGCTAAGGCAGGCACCTAAATGCCCTCTGGATGAGGGTTTTGCTTAGGCATCTCACCTAGAGGTTTAGGTTCAAGTGCCCAATGGAGCATACAACTTCCTTGCTCTGCATAAGCCTTTAATCAATTTAGGTTCAATTGGTAATGTAATCAGAATGTCCTCTCATATAAATGCCATGGACAAAGTCTGATGACAATTATCTCTCATATATAAACAATATTTGGCTGCTAAGATTAACACAGACTGGCAAATCTTCACTCATACCCTTTTTTTTTTTCAAGAGGAGCTGCCCTTTTCCCTTTTATATACTACTTCGGGTAATCATGGATATCAATCAATAGTGCTGGATATGACAAACTCAGATATGCTATCTACGCTAGAACATTGTATCAGATAATTATAGCTGTTTTAAATTCCCATAAAAGCCTGAAAGTAAAAGGCATCAAGTTTTATCCCTGGACAGTCCAATTACCTTAAATGGTTTTCACCTTAATTAAAAAATAAGATTTCTATAGTACGCTGGAATTTTTTTATCAGGCAGATTTTAGAGTCTATGTTGCTTATTTCAGGTTCTTCACAGTTCTTGGTTCGCCAGTGAAATTATTCATGTGGAAGAAGCCTATAAAATTGCAACGCTAATTTCCAGCCACAAGTCATATATCATGGAAGGTGCCAACCATTGTTATACTGAAACAACAGGGAGGGCTGCATCTGTTCAGGTATTAAATTGGATCCTAGAGAAGAAAGTTCCTCTTGATTGTCGACTTCCACCAAGAGTTCAACATTTACACCTTTATCTTATCAAGTTCATATAGTATCAATTATATTACTGCAATCACCTTCTGAGTGTTCGATAAGAGTGTGACAAGTGCTACTGACCTTATGTGGATTCTTCTACTAGTTATATCTTTTAACATGCTCGAAGTACTTCCTTTGATTACAGGGCAGGATACCACTAGATGTCCCTTGGATCTATTATCTTATTATTAGCATTATGATTTCATCTAATTATATTAGTTAGAACTCTCGATTTTACAAACCTTTTAGTGCATCTGTTGGCTTGCAGGAACCTTTTTAGCTTGTACTCCTTTAAATTCGCTGCCTCCATGAAGAAAAACATTAACCTTTTCAAGTAGGCGTAAGTTCTTTTATGGCACACACCTACAAGCATTGTGTATACTATAATTGTTCTTGAAAAGTTGTTTATTATTATGTGCATTCCGACTCTTTGAGTTGCGTGCGTGATTACGAAATAAGTTTGTGTTCCCGCGAACTGTTTTGTTCCGATCCGATAAATTCTGAAGGGCAAAATGGACTTTTTGAAGCCGATGGCTTGTGGACAAAGACCTCTTTACTTTTCTTATTATTATTTTTTGAATTATGATTATCTAATGCAACTTGGAAACGAAACGGCTGGCGGATAGTGGAAGGCAAGACGGACACTCGATCGAAGATTCGAAGGCCCGTAGCGAGTCTCCGAGTTCCGAGCCAAGGCAATCAATCCTCCTTGCTCCAGTCATGGCCATGGCAGCGTCCTCCTTCTTCGTCTTTCCCCTCGATGCGCGCCGGAACAAGCTTCTTTCCTTCCGAATCCCTAGCCTCACAAGGACTGCCACGAACTACAACAAGCAGCAGCCGATGGGAAGGAGGCGGCCGCCGCCGATCTCCGCCTCCTCCTCCTCCTCGTTCCGCAATGGAACCCCACCGGAGACGGACTGCCCCGTTCCGTTCGATCAGCTGCCGGTGAACGAGTACCAGGCCCTCTCCACATCCTTCCCCTTCTCCTGGGCCGCCGCCGATCTCCGCCTCTACTCCTCCCGCCTCGCCGTCACCGGAGGCCTATTCGCTCTCCTCGTCGGCCTACCCGTCTCCGCCTTCGGTACCCGCAGCCTGTCCGATCCTCGATGCGCCCTCGGGGCCGCCTCAGCTGGGCTTCTCGCCGTCACGCTCGCCGTCCTCCGGATGTACCTCGGATGGGCGTACGTTGGTAACCGCTTGCTCAGCGCAACCGTCGAGTGTGAGAAAACTCGTACCTTTAAGTTTCCCTTTGCTTATTTGCTCGATTTGATTGGACTTTTTCTGTGGGCGTCACAGATGAGGAGACAGGATGGTACGATGGGCAGGTATAATATTCTCTGCTTGCATTCTTTCTCGTTGTTCGTGGTATTCTCTCTTGAATTTGATTTTTTTTTTTTATTGTATGGGTGAATCATATAGGAAAAACTTGACACCGTTTAGAAACTATGAGCCTTCTATTATTGCTAAACTATAGATTAAGCTATTCGATTCCACTTGCGTATGAATTTTAGTTGTTGACGAGGTCCATTCTTGCTAAATCTCAAACTTTTCTTCAGTTGCACTTTGATCCTTCAATTGTTATTACTCTACCATCTTCGAGCTAATAATTTCTGATTAAGTTTAGACAAATTAGTTCATAATCATTTGTGGTGGTATTGGCTATGACAGACTAGGATCAAAATGTAGGGGTGAATGAGATCTATCTGTTTTATGTCATGCAAATGTTCTTCAAAGAAGGTACTGTATAAGATTCAAATACAACACGATTCTCTGGAATTCATGATAATTTTCAAGTGAATAAAATGACAGACAAAACAAGTGGAAGCGTTCAAAGATTTAGGTATACTGACTGCACACTTAAGTTATTCACTTGTGCAACAGCCTATGTGTGAATTCAATCCTAAATGTAATGCAGAAAAGGATTGATGTATGGAATATTCTACTCATATCTCACTTTAGCTAAATATGGTTTTATTTAGACTCAGTTGGGTGTCAAATCCATGCAACTAAAATATTATTTACAATTAATTAAAATTGGAAGTTTGAGTAGAAAAATGTCTGCAAAGGATAGTAACATAATCACCAGCATTATTGACTCATGAGGATTTATATTTCAGTCCAATTAAGTAGCTAAATAATGTGAATTTTTGGGAACTATCGTCTCAAGAAGAGCTTAATCTAAGATGATCATTCCTTGACTCTTACTTTGCAGTGTTACTGCAAGTAGGCTTACTATACAAAATATTGAATGTGAGAATAATGCCTATTTAGCTGTTCAAAATATTAAATGCAGCGACACTTGCTGGTCCATTTACATTGTCTGTTCCTCAAGAATCACTGACTTGCTAACAGTCTATTATGTTGGCCTGCGCTCCCTGAATTTTTGATACGGATGACTTTTGTCAAATTTCTACCACTTTGACAAAGGTGTTTTTCTTTGTGGTTTATTTTTATTTTTAGATGGATACTCCTATTATTTCTTCATTTAAGGCTCTTAACTCATGCAATATGTTTGTACATGATTGCTAGATATGGGTGAAGACGCCTGAAGTTCTAGCTCGCGATCGTCTTCTGGGTTCATTTTCTGTAAGAAAAAACTTACAAATAGAGTCCATATATTTGCGATGATCTATTCTTTTTATTTCGAGCAGAATCTAGTGATTGCTTCTTGTATTCAATGTCTCAATTTCCTCAGTTCCATGTGGTATTCTGATTTTCGCTCATCTGCAGGTGAAACCTGTATTAAGCAGAGTCAAGCTTACTTTGGTTGGTCTGGCAGTCTCTTTATTTGTGTGCGCCCTGATTTTTGTTAACCTCGAGTACCACCCAGCGTCTGCACCTGGAGATTCTGGGGGACAAGCACGGGCTATACCTGGGGCATACAATGATGAATCAGCGAGGTCATTTGAACCAGATGCATTCTGTGGTGAATCTGATTTGTCACAGACCTTATGAACCATTGAGAAGTAAAAGGAAAAAAATGCACTGACTAAATTGACCACGCATGGGCATATTCATTTATGTACATAAGAGCAAGGAAAAAATTTCCATCCCTTATGTCTTTTATCAATGTTTCTATGTTTTATAAAAGTGTACAGTGTGTAAAGATATTGATAGTTATACAAATTCAGGTGATACCTTATTAATTACTCTAGTGGCGTCTGGTACGCTGATATAGGAATGGGAAATTGGTTCATTCTCAAATATGTTTGATTGATAGAAAGGAGAATTAATAATTTGGAATGAACTTGGATATTGATGAAGTCCACCATCTATCTTGAACACATCAAAAAATTTAAATATCATCTAAATATATCTTGAACACATCTAAAAATTTAAATATATCTTGAACACAACTAAAATTTTAAATATCATCTAAATTATTTTAGATAAAAATATCTTTAATATATTTATTTAATTTTTTTATATCACTTTCTCTGTTTTTATTTTTTTTCATTATACTTTCATTTAACTCATTCTATTATCACACTTTTTCTCTCATCATATTTTAACTCTCCTTATTCTCTCATTATATTTTATCTCTTCTCATTCTTTCTCATCACACTTTTTCTATCCTTTTCTCTCTCATCACGTATTCTCTTTTATCACACTCTCTCGTCATTCTATCATCATACTTTCTCTATCCTTTTCTCTCTCATCATGTATTCTCTCATATCATACGTACTCTCTCCTCATTTTCTTTTATCACACTCTTTTTCTTCATTCTCTTTCATCACACTTTCTCTCTCCTCATCCTCTCTCATTATACTTGCTTTCTCCTCAATCTCTCCCATCACACTCACTTTTTCTTATCACACTTACTCTCTTATTATTCTTTCTCTCTTCTCAATCTCACCAATCACACTCCTCACTTTCTTTTATTACACTTACTCTCTCATCGTACTTTCTCTTTTTTCAATCTCTCCCCTCACACTCTCTTTCCTCATTTTCTTTCATCATATTTTCTCTATCTTTGCCCCCACAGGCATAACTAAGTTGGTAAGTGATAGGTTAATTATCAAATGAGGTCTTAGAGTCGAATCTTGCGACTGGTAGAGCATAATCCTTGCAATTTGTGTAAACTCACCCCACCTACCACTTGGTCACCGTTATGTACCTCTTCCGTGTTGATCCTGAGCCAACTGACGGAGGTGCTGAGAGCGAGCGTATTCGCCTTTTGCCACATATTTTCCCTGTCTTCATTCTTTCTCATCACTCTCTCTCCTTAATCTCTCCCATCACACTCTCTCTCCTTAATTTCTTCCATCACACTTTCTTTCTCTTTAATTTCTCCCATCACAATTTCTCTCTCCTCATTCTTTTTCATCACCCATTCTCTATCTTTTTCCCTCTCATTTTTCTCTCACATCTAACTTTTTTTCACATCTAATTTCTGTTATTTTCCTTTAAGGATAATTTTTTTTAAATTCATTTCTAATCAAATATTATTTTTAAAAATGATATCCATGTTCATACTCATTCTCATTCTCATTCCGATTCATCACCTCAATCTCTCAATCTATTGTATAGAGATTGAGAAAACCAAATGATGCCAACACTATGACATTGATTACTAAAACGATCCATTAGAGCACCCCCAATGTCTTTATTTTCTTGGATTTTATTGTCACCGGCTCAAAGGTTCATCCTTGAATATCACAAAATGCTCAGCCGAAAAGAGAGGAAAAAAACAAAGGCGCAAGCAACCACTAGCGCAATACAACACGAATGGTTACAGAACCCCATACAACATACAAGCAACTGTCTACTCTAACGTATCGAACTCTTCCATTAGTTCACAAGTGGCCCATTGTTTTCCCCCCTTGTTCTTTTAGGCCATGTACCTGTGTTTGGATGAAACTCCTTTCTTTCACAAATCCATGTCATCCATCCTTGGAATTCGGCTGACTGGTCGACCACTTCTCCCATCAGGAAGCTCAACAACTGCTGCTTCAGTTGTTGTCAACAAGACGGAGACACTGCCATCAAAGTTGCCAGTCAGGTACGTTTCAAGACACTGCTTGATGATCAGCACATCGGTATACAAATGGATTCTTTTTACCTGGCAGCGTCAACTAATGCAGTTCTAATGACCTTTAGGGGATCAACGATTCCAGCCTCTACCATGTCAACGTATTCACCTGCAGCAGCAAGCAAGACAAACATCTTACTATAATTTTTAAGAACAGAACACACAGATAAGGAACATTAGCTGATAATAAAGGTCACTTGGGATGGACGCATTCAGTTTTACAACCTTTTCCAAACTTCTATAGGCTATAGGGGTATACTTTCTTGATGGTAATTAGTAATTAATGCAAGAAGCTTTACAGGTACGTTTGTAACCTCAAAACCATCAACAAATGAATCTCAGAATGACAGGATAATGAAATGAATATTTACAAATTCCATTTTGATATCTAGGATTAGAACTAAACAGGCAATCCAGGGCCGAAGGTATAAAAACATCCTTCCAACCAGTAATACAGACAAGGATGAAAGCAACACCATATATGCAACAATTTTGGTGTCTGAAAAATAGAGAAATCAATTGGAGCGTAGACCAATCAGTCTATTGATACGAGATACCATGAAAATTTGGTGTCTACCTCAGTGCAGCATTTAACCAGACAATATACCAATTTGAAGATCGAAACCTAAAGAATTTGAAAATAGCAAAAGATGGATAGAGTAATAGATGTACAAGGTTTCTTTATCACATTTCTAAGTTATAGAAGAAAATAAATAGATACTTTTAAAAGCAAATTTTGATTAAAAAAATGTCTCATATTATCGCCAATGATTCTAGGTAGTATTAAGTATTTACCTAATAACAGAGCTAAAAGGTACTATAACACAAACCTGTAGCAGCATTATATCCTAAATTCAGATTCTGTTGTTCAAGCAATTTGCCAACAATTAATGCACCATCAACACCAGCATTTTCAGCAATAGTCAAAGTAGGTGCCTACAAACAACCAAGCCCAGATAGTGAAATATGTCATGGGTTACACTACAGTGAGGCACACAAATCATACGGTTAAGGACCTTTAGAGCATTTTTAATGATCTGAACTCCAATTTTCTCGTCATCATTGGATGTTTGAATCTTATCAAGCTCCTTTGCAGCATACAAGAGAGCAACCCCACCACCTATGGACACAAATCAGGTAAGACCATCATAACAAGGGCATGTTTTCCCACAAGGGCAATGTTACCTGGTAAAACTCCCTCTTCCACAGCTGCCCTTGCAGCGTTTAGAGCATCTTTAACCCTGTCCTTTTTCTCACCAACTTCAGCCTCGCTTGCTCCACCAATCTACAAATTGATGAGCATGAAGCGGTGTTCAAAAATGGAACAAAACTACTATAAATTTCATCAAACAGACCTTAAGAATGGCTACTCCTCCAGAGAGCTTCGACAAACGTTCTTGTGCTTTTTCCTTATCAAACAAAGCTTCACTTTTCTCGATTGCTGTTCTAAGCTGTAGAAATGTACAAGAACAGTCTTAAATATTCAGTCACAACTAATCCTAAGCTACACTTGTAGGTTACAAGAGAATATTTTGGTTACATGAAAAAGTTTAGTTAGTGGGCATAAAGAAATCAAGCAATTATTCTAGTGAAACTAATGCAATAAGAAAATGTAACCTACACCAGCCTACTTGAGATGTGACTGGATAAGGAATCCAAAATGATGGCCAGATAATCTTTATCAGTTTTACAATATTAGAAGAAAAAAAATCATTACCGTTGCACATCTTTCTTCAATCAGTTTTTTGTCACCTCCACCATGTAGAATAATAGTATCATCAAGAGAGATAGTTACCTAAAAGAGTTAAAAAATTAGTTTTATCTGTAGACAGTATTTCACACAAATCATTACAAACCTTTTTAGCTGTACCAAGTTTTTCTAGTTTGACTTTGCTAAGGTTCAGACCACGATCCTCTGTAATTACCTGCAAGTTTAGATACTAAAATAAGGCAATGCGCTCAGCACCAGTGTACAGAATTTTTTTTTTTTTGAAAAACTAGGAATCTATTATAGTGATCATGTAATTTGGAAACCAAGAGAAACATGTAACCTCCCCTCCTGTAAGTATGGCAAGATCCTCCAAATTGGCACGTCTATTTTCACCAAAACCAGGGGCCTTAATAGCACAAACCTAAAATTTAGGAGACAAATAGTTTATAATAGAGAAGCTTCGAATAATAATAAAATAATTCCAACTTGCAACACAAGGTCAAGTAGTGTAACACAGAATGTATTGCCAACAAAAAAAAAGGATGTAAGAACTGTTGGACAAGAGAGTAAAGTGTGGTGTGCATGTTTATTTTGGTTGATTTGAATTATTATTACCTTAAGACCAGCTCGGCGCTTATTCAGCAACAGCATAGCTAGAGCATCATCTACAACATCCTCACTAACAATTAGAAGTGATCTTTTTGTCTAAAATACACATAAAAGCAAGCATCTTAGTTTGCTTAGCTAGGATTTTTCTTATGCAATCATTTGACAAATTAATAAGGGGAATCATAGTAATATTACCTTCAAAGCAATCTCCAATACTGGTAAAAGAGAATTCATGTCTGAAATCTTCTTATCGTGAATAAGAATCAGTGAATTTTCTAGCTCCTGGAAACATTATCTTCATGCGAAAATTAGTAAAGAACAAGTAATGCAACTTCTAATTTACTAACTCACAACCAATTCACTTCCAAAATGATATTACAGAAATCAAAAGTTGACAGTAATATTGGCAGTGGAGTACATTTGCTCTGTGAAATGATACCAAACATGTGTCTAAAAAAAAGTATATTTAAGACTGACAACATCAGATTTCTGAATCACATAGGTAGACTAGTCAATCTGAGAAATGTAATCATATTGTTAAGTTTGCCAAAATTCTTTCTCCATTAAGAGTATCTTACTTGAAGATTCAAGGCAAGCACTTCATTTATGCAAATTCTTGAATGGAGTTGTACTGGTCATGTTTTACCACAATAGAAATATATCTTAGCAGAAATGAAGGATCTCAAAGCACTCACACATTTTTGGGTCATTACATCCGTAATGAAATATGGTGATATGTAACCCCTTCCAAGTTTCATTCCTTCCACCACCTCCATCTCATTTTCTAATGTATTTCCAACCTTGCAGCAAGAAACACCAGAAGTTCTGAGCATTTTGATTAAGTTTAAACTGTGAAGTATGTTTATGTTTCAATTTAACAGGTACTCACAGAGACAGTGATGACTCCATCTTTTCCAACTTTGTCCATCGCTCTAGCAATCAATTCACCAATTTCTCGTTCACTATTTGCAGAAATGGTAGCAACCTATTACGTGCGTTAAATTAGACTAGCAAAAACAATAGGCATGTGGATGTCAAAAGATAATTGAAAAACATGAAGCATCAAATAGCAGTATGCAATCTAAGAAGTGAAACTGATGATACTAGAGAAAACTTTTAAGAATGTACTTCATGGATATTTATCTTGGTAGTAATATTATAGTTAAACAGTAGGCAAACAAAATTCATTAGGCAGCCTAAAACAAGATAATTCATTAAAAAAAATATGAACTATCATTTATGAGAATGTAAAATAATCAATATGACAGCAAAGAATCTATCATGAGAAAGCTATTCACCTGAGTAATTTCTTCTGAACTACTAATCATCCAGGCTTGTTTTCTCAAATGAGAAATAACAGCATCAACTGCTATATTAATGCCACGACGCAAGTCCATGACATTAACCCCTGCTGCCACTGATTTGCAACCTTCAACTAGTATTGCTTGAGTTAGAACAGTCGCACAAGTTGTACCTGTTGGCAGTCAAACTTGGAATTTAATGCTGTTTGTTATATTCCCATCTCAGTGCATGCTTTAGAAGCTAAACCATGAACATTATTCATTATAAAGTACAAATCACTTCATAGCTGAATACAAAGAAATAGCCTCAAAACTTGGACGGGTTTAGTCCACAAGCTAATGCATATATTGAAAAACAATGTATCAGATATGACAACAAGTGATAACATCATGTTCACCACATTAAAAGCTCCTGCAAATGAACAAAGTAGTCTAATATGAAGAGAAATGTCAATGAAATCATTGAAGTTTGTCAAAGTTACACAGCTAGAATAAACTTTAAAGGTTGTTTTTCTTGAAAGTTTCCCAAATGGTTGAGTCAGATCCTAGTTATATTCTTCATTTTAAGCATAATTTTGAGAATATATTCCATGAAAAGAGATGCCAACATTTGTGTATCCACTTCAAAAGATAATATTTCTCATCACTTAGAATCAACTTCAAATGATTGCCCATGGTTAATTGGGCAATAATGAAGACAAATAGAGGATTAACAACAAAAAGAGAATAAGATTAAAATGCAGAATCTTAGAAATATATATATCCAACATTACCATCTCCTGCAGCAGAGTTAGTGGCCTTAGCAACTTGCTTCACAAGATCTGCACCAACATTTTTAAATCTCTCCTTAAATTCAATACTTTTGGCAACGGTTACCCCATCTTTTGTAACTTTCACATCTCCTCGATTTTTCTCAATAATCACAGTCCGACCCTGCACAAGACAAGCTGATCTGAATACCACATAATACATTGCTACTTGCATTAGCTTTACAGGCTAGTGGAATGATTGTTAGGTGAAGTTATGCTATATTCGAAACTAGAAAGATGTAGCAAACAAGCATCCATCCCAATTTGATTTACTATTTAATAATTCATAGGCTATATGTCTTCGACATAACTAATACCCAATCCACCTCACAAACCATAAATTTAAACACAGTGAAGGAGACATGCAAGCAATCAGAACATACTTAAGAAGGAATTGCTATACTCTTGTTATGAAACTGAAAATTATGAATTCTATGAAAAGAACAAGAACTATATCAACCTCAACAAACTTTCCCTTTATCCTGTAATCCCTAGATTGACAACGAAATTGTCGACTAGCCGGTGGATCAGTTTGATGGAGTCATCAGTATGACGGCATAGGTCACGACTAATTGGTCAATGCACCCTTTTGGATTAGTCAATGCACCCATTCAGGTTTGTCAACACACTCTTTCAGGCATACTTGTCCCTGACTTAATGTCATCGCTCTTTAAGTCATTCATGATACTGACACACCCTCTCAACTAAATGATACAGTTGAGGCAAGAGCTGAACCATTTCTATTTAAGTCAACATTGTCATACTCAAATGCTTACGACATCCACCAAATGTACCAAGTTCAAGCAGCGAGGCATCTACTCAAGTTCCAGTGACCAAGGTACACTCACCTAATGTTGCCTGTTTGGTGCGTGTTAGGCACATGCTCTCAGCGCTGCCCCTTCAGTGTGCATGAGGTGTATCCCTCTATGTCACCTGTTCAGTGCCCGCATAACACGTTCCTCATCTGTTTGGTGCTGCAACACATCCATGGATATTATCCTCCCTGGTAGTTCGGTTGCAAAATATGATAATCGATCTAACTGAGCTCAAAATTTGATTACTAACTAAGTACAACCCTCATTCCGGTCTTCATTCATAATCCACAAATTGAGGATTAATGATCCCTACCTTTTTAGCCAATTGACCCCTTATTACTTATTAGTCTTATAAGACTTAACATTCATATATGCTCAAATTAACATTCGTGTATTTATGTCCATGGACCAAACCAATTTCCAATTATTAGTAATTGCCAAGTCGTAATAAATAAAAACTTATATCGGAGAAGTGCAACCGTACACAACGAAATGGTACCTTGGGGCCCATGGTAACCTTAACAGCCTCAGCGAGTTCGCTGACTCCTTGTAGCATTGCAGCCCGAGCTCCTACTCCAAAGTTTATGTCTTTTGCAGCGTAGCTCCGTGCGAAAACAATTCCACCACCATTCCCAATCTTTTTAAGCATTCCATTTCATCCCAGTATTACAGCCACCAAAAGGAATTCAACAACGATGGAAGGAAGAATACGTCGGGTCATAAATGCAACCGGTCGAAACGTACCTGTTTCCACGACGAGGATCGCCTAGTCGACGCCCAAAAGTGAAAAAAAATCAGGAAAGGTTGCGAAAGCAGGAGCAGGAAGAAGGCGAAGTACGAGAGCGGACCTGAGCGCAGAGGAAGCGACGGCGGCGGCTGCCCGATACATGGCGTAAGCGAAGTGAGAAGCAACGGAACAGCAGAGCACGGCAGCCTCGCGTTCAGTTCGAGGGTTTGGGTTTTATATTAAGTAGAGCATGTCCAACGACCATCTATCGTGGGCCTTACAGCCCATTTAAAAGCACTGTAGTGGACTTCTGTCCGAGTCCACTCCAGTACTATCATAGAAGTCAGCAGAAATACTAAAAATTAAAAGGTTTTTGTTATTATAAATTAAAACTGTTTTATTCTAAATTTTATATCTAAATTATCTCTTTTTATCTTATTTGAGCAATCTGTTACTCTGATAAGAGGGTTGTTTAGGAAGAAAATTTAATACAAAATACTTTTTAAATATTTAATTTACGGCATATTGCTTCATGTTAATCAGACATGTACAACAAGAAATACAAATATAGGACAGAAACAAATTGAAATTGTGCAAATTACTGATCAGAGACTTCAGTCTTAGAATTAATCACTGAATATCATAGCACATCTCTGTTCTGTAAGCAAACACTAAGAATATGATAGCACATCTCTGTTCTGTAATGTAAGCCTTTTGGTCTCAAATGATGAAGAGATTGTAATGGTCTACAAAATCTTAGTAACCACATTGCCAAGAATGGCATTAGGCAGCTTTTTCAAAATATGTTAGCTTACACAAATTGGCATGTCTAGGTCAGCCATCAAAAGATGGAAGTGCTGTCATCTACTATTCTCGGGCTTAACCAGATCTTCCACATGACTTCTATACTTCATAATCAGATCCCTGATAAAAAGCAAGCAACAGCCAGGATTTGTAAGTTAAATGAGATTAGAAATATTTGATGACTTGAAAGAAACTTCAGACCTCCTTTGACTAAGTTGTCGATTAGTTTCTTCCAACTTTTGGTTTTGTCCTTCAACAGTCTTGGATGCAAAAAAAAACAAAAAAAAGAGATTAAAAGTAACGAACCAAAAGTATAGATCAAAGCAAAACGAGCAGTTCCATATGCACAATTAGATCAGTCAAAACAAGGAATCATGTTAGCTTATAGAAGTACAGACATGGAAAGAATAAAGGAACTTTCTTTTTTTTATTCTATGATCAATGATGTAAAAATTCATGTTTGCACAAAAACATCATTTGAAGCAATTTAATAGGAAGAGTTTGATTATAGAGAAAAAAAAACATGGACTAATAGGACCTGTCAAGGATATAGAGGTCCCTATGAAAGGACACATCATTTGACATGCCTTTGAAGCAATTTAACATGAACACCCTGCCTGCATCTTGCTGAGCCTGCTTAGCCTTAGCTAGGTAAGGTTAGGTCTTCGACCAGAATTATGCCTTACAACCAATAGGGCAATAGTAAAGATTACTAGCGAGCAATAAATGTGATCCCCCAGAATATATTGATACAGCTGCTTTACAAGATTGGTGAATATAAGAACTTGAAAGTTCCAAATAATAACAAATTCTATTTCAAGCATGTATTTGTTTTTACAGTGTATAAGATGTTTCTCTTTACCACTTGAAAGTTGGAACACAAGATAGGCAATTAGATCAAATTCTATCTATTATTGATTCTTAGTTTTTCTTCGGTTACTCCTGAGTACAGGGAATTCACTGACTAATTGTCTAGGAATTCTGACATCAATGATTTGGCAATTAGGAGCCAAGAACCTAAGGTCATGTTAATCATTGTGGCAAAAGGCGAATACGCTCGCCCCCAGCGCCCCCGCCAACCCGTCCCAAGGCCAACACGGAGGAGGTAAATCACGGTCGGCTACTAGCCTTTGGAATAGTAGCACATAAAGGAGGTATTTACCTCAGCTTTGCCGAGATTCGAACCCCAGACCTCATTGTGACAACACCTCCTGCGCTAGCCACTAGACCCATCCGAGGGGCCAAGGTCATGTAATCATGAACATTATAGGAATTGTCAACAAATCCATTCAAGTGGACACACATTGCAATTAGAGGTAGCACAAATCATAATTAGCAAGAAAGGAAGATGAAATAAGTTGACACTTGGCAGCATATAATGTGTATGGTAATGCTAGAGTGAAAAGGGCCACTACTCCTGAAATAGTCTTTTTAGTCGCCTCTTATGTGCCTGGCCAATGTGTTCAGCAAAATGCTAAACAGATGGGAAATTCCCAAGATTCTTATCAATTTCGGAGCAGATTAAATGAAATTATCCACAGAAAAATCCATATTTGCACCTTTAGCTTAGATGAAAATATATGCTCATATGCTTCTCCATTATATCCAATATTAATGTATAGTTACAAGATTTGCCTTTCATTGGAAAAAAGGTATCTCAACAATCAAACTACATAGGTTTCACAACTACAATTGGGTAGGGAGATTAAACAAGTTATGCCACAGATTATTACAGGATGATTACAGTATATCCATCAATGGTGATTACGTTCACCCCAGGCATCCCTCACAATCCGTTCCAAGGCTATGTAAAGGGAGGTAAATCACAGGGTCAGCTTATAGCGACCGCCAAGTGGCTAGAGGGTGGGAGTAAGGATGACAATTTTTCCCACGGGTTTGGGGCCCCATGGGAAAAACCCAAGATGGGGGCAGGTTTAGGGAGACATTTTGGATATGGGTTCGGGTTCGGGGGTGGGTATGGGAATGCTATCCCTATCACCGAACCTACCCCAATATAGGAAAAGCTTATGATTTTTAATCGGGGAATCCCCATCCCCGACCCGTCGAGGTCAATGGGCATTTGAAGCAGGGATAGGGATTTAATCTCCGCGAGGACGGAGATGGGGATTCCCCGATTAGATGGGACGGGTTCAGGGGCAGGGATATATTTCGAGGGCAGGGATGGGGAGGGCAAACCCGCTCCTGCCCCGCCCCATTGCCTATCCCTAGGTGGGAGGAATTTTTTCCCAAGGGCATGCGCCCGTCAGGAATTAATCCCTATCCCATTGCAATAAATCTGCCACCCTCTAGCCAACTCAGCACCCCTATATCCATCAATGATTTTGTATAAAATTATTATGATATTTTTATCACCAATGCTACATAAATCAATAACTCATGATCCGTGTGGTCATGTAAAGATAATGCAACAATTTAACATTAGCTAAAGTCCCCTTACTTCTAGGAAGCCAATAACAATGCCCATATTGTTCAAATATTATCAACAACTTTAGACTATAATCAAGACACTCCAACAGCAATTGTTCTACCAATAAAATCACTTTGATTTAGCCTAGAATATGTACCAAAAATTTTGTAGAAGATTGTATTTGCTCACCATAGATTTTGAACTGATGTTTTCTGAAATAGAGTCTAAGAGTTGCTGACACTTTTTAAATTGTGTATTCAGTTCAGTAACCTGGAAATAAAGGAAATATGAAGTGGCTGTGATAGCTGCAGAAGACTGGTAAACATCCTCGTTAACTCATCTTTAGAGAATAGACGAGATGAAAAAACATCTTACTGAAATTGCTAGGTCAAAGAGAGAAAACTAACCAATGACTCGTAGTGTTGATCACGGTTTCCAATATCAATTGCTTCTGATAACCGTTCTACTAACTGCAAAAGAATTTTTTACAAAAAACTTAGAAATGACTTGCCATAACAAATTATACATGGCCAAACGGGGCAAATTCACGTATTTCCATGATCCAGAAATTTTCTCAATGATAAAAGTTTTTTCGGCCATTGAAACCTCATTAGGGAGGGGAAAAAAAAAACCTTGAGCTATAGCACTCGTATGATCGACAGCTAAGTGAATAAATAAGCAAAAAAGACTCAACGTACAAAAGAACAAGCAAATTCTCTGTCAGTACATCTACGCAGCCAAATTCTATAACTAAAACCAAATGAACATTTGATCTCGTTCCCAATTGTCAAGCTGCAGCATGACACACTAACAACTACTTTATATTTACTGAACTCCTAGCTCGGACCACAAGCTCTGGAACGTCTCCGGTTCGGCCCAAGTTCTAACGAGGAAGTGAGAGGCTTACAGGTAGAAGATGGAAGTGAGAGGCCAACGACGGGTGCTGCTGCTGCTGGAGCGGTGGCGGCGGCGGTTGTTGCTGCGACGAAAATTGGGGCTGGAGTGCGTGGAAATCATGACTTAGCGGATTCTGAGTCGGGATCATCATCCAGCTCCCACCGCCGAACTGATGATCCATTTGCGCGATCACCACCCACACGCCTCCCTTCGCGGCGCCGCGGCTCCTCTCGTCTCCTTCCGGATCGATTTGCTAACCTTGGTTCCCAATTGGTCATCGATTTTGATATATTCATGAACGTGGGCTGCTACGGGTTGGGCTCACCGGTCTCAACAAGCCCAATTCTCTTCGCAATAAAGTTAGGAAAGATTCGCACAATTAGTCCGATTTGGCTTGGCATCGAATATTATATTTAATAAAACAGATTAAACATCTGGTTTTTGGAAAAAAATTTCTTAGATATATTAATATTCTGTACACCCTTATCCTTTATACTTATAGACACATCTCATATGTCCAGGTATCAAGATATCTATCCGGGTGCTCCGACTCAGGGCAGACATCTTTCACATGTCCCGGCATCAAGATATTTATTTGAGTACCCCCAATTTAACAGATCAAATTTACCGTTTTTACTGTTCAGAGAATGCTCCTTTTGCATGTATTGATAGGGATACATGATCATCACCTATTTTACAAATGAAGATCATATATTTTCACGAATACATAAGAAAGAAATATCCTCTGGATCATTAAAAAAAAGGATCCAAGATCTCCTCTCCCGACTCAGATGGGCATCCAGCCCCCGGATATATCAGGAGCGCCAAGATAAGAGTAGATAAGAGTGTACAAACTAAAATTATATATACATAATAAGATATTCAGATATAAATAAAATTATACTAAACCTACCGCCATACCTGAATATACATATCTAATTATTTAATCGGATAAAAAATATTTCTTCATATCTTCTGCTTTCTAAGAATCTTTCCATTTCTAGAAAATTATTATTCCTGCTCCCAATTGACTCTGTCGATCATAGCTCGCCTATATTTAGTAGTTTTTTTTTCAAATTCACAATTTCCTTGATCAAGAAATCTTCTCCTACGGTAAGTCTTCTTAGTTATTGAAACTTATTGAGAAAAAAACAAACAATAACCTTAAACTGTAACACACGTAATCAATAGCCAATAACAAGAGTAAAAGTATCTATGTATACATCTCAAATGCCACAAAGCCAATAACAAAAACCAAATGGGCATCAATCTCGCTTCCATTCTCTTATGAAGCTGTGTTACACGCACCAACATCTGCTTCATATTAACTGAATTCATAGGTTCAGACCACAATCAACAATGGAGCATCTTCACTAAATAAGAGGGTCTTGAACCTTCAGCTACGAAGACAAACAAACAATCAAAGACGTATTATCATCACTACTACTTTCTCATCATTGTGTTAGCGGACTTGTGTATTCAAGCCCTCGATCGGATGATGAGGTTACACTAGAGGATGTATCTGAGGTTCCATTGCTGGGTACTCCATTCCTATATGCTTTAGACTCATCATCTTCCTGTTTCCTCTGACCTGGTGGAGCTGCAGCTCTTTGACCCTCGTCTGCTAATTTCTTAAGGATGTTCATCACTGTTGGGAGAAACTTTGTGGATAAGGAGAGAAGCCCCGGAAGCTGCCAGATAAAAAACATTGTCAAGACTCAATATACACATCGGCTTCACCAAAAATGAACATAACTTGAACTCTGAAAGACTTCACACTCACAGCGCCATTGCGAAATTCACCGGGTATATCGAGCTGAACCCAAATGGCTTTGCCAACTAAAAAGACAACAAAAATGACACCAAGGTACAAAGGATTTCTGCAATGTAGTGTGCAAGAGTTTATAAGGAGTTGGGGAATGTAATACTAAAATTCATCCAAGTAAATTAATCACCTAAGAAGAGTCATAAATTCATTAAATCCCAAGACTAACATAGCAGCAATTGCCCATGGAGGAGGTAAAACACTGTTGTTACGCTTATTGGCTTCCTGAAATCAGCACAAAAAAAAAACGTGTCATGAGTTCTTGGACATTGCTGGTTTTATTGTGCCACAACCCAACTCTGTGCATAAAAGAACTAGTAAATTGCATTCATTATGTTGTAAACGAAGGCTATTGCTGTGAATTTTAGTATCAAGATGTTAAACATATATTTTGAACAAGAATTAAGTACAATTCATGCTTGGAAGTCGTTGAACTTTTAATAATATCATAGTCATCTAAGCTACCCAGAAATTCAAAAATCTCCTATCTCCTGCTTAGGCAGCATATATATATATATAAAACCATAAGTTATCAATAATTTCAGTGCTGGAGAAAACAAACATAAAATTTGTACAAGATAACCAGTTAGTCTTGCCTGAGCAGAAATGGCCTGAGTGACAGTGTATTCTGTTTCTGCCTTGAATTGCCTCCACAAATTTTGGCACTGGACGGGAGTAATCAAAGTTGTTGCAGCTGGAACCTGATCAAAGAATAAGTTAAATAATATATGAACAATGCCTTATTAATAATATGTGTGCTAAAATTTGAATGCAATACAGACACCAGACATAGTGATGCATAAACCTCAGCAAACTTAAATATGGCTATCAAGGTCAAATGAAGAACATTGTTGCAAGAAAAATGATGCCAATAATAGTCCTTACAAACACCATTGTTATTATAGCTCTGTGCATCTATAAACAAACCACACCGCAATAAGAATCGAAGGCGGGTTAAATATTGCACTTTAAACATAATGCTAGGAGCAAGTTACAGCTACAACTTGGGTAGTGGAATGTACAAACCAGTCATAGGCATTTAGAGAGTAGCATGCTTAAGTGAATGTTTTCGATGACTATGACTTATGACTTAAAACAATGATCAAGCTTTCAATGAGCTAAGCAATGACTTGGGCAGATACATGAATCAATCTTCTATAAGACATTAGATTCTAAAAATGACAGCTACAAAATGCTAGATTGGCTAACTCTGTATGTCAGTGCTCAAACCAAGTACAAGTGAGAAGAGCATTAATAACCTCTTGCCACGAACTTGAAGCTAACAGATCTGTGGTTTGAATGCTTCTATTTTTCACAGCACTGTTTGAAGTATCCATCAAAGCAAGTGAAAGAGTTTCTGCGATTTTATCAGATTCATCATCCAGGCGAGTAGCAGCCATTACAGACAGCAATTTTAGAGACTGAAAAAATACACAAGAAATTTCAGTTAATTAAAAAACATTAAAATGGAATTGGAGGGGAAAAGGAGTATTAGATCAGTAAATAAAAATGTTAAAGAAAATAAGACAAAATGGTCCATCATACTGCAGAGCGAGCAGCTTTTGTGATTGCTTTTATGTCTTCTTTTCCTGTCCAAATTCTTGGCATAGAGTCTTCATCACGACTGAACAATGTAGAGAATCTGAATACAAAATTAAGAATATACTCAATTATCTGACGTCTTTCAAAATCCGTGACAGAATCTGACAGAAGTTAAACTTTCAAAATGCACTACCTATCCTTCATACGAATCAGAACTCTTCCGGCCTCTTCTCTTGCCTTAGATTCAACCACTGACCTTCCATATTGTTTAAGTCTCTCAATCATTTTATCCATAGTTGCCTGGTCAAGATCAAATGTTGCAAGGGCAGAAGCAAATCCAGAGGTTGCTGATTCAGTCTCTCGCTGAAGAAGATTTTTTATTGAGGACCAGGTATCATCAGCAGCTGCATCAAGAAGAGCTTCTACAGGTTCTGCAAGGGCTTTATTAAGTTGGCCCTGTGATCATATAAAATGAAATCATCAACCTATAGCCATCCAACTTTGAATCTGTTTTGGTTTAAAATAAGTAGAATTTACAATAGCACCAGAACCCTCTACACAAAGTAAAGAAACACAAAACCTTAACATACCTCATACAGTGCATTAAGCTGGGAAATTTTTGCAGACCGAACTGAAGCTAGATGAGCATCAATATCACGTCGAAGCTTATCCCGGATCTTGGAAGTATCCCAATCAACTTGCTCAATAGTTGCATCTACAAAACCCCAAACAAATGACAGATCATCAACTCATCTGAAAACATACTTACGATAGGATACTTCTGTAGTTATATATAATTATATAAATCTGAATCCGAAAACTATACCTTCACAATCTTTGTCAAACTTTTTCATAAAAGATTTAGTGCAATCAAGTGCAGCACTGGCAAATCCTTCTCCACTTTCAAGGGCCTTATCCAATGAGCCTTTGAAATCTTCTAAATTTTTTGAACGTATATGGCCCAACATGGTTTGATAAGAAGGATTTACCAACTGAAAAGTAAAATGCATCAACGAGAAATACAAAATAATACATATTATGATTGCATATGTTTCAGTGAAATTTCAGTTCTTTATTCTCCTCAAGCTTAATTAGCATAGATAGTTAATTTATATTGTCTGGAAGCACAGTAGTTCTTACTTTCATAAGAAGTAATGACTAAGCATACTATGCCCACAGACGCAATTCTTAAAAAGCACACAGAAAATTCCACTAGAAAAATCCTGTATTTTCCATCAATTAAGCTGACAAATATCATCTACACAAGTAACACAAAAGATGTATTTAAACAATCAGCCATCAAATTATCAGCCAAGAGAGTGCTTTTAGTCAAGTAGTGTCAAATAAGGGTTTATGTAATTCAACAATAATAACCATATAATGAGGAAAATTAACAGAATTAGTAGTAAGATCAAGATGAAAGGTGTTCTAATGGTGCATAAGTAATTTGAAGGGAACCCCGGATGAACATAGGTAGGAAAATGTTGTCAGCAAGATGGCAAGGTGTCAAGAAATTGAAATTTAAACTAACCCAGACAAGAAGACCTTTATAATTGAGGTTCATCAACGAACAAGATAATGGATTTGTATTGAAAAAGGGAAAAAGGGAAAAGAAAAAATACATGTAAAAGCTTTGATTCCAGCTGTTGTCTCTTTGAAGTCCTAACCGCTTCGTCAAAGAAAAAAACTTCTGTGTCGTACCTGTGAGAGAAATTAATCAAATTCAATAGCAAGGAAAAACATCACTAAAGAGAAATAAAAATAGAGTGAAAAACTTTGAAATGGCATATGAAACATAGTATAAAATGCACTTTTTTCAACCAACACAAGCATCCTTAAAATGGTAGTATTGGTAATCATCACAAATAATAAATAGCTAGATTGTACAACTAATTGCATTCTTTTAGATTCAAATGTAAATTTCGGTGCAATGACTTAAAATTAATATAGTCTTCAACCTCAATCCTTGCATACCAACACAGTATAAAAACCTCAAGCAAAGATCGTGAAATAACTTTCATTTTATTGAAGATGTTATATGTACAGACACAAACATCGTGAGTTCATGCATAATTCCATGAAAGTGTATGAACAAATACACATCAAATTTTCTAAATTAAAGTCTGCATCATCTAGTATTTCCTGAAAAATGGTTTTGCCATGGCAGGTTTGCAGTCCTTAACAGCCCAGTCTTCTTAAGCTATCAAATAAAAATGATAGTGTTGCAAAATGACTGACGGGGGTGATAATAGATCAGAGGAAGCAGAGAGGAAAAAGAATAGATAATTTAAGTAAACGAAATTGAATCAGAATCACCAACCTTGCTAGTCCTCTCATTGTTATTTTTCAATTCAGTGTAAGTACTGCTTGAAATCTTGAGGGTATAGAAGGTGAGATATCAGAAAGTGTGGAAGAGAGTGGAGAGCTGAAGGTATGATCAGTAAAAGAGACCTGAAAAATAAAGAGAAAGGAGAAGCGATAAAAAAAAAAGGGAACCATAGGTACTGAGAGACAGAAAACTGGTCAAATATTTGTAAAAAGAGAGGGAAGTAGAAACTACAACTCCACGGTTGTAGCACACAGGTATATATATCTTTTCTTCTTTAACCATTTCTATTCCTCCTCTCCTCTAGCTCTGGCTAGAACCAATCACTACTGAGCTTTACCAATAGCCAGTAAACGCTACAGGACTAAGCCAGTGGAAAGAAAGAATATAATTATGGAGATGATTGAGACAAATGATATGTTGTGTTATTTAGTACACACTCCTGGTAGTACAAATTACAAAGTAGATACTATAAAACAATTGCAAGCTAGCTTGTAGTGACGAATAAGGTAGTGAAGATGCACACTACTATGATCATTTAAAGCTAACAATCTAAGGACACTAGATGCTCACAGGAGGTGTCTGACTCAACCAAGATAAACTAATGTCCTTATGGAGGAAATGACATAATCATTGAAATGAAAGGATTAATTAATATATCCTACCAACTTTATCTCAACCATTTGTGGTGGCATTTAATAATTTGTAACAATTTTATCTTACGATTTGTTACATTCAAGTTAAGTAATGGCAGTGATAATCTCTCCCACTAACACTTCATCTCCCACTAACATCCAAAATAAGCAGTAAGTAAATTACCAATAGTTCATTTCCAATCCCATCAAATTTGCACATGAAATTTCCTAAGATTTTTGTAGGCAATGTATTACTTTAGTAGAATAAAAAAAAATTATTTGAAATAATGTGTCCTTTGAAAATACTTCACCTCCACTCACATCAAATTTGCACATGAAATTTCTTAAGATTTTTTGTATGCAATGTATTACTTCATTACAATTAAAAAATCACTTGAAATAGTGTGTCCTTTGAAAAAAAATATATATATAAGGTAAGTGAGAGTATCAGATTATAAGTAGTTGAGACTAAATTGTAGAATACAACTTATCAAGTTTACAAGTTTATGCCAAAACAAAAAAACTTACAGACACAATAGATTAGGATATGTATAATTCACTCAACAACAAAAAAATAAAATCATGTTGAAGCATCATATTATAAATTCATTGGTGTTCCATCCTTGTAGATGAATGGCAGGGCAATAAAAAAACACTTACCCAGTTAAGCACTTGTCAAGAATGGCAGAAACCTTCTTCCCAAACCCTGGGACTATGCTATGTTGCACAACCTCCTCAAGTTGAAGCCAATCCTAGAATCCAGAAATCATGAACCAATTAGTTCTCACAAATGTCTCTAAAAAAATAGACAAATGGAACATCAGCCAAAGATCACCTCATCAGTGCTAAAGCAAGCAAATTTTTCATTAGCAATTTCTTCACAGCGTACAGTAGCCACCATAACCTACAATTCATCAAAAATAAAACAGATAGACCATCAAACAAGTAAAAAGCTATAGAAACCAAATAATTACCTTGTGTGCTGGAAGGTCAAGGTCTTTATTGTCCTTGATAACCTTCCATATCTGTTGAGCACTAAATGAAAATCCTGAAGCTGGAACAACACCTCGTCGATCCCCAGCAAGCCCACCAGGTGCAATAGAATGATAGAACCGTTGCCTTAAAGTTGCAACCTTGTACATTTCAACAAATTTTAACACAAAAATACGAGAAAACCCTTAACATCACAAGGCCAACTATAGCATGTAAATGTCATTTGACCTAATATCAGACTACAGAAAGAATGGACATGTATACAGATGCTCATACAAAATAAGGCGAGATAAACAAAAAATGGGTAGCCAATCACAATATTGGTTTGCAACAATAGAGAAAATGGCATGTTTCATGATATGAAAAAGTCACACCCTTGCATAACTGTCTTGACTTGGCTCGAATATGCAATACAATTTCGTCCATCAATTTTTAAAGGTCTCTAAAAAATGACATCACAATATCTTTCATGTTATCCTCATATCATGACACTGCTGTCTCTTCAAAATTGACTTAAAACTGAAGAGCTGTATGAATTAAGATGACTTTTTTTTTTCAAACACTTGATAGATTTCATAGCAATAAACTATTTCAATTATAATCGTGCATAAATACACATTTAGGTAAAATACATGTTGATGTGGACAATTCAATTATGTTATGACAAACCTGCTCCTTGAATAGCTCTTCCTTCTCTTCGTAGCTTGAAAGAGCCACAACTTCTACCTGTAAAGATGTCAAATTTAGTTACAAATGCAATTTTATCATAGTAAAATAAATCTACCTCTTACATTGAAAAATTCACTTAGTGGAGTGTCTTTATGAGCTTCTGGTTTGGGTACATTGTCCCATATCTGCAAATCACATATTAATGCAATAGATGCAGAATATTACAACATAGACAGACTGACAAAGTGATAAGTAATGTGTACTTTTTGAATATCCTCTCTCAGAACAGGCTCCAAATTTTCAAGGGGTGTCTGCTCATAAAAAACAATTGATGTCAGCCAAAATTCATGAATGATTAAAGCAATGGAAGATTGAAGCAATTAACCACCTTAGTTTTGTCTCGTATGACGAATAACAATGTTGTTTTTCGTGGACTAAATAATCGCATCATGACCTGACATACACAAAAGAGAAAGTAAAAATAGTAACTTGCTAAAATTAAGTACACATCAATGGTATTCTGCAAAGTTATATTGACGATTCAAATAACTGAAGAATACAACGATACCTGAAACACTGTCTTTAAGAGAGGCTTGTTTGCAGCTTGTTCTCTACCAATATCATGACACCACCTATGTTATAGGAGGATTCAATAGAAGGGTGATCAGTCATTCATTTTAAATACACTGAGAATTAAAATGAATAGTATCAAGTATTCTACATGTTCAGCATCAGACTCACATGTTTATAAGCACTATATCCGAAACTGCTAAAGCAAAAAGGGCACTCTGCTTCTCGAAAGTAGTATCATCCTGCAAAAGAAAAGTGCTTAAACAAGGCTGAAAGTCTCAAAATAATCCAAGGAAATAAAGAAACAACAAATATGGAATTAGAATAGACAAAACTAAAAGAACTGGGTGAAAGTCACAAACAACTGTTGAGTTTACCTTGACTGTTTTATTCGTGAATGTAGCAGATGAAATTACACCACCAAAAAAAATAAATAAATAAATAAATAGAAGTTGAACAGAGAACATGTTGCCATTTAGTATTCTCACCAATCACCATAAATACAAATATGTGTACAAGGTGTTCATTCACTCATCAAAGATAGAAATCTTTGATTTAAACCAAAAAAGTACAACTAATTAGAGAAGTAAAAGTAGGTGTTTACAATTTAAAATAATATAATAATAATGCTTGGCCAGCAAAACAAGCTAATTGAAAGATGTTTTAGAACCAGAATCAAGAGAATAAAATTCACCAAGAATTGTTCCGAGTTCCTCTAGCTATTACTTTGTGCTAATTTATATTGTCACTGTTATTGCTAAACAGAATTGACCTAAACCACTATTTTCAGAATTTTCTCAAGTGTAAAATTCAAATCCAACCAAACCATGGTTATAAAGATGTGCCTCTGAAAGTCATAACAACAAAACTCAAATCAGTAAAGTCAATTAGTCAAATGCATACCTCTCCTCTCTCTCTCCCGTCGGTACCTTCCAAATCCATAACAACAGTAAATGGTTCAATCTTGGCACACTTTGCCAACCAAATACCTTTGGTAGTCTGTGACCTGAAGAAAATGAATGTCCACATAGGTAAACAGAATTAAATTAAATATGGTTATAGAAATAGAGATGAATATATAAAATTCACTATTTATAACTTGCCTTCCTTTGAAAGCATCCATCTCTCTAAAGTCGGTACCAAATAAATGGTTTAAAAGAGTACTCTTTCCTATAAAGTTGGTGCCACATTAAGAAGAAAGTAAATGCTCAGCACAACTTTCAAACGAAAGCCAATGTACACAAAGGGAAAAAGTTCCAAGCTCGATCAAATATGAATGCTTTTATCAAAGTATTATAATTTTTTCCCCAAAAAATGCATTGGAAACTTTCGATGTTAGCTAGTCCACGTTGTTACATATAAATTTCATAGACAAATTGACTAACAAAAGAAATAAAATGATTATAAATCACCATGATTTTTTTTTAAAAAAAAATGCTATAGCTCTGATATTTCCGAAAGGCAAATACTAAGTAATATAAGAAAAACATAAAAAATAAAGAATCTTAAAATCAATTTGAAGTAACTCTATGCATACCGCTACTCTGTGGACCCATTATAGAGACCACTGCATAGGACAATCCACAATCACCCATTTTTGTTATCTTTGTGAAATGTTCAATGCCGGTAAAATTGAAAGCACCATCTCCATCAATAAGTTGAACAGAATAACCATCTTGATCCATCCCTATCAATTTGGAAAAGGTTAGCTCCAATGGGAAGGGTAAATATTATAGCATCGAGACAGTGTAATGACAAGAATAATTTGACAAAATCACCAGATGATGACTCTATGATGAATAATATCTAAGTTATATATATATAATTCTGAGGAAATGAGAGATCAAGTTGGATCTTACACTAAAATTGCTTGAAGTGGAGTTCATTTTCTAATCCTATTTTCATTCTTTAGTAAGTCAAGAATGAATTCAAGAAAATTGTAACCTAGTGAAAATTAGGCACCAGTTCTTCAGCTGCAAGATGCAACCTGATGAAAATTACCCATGGATCATGATGAGCATACCAAAATGTATAAGAAACACACTTCATCAGGTATTCACTATCTATTTCAGCCTTCCCGAGCTTTGTGATCTCGAGGTCATAGATCTTGTTAAGGTGCATGGATCAAGGCAATCAAAATGAGCAATATTTCCAAGAAGTGTGTTTGATTAGAAAATAATGTATATGTCATAACAATCTCCTGCTTTGCAAGTCTGTTGTGTGAAAACCCTCCGTCAGAGTGACAACATACTCAGCTCAATCAGTTAAAGCCAGAAGCTACTACTTCATCCAGATAATTAGAGTAAAAACAAGGTAAAAGAACAACTTCTATTCCCCTCCTCTAAGATAAACGACTTCTGAACTTCTGTTATCCAACAAAGAAAGCATTACCCGAATGGCGAATCGAACTTGAATTAAAGATGTAATAGCCAATACATCAACATAGTAAAAAAAAAGACAAATAGGAGTCAATCCCTGGAAAGCTCAAAACCAAAGATGTTCAAACCAGAACCCTTAAACGGAAAAAAAAACAAGATATAACTTAAACTGGCCATGATTAGTTTAAAAAATAAAACTAAAAAGCAATTCTAATGGACTGCATCTGATAAGATCGGGTAATAAAAGGAGTCCCGGCTTTCTCAACTCTGAATCGTTTCATTCTAAAAATAAATTGATAAATAAACAAAAATAAAAAAGGGGTCCCGATCCGATCGGAGAAGTTAACTTGGAGAAAGTTTGCAGGCGTACCGGCGGAGATCGGAGGAGATCGAGGCAGAGTCGAGGATCGACTGCAAAGACGAAAGGACGAGATGGGAAAGCAGTCGTGCGGACCGATCCAGCTGCGTCGTCGCCGACCTTCGCCTACCCTCTTAAAAAGCAGTAGCCCTGTCGATCAAATCCGCACCTTCCATTTCATTTGTAGAGACGGCAATTCATTATTCAGAAATACGTATTCGGATGGGGTGGAAATACGGCAAGCTACGTCACTGCGAATATTCGCTCCCTCCTTCAAATTACTGCGTGGTATTTTAACCTAGTCACGATTTCGAGCTTGCATTCAAATATGTATGGCAGTGGGAGTGGGCTCCGAGCATGTTTGGAGAACGATTTGTGTAGGCCCCAGCAACCGCCCATTTGAATCCCTCCGGATTTTTCTGCTTTACTGCACGGACCATACCAACACCGACCTAGAGTTGGAATTTTCTTTAATAAATGCTAAACAAATGCGCTGCTTTTTGCCAACCGGGGTGAACTTTAACCGTGTGGTGCAGTCCGTGTTAGCGTCGAATGTACCTTTTTAGCTTCCGACGCGGACGCAGTCCAAAAGGGTGTAGAGTTCAAATCAACAAGATCGAGGTGGGCGGCTGGCCTTGATGTCAGTGTCGGCCAGATTAGTCAAATGCTTGGTTTTCTAAAGAAACGTGGCAGGTTGTGCGCTGGTTTGAGGTTTGCATATATGTATAAAATGCTTTAGGGACGCATCAAAATGAGAATCCATGTGGCAATCGCTCGTCTCCAGCGTTTTCATGATATCCGACTCAAGATCATTATGAGGGAGATAAATCATAATATCCTGAGTGAGTATGTGACAGGTGAGGTGAATTATACAAGGACCAAGAATTTACGCTCCGACTATCTTGAATTTCGATCCCACGACCTCATGTGGTAAGCATCCCACCACATACCAACTCGGATGATCTGTGAAATCATCAAAATGAGAATCCAACAGTATAAAGACATTGCTTCCAATAGTTGAGAAGGTCTCAAGTTGCTAATAATAGCCGGTTCAAGAACTCAGAATAGCTGACACTTATATTTTACAACATTTAGAAGGCATTAATAAGGCAAAAGCATGCTAAAAATGCAGATTCAGACATGCTATAAATAAATAAAAAGATGGTGAATTAGGGACATTATATTTCACAACATTTAGAAGGCATTAATAAGGCAAAATTAGCATGCTAAAAATGCAGATTCAGACCTGCTATATAAATAAAAAGATGGTGAATTAGAGACATGGTTCTACTATTGACCAATGAAAATTTCGCGCTGTTCTACATAGAGCGTTAGTGCTATATATTGATCCTCCGATATTTAAGTCAATGACCAATTTTTAGAGAGGAAATAGTAAAAGCAAACAACAATAAATGAGCATATAAAATTATAGAGTATCGTCTACCTTCACTAGTGAATGGAGTCCCCCTTTTATAGTGTCACTGCTGTATTTATGCATGTATCTTAAAATATTTACACGCTTCCCAAAGCATTCCTAAGAAATGACATGTCATAAACTATTTCTGACATCTTTCCTTAAATAAGCATACAAATTTTTGTGATTTGTCCGGTTAGAAGCTTCTAAAGTACGATTTATCTGAAGTATATCTGTCTCTTATAGCACAAACTTTCAAAAGAGTAAGATATGAGGGGAACATGAGACTGTGTTAGGCCGATCGGCCATCACTTAGAGAAATCGCCGACTCGGCCCTATGGGTCGTCGCTGATGACCCGATCTTCACTCGGTCCCTTCCTTGGCCGTAAAGGAATAGAGTGTCCGATCGTCTGAAGTCGTCGGTCGGGTTACTCAATGCTCCGTAACGAGGTTAGCCTGCCTGAATCGGGTTGAGACACAAAGTCCAACCAAGCGTGAGGCCCGGCTGGACACTCATGTCCGACCGGTCATGTGGCCCGTTTGGACATGCCCCTACTATTGTTGGTATCTTTGACCTCTTCTTGACTTTGACCGCTACGTCAGTCAGTCTTCCCCATTTTGACCCGATTTTAGGGGGTCACCTATATCGTTGTATCACAAGTCTCCCCTCCAAGTCTAGTCAAAGGAGACTGCAAGTCCGACTGGCTGGACCCTTAGTATTATTTGCAACTTTCATCTCTAACTGAGGGCTTCGTAGTAAGCAGTCGTTCGGATCGCAAGCCCACGGTACTTAGCTGCTATCGCCCTATGCTTATTTTTCCCGAGCGACCTCCGATTTTGCATAGTACTTTTCTTATCATGGCTGTCTTAATTTCTCGAAAATTGATCAAATTCTTTGCCATTAATGCAAAGCATGTCAAGCATGCTTTTTCATCATGCGCCTGCTAATCACCTCCATTCCTCATAAATGCATCCAGTGATTGACCGCCACATGTCATACTCTCACGCCGCCAAATGTTCGATGTGACAAGCGTGACAGACGACTGTTAGGATTTGATGTGACAACTACCTTTTCAAATTTAACGGTCATATCTGTTAGGATCGATGGTCGCGGCTAGAGAGGGGGGGGTGTGAATAGCCGCCCCCAAATTCGCGTTTCTTTCTACAAATCAAGGTTAGCGCAGCGGAAATAAAAATAATAGAAACGAAAAAGGAGAAGAAAACCTCAACACGAAGATGTAACGAGGTTCGGAGATGATACTCCTACTCCTCGGCGTGTCCGTAAGGTGGACGAAGCCTATCAATCCGTCGGTGGATGAGTCCCCGGAAAACCGGCTAATATAAACTCCTTATGGGTGGAGAAACCTCGCCACAAAAACTTACAACAGCAAGAAGGAGTACAAGTACAGCAAGAAGCAAAATACAATACAACTGTAAAATCTTCGCTTACTTGCCTTTCTCTTCGACTGGATGAAGCAGCAGCTTCAAGCGACGCCTACAACAGCAGGAACCCAGCCGAAAGGAAGCTCACGCGAAGCTTAGACGAGAGCTCAGCAAAGCTCGCAGAAGAACTTGTAGCAGCAAGAAGAAGAGGCAGGAACAAGAAGAAGCAGAAGCTTCGGAGAAGAAGAAGAATAAGAGAGAGAGTCCACTGTAGAAGCCCTCAGCCCTTTTATAGCCTGCATCCACCTGCGAGAAGAACAGAGGCCAAAGACAGCAGAAGAATCTAGCCGTTGTCTCTCAACGGCTAGGGCCAGACCGATCCATCATCGATGGGCTTCTAGGATCCTGGACGTCGTGGGAACAATTAGGACTCTTGATCGAGTTTCAGATATCAGAAGTCTGAAGTATCAGACACTGATCGGTCGCGGGACCGATCAGGACTTTCGATCGGTCCCCAAACCGATCAAGAAGCCACAGTATTACTCGATCGGTTTCCAGACCGATCCATGTCTTGGTTTTTGCCCAAACCAAGTCCAAATTAATATCCGGTCAACCTTGACCTCTTGGTACATCATGCTTAGCATCCGGTCACTCCCTTGACCTGCTAAGACTCCCCACCAAGTGTCCGGTCAATCCCTTTGACCCACTTGGACTTTTCTCTTCGTGTCAAGTATCCGGTCACTCCCTTGACCTACTTGACCTTCTCAACACCAGATGTCCGATCACCCTTGATCCATCTGGATTTTCCCTTGCCCGGCTTCACTCACCAGGACTTTCACCTAGCTTCACTCACTAGGGTTTTCACCTGGCTTCACTCACCAGGATTTCCAATCTGCCCGGCTTCACTCACCAGGACTTTCCAACTGCCTGGCTTCACTCACCAGGACTTTCCCACTGCCTGGCTTCACTCACCAGGACTTTCACCTAGCTTCACTCACTAGGGTTTTCACAACTGCCTGGCTTCACTCACCAGGACTTTCCCACTGCCTGGCTTCACTCACCAGGACTTATCCGTCTGCCTGGCTTCACTCACCAGGACTTTCCACATCCGGTCCAGAGAACGAGCTACCGAGCCCTCTCTGACCTAGTCCGGAGAACGAGCTACCGAGCCCTCTCCGACTTCCACTTGCCAAGTTCCCATACTTGGACTTCTCCGTGCTAAGTCTCCATACTTGGACTTTTCCCGTGCCAAGCTCCCTGCTTGGACTTTTCACCATGCCAAACTCCCTGCTTAGACTTTTCCCATGCCAAGCTCCCTGCTTGGACTTTTCCCGTGCCAAGCTCCCTGCTTGGACTTTTCCGAGTCAGGTCAACTCACCTCAGGTCAACCAGGTCAACCTTGACCACGGGTTGCACCCACAATCTCCCAAGCTTGTATCCTTGTAAAACATCAAGATACAACTTTTCTGTTCACGTCAAACATTGTCAAACATAACTCGTCAAACATCAAAACACAACTCGAGTCAAGTCAACTCGAGTCTGGTCAACCAGGTCAACCTTGACCTAAGGTTGCACCAACAATCTCCCCCTTTTTGATGTTTGGCAAAACCCATAATCAAACCCATAATCAAGTTAGGTTAACCCGATAACCTAACTTAGGTTTTCCAATGTTCTTCCCTGAACATTCTCTAGACATTCTCCATTCTCCTTTCTACTCTCCCCCTTTTTGACACACATCAAAAAGAGTGAATCAAAGTCAAGAGTTTCTTCCTAATGAAAGTCTCATACCTTTCATTGAAACTCTTAATTTCCCCCTTGATACTAAGGTCCAACAATTAACTTAGTGATAATCCCATATCACTCAAGTCTTTAGGAGTAAAAACTCCCCCTAAAGGTCAACTCCCCCTTGACCATTGCACCAACAATGTCTTGGTGAGTTTCAAACCTTTATAACTCTAAACCACCAACTTCCGTAGCTGAAATTTCAGTCAACAGTTGAAATTCAACAACTTGGCACGCCCTGATCGGTCACCAGACCGATCAGGGATTCCCTGGATCGGTCACGGTGACCGATCCAGGCACCCCTGGATCGATCAGAATCCCCTCTGATCGGTCCACAACTCTGATTTCTGATTTCTTCTCCCGAAATTCAGAAACCTCTAGAAAATCACAGAAAATTCTAAAAATTGTAAAATTTTGAGGATACACTCCTCATAATATATACTATCATGGAAAAATAGTTTTCTATGAGAATAAGTTCCATTTTCAAATCTTGATACAAAGTTCAAAAGTCTTTGAAATAGCTCAAAGTTAACTCATCTTTGTATCACTTTGCTCAATGATGAATGCTATCACTAGAAAAGCTTCATCAAGGTTTTTCAAATCAATTTTGAAATGATTTTAAACCATTTAATTTAAGACCACAATCTCTGGGCTAAATGTACATGACTTGTACATAAGCTTTCCCTATGATCCCCATTTAGAATTAGGTTCATCTAGGTACAAGAACCATGCACCTTGATCCTAACTCATCATCCTAATATCTCACACACATCTAAGGTGTATCAAACACATTCAAGTCAATTTTGATGTGAGATATGGGTTTAGGTCATCTTAGGCTAACTTCTCATGCATTTTCTAAAACAACAACTTGATCTCCATATCAAATTGTGTGGTTTATCCTTAAGTCAATTTAATTGATCCTAAATGCAAGAGAAGAGATGATGACATGACATATAATGATATCATAAATGAAACATGTGTCAATGTCATGGCATAAAGTGTGAAACTTAAATAAAGCATGACATTTAAACTAACCTAAGCATTATCATGACATTTTAAATGATCATAAAATAAATATGATGTCATGACATGGCATATGGCAAACAATATATGACAAAATAACATGTAAAGGTATAGAAAATACCTAATTCTAGCCTTAGTTGCCATTTTTGATAATTTCGATCATTTTGCCATAAATTCTATATTCCTAAGTGTAATAGACCTAGCATCTTATACCAAAGATTTTTAGATCACTATGTGACAATTAGATTGACTCTAGACAACTCCTCAAATTTGATTGGCACATTCTAATCACCTTAGGAATAATTCTTAATTTCATTTTCAAGGCTTGATTATACCTTGAAAAATCCTAAAGTGCCACCTTTTGCCATGATTAGGTTAACTACCTATTCAAGTAAGGTTGGCACACCCTAACTAATCTAGCGTGATGAAATCACGCTCCTAGGAACCCAATACCTATTGGAGCTCATTGGGTTCACTAAATATTCACTAGGGATGACTTCCCTAGCAACCCTCCTAATGACCCTTCTAGGCTTTAAAGCCTTGGTCATTTGGGACTCATCAAGATCAACTCTAGGGGTGACTCCCCTTGTGACCTTGGTGATGGTCTTCCTAGCCCTAGGTCTTGTTCCATAATCGAATGGAACATTATGGTAAGTGGGCTTGACCACTTGAGACTTAGGTTTGTGACTCAAACCTCTCATGTCCTTGGGCTTTTGCTTTTGACCCTTAGACCCTAGAGTTGACTTCTCCAAATTCTTGAGGGTCTTTTCTAAGGTGTCAAGTCTTGACCTCAAGACTTGATTTTCCTTTTCTAATACCTCAAGTTTTAATTTGTCATTTTTCTTTGAGGTATTCTTAGGCATATGTCTAGTTGTTTTGGGATTTCTACCTAGGTTCTCCTTAGCCTTAGATGAGGTAATTCTAGGGTTAGCATTTCTAGAATTGTCCTTGTCTAGGCTAACATGTTTTGCACCTAAGCACATGTATCGGTTTCTAAGATTATCATGCTTATCATTATTGACAATTGCAATAAAATTACTAGCATGTGTCTTATTGCAAGAATGAGACTTAAATGTTACCTTAGGGTTTGCCTTAGCTCCCCCTATTGACGTGCTCGGTCTCTTGTCCTTGTGAGGTTGTCTCCCCCTCGGACATTGACTCCTATAGTGTCCCTTTCGCTTGCATTGGAAGCACACCACGTGCTCCTTGCCTTTGCGTGTCGGGACTCCGGCTTCCTTGACCTTTGGCGCCGGTGGAGTCTTCCTAACCCTCTTTGGACACTTACTCTTGTAATGCCCAAATTCCTTACACTCAAAGCACATTATGTGTAATTTATTTGAAATTAAATGGCTTGAGTTACCTAGGGTTGAGGATGAGCTCTCTCCTTCATCCCTTCCGGAGGTAGAAGCTTCTTTTTCTTGCTCCGATCTTGAAGAAGAACTTTCCTCCTTTTCTTCCTTAGATGTTGAGTGACCCTCAACTTCTAATTCCATGCCTCCATGAAGTGAGCTACTTAGCTCACTTGACTCCTCTTCATGACTTGAAGTGAGGCTTCCCTCATGGAACTTGGCCAAGTTGTTCCACAACTCCTTGGCATTGTTATATCCACCTACCTTACACAAAATGTCATTAGGTAATGAAAATTCAAGAATTTTCGTTACCTCATCGTTGATTTTGGATTGGTGGATTTGCTCCTTCGTCCACTTTTTCTTCTCTAGGGTTTCTCCGTCTTTATCCACCGGATGAGTAAACCCTACCTGCACACAACTCCAATGAACTAGGTTAGTCATAAGAAAGTACTTCATTCTTACCTTCCAAAACGTGAAGTCATCGCGATCGTAGAAAGGTGGAATTGTGACGTCTTCTCCAAATAACTCCATTCTCTAGCTCGTGCTCCCCCGGGTGTTGATCCAACGAAGAGCGACCTCGCTCTGATACCACTTGTTAGGATCGATGGTCGCGGCTAGAGAGGGGGGGTGTGAATAGCCGCCCCCAAATTCGCGTTTCTTTCTACAAATCAAGGTTAGCGCAGCGGAAATAAAAATAATAGAAATGAAAAAGGAGAAGCAAACCTCAACACGAAGATGTAACGAGGTTCGGAGATGATACTCATACTCCTTGGCATGTCCGTAAGGTGGACGAAGCCTATCAATCCGTCGGTGGATGAGTCCCCGGAAAACCGGCTAATATAAACTCCTTATGGGTGGAGAAACCTCGCCACAAAAACTTACAACAGCAAGAAGGAGTACAAGTACAGCAAGAAGCAAAATACAATACAACTGTAAAACCTTCGCTTACTTGCCTTCTCTTCGACTGGATGAAGCAGCAGCTTCAAGCGACGCCTACAACAGCAGGAACCCAGCCGAAAGGAAGCTCACGCGAAGCTTAGACGAGAGCTCAGCAAAGCTCGCAGAAGAACTTGCAGCAGCAAGAAGAAGAGGCAGGAACAAGAAGAAGCAGAAGCTTCGGAGAAGAAGAAGAATAAGAGAGCGTCCACTGTAGAAGCCCTCAGCCCTTTTATAGCCTGCATCCACCTGCGAGAAGAACAGAGGCCAAAGACAGCAGAAGAATCTAGCCGTTGTCTCTCAACGGCTAGGGCCAGACCGATCAGGCATCACCCTGATCGGTCTGGGGCTGATCTGATCGGTCGTGGGGACCGATCAGGCTCTATGCTGATCGGTCCCCAGACCGATCAGAAGTGCCCAACTCTTCTGTACCCTGATCGGTCGCGGGGACCGATCAGGCTTCTCTGATCGGTCCCCAGACCGATCAGAAGCTCACTGAGGCACACCGATCGCTTTCTGATCGGTCTCCGGATCGATCCAGGTCTTGGTTTTTGCCCAAACCAAGTCCAAACCAATATCCGGTCAACCTTGACCTATTGGTACATCATGCTTAGCATCCGGTCACTCCCTTGACCTGCTAAGACTCCCCACCAAGTGTCCGGTCAATCCCTTTGACCCACTTGGACTTTTCTCTTCGTGCCAAGTATCCGGTCACTCCCTTGACCTACTTGACCTTCACAACACCAGATGTCTGATCACCCTTGATCCATCTGGATTTTCCCTTGCCCGGCTTCACTCACCATGACTTTCACCTAGCTTCACTCACTAGGGTTTTCACCTGGCTTCACTCACCAGGATTTCCAACTGTCTGGCTTCACTCACCAGGACTTTCCCACTGCCTGGCTTCACTCACCAGGACTTTCCCACTGCCTGGCTTCACTCACCAGGACTTTCACCTAGCTTCACTCACTAGGGTTTTCACAACTGCCTGGCTTCACTCACCAGGACTTTCCCACTGCCTGGCTTCACTCACCAGGACTTTCCACATCCGGTCCAGAGAACGAGCTACCGAGCCCTCTCTGACCTAGTCCGGAGAACGAGCTACCGAGCCCTCTCCGACTTCCACTTGCCAAGTTCCCATACTTGGACTTCTCCGTGCCAAGTCTCCATACTTGGACTTTTCCCGTGCCAAGCTCCCTGCTTGGACTTTTCACCATGCCAAACTCCCTGCTTAGACTTTTCCCATGCCAAGCTCCCTGCTTGGACTTTTCCCATGCCAAGCTCCCTGCTTGGACTTTTCCGAGTCAGGTCAACTCACCTCGGGTCAACCAGGTCAACCTTGACCACGGGTTGCACCCACAATCTCCCAAGCTTGTATCCTTGTAAAACATCAAGATACAACTTTTCTGTTCACGTCAAACATTGTCAAACATAACTCGTCAAACATCAAAACACAACTCGAGTCAAGTCAACTCGAGTCTGGTCAACCAGGTCAACCTTGACCTAAGGTTGCACCAACAATATCAAGTCTTGTTTTTCTAAATCTTTGATCGGACGACTCTGAATAGCCGACGATAAGGTTTTTAGAGCCTTTGTTTTTCTTTACACTGTTTTGTCTTTGTTTCAGCCTTCGTCTTCCTCCTTTACACTTTCTTCTTCTTTTTCGTTCTCTGTTCACTGCCACCGGCGATTCGCATTCTAGTAAGTTTCATCCTTCTTCTCTCTATTTTTGATCTTCATCTTCTCCTCCTCATGACTCCTTCACCTACTCCTCCTCCTATTGTCCTCGGTTTGTGGTATACTTCCACTTCGTCTGATTTCAATGGTGACGAAGTGGATCAAATGAGACTTACATACCACATTCCCTTTGATCATCAGCTCACCATCCCCTCTGCATACACTCGTTGCCACTCGCCTCCTAATGGTTTTCTTACTTTTTTTAGGACCACCTTTAGGTTGGCCTTCACTTTCTGATACATCCATTTTTCTCTGAGGTTTGTAGATATTTTCATATTTCTCTGCAACAACTAGTACCAAATTCTTTTAGGTTACTGTACGGAGTTGTAGTACTTTTCCAATTGTACAAAATCCCTCTTAACCCACGTTTTTTGTTACTTTTATTACCCAAAGCTATCTGAGCCAGGTGTCTTTCTTTTCCAAGCCCGAGTGGGTGCTGTGTACTACGATAAAATGTCCTCCTCCAACAAAGGCGGGAAGTCCCATTACTTCTACCTTCGACCTCCCGATCGAGCCTCCTTCTCGACCAACTGGCAAATAGAGTTGTCTAACCCTCCCGAGCTCGGCAAATATAGGTGGAAGTCGACCTACCTTCAAGCCGTTGTGCAATTGACCAACCTGAAATATCACATCCATAGGCTGCTGATAGAGGATGTTTTGTACATGTCCAGGCTAAGTCCCATTCGTGCACGGCTGCCCAGCCCTTTTGGTAAGCAACTTTTCTTTCTATTGTTTTTGGATCTAACTGACTTTTTTCTTCTTTTTTGCAGCTAAAGTAATGTTGAAGGCTCTGCTTAGCGAATCCACAAAGTTAGCTTATGAGGAGGTCGAAGCCAAGGGAGCTATTGAACTAGAAAGTCATGGGCTCTTGCCAGTCGGAACCTCTGAAGGGCCAACCGGCGATGAAGAAACGAGTCGGGTGTTGGTGTGAGAAGCATCCGACGATCGAACCTATATTTTGATTATGTCAAAGGGTTCAAAGTTAAGGTATTTTGTTTACTAATATGTTGAATGAGCATTGCAAAAAAAGTCCTAAGTGTACTTAGGCAAAAGTCCTAGCTGCGGTTAGGCAAGTGGAAAATCCTAGGGGGCGGTAACCCTAGGTCATAGGGGGTGGTAACCCTATGCGGAAAACCTTGACGGGTCGAGGTCTTCGGGCAAAAATCCTAGGGGGCGGTAACCCTGGGTTGAAATCCTGGTGTCGCGAACCGAGTAGAAGACTGAACGGGTCGTGGACCGGACGTCCAGCATGAAGACCGGAAGACTCGAGCGCCGAGCAAAAGTCTGGTCGATCTGGAAGACCGAACTGGCAAAAGGTAAAACTCTCCTGAGTGGAGTAGGTGAGGACACGTTCTCCGGAAGAGGGAACAGTAAGCATCGGTTTGACCTAGGATTTCCGGTAGGAAATCCGAAGTTAGAACCAAACAACCCGAAGGCTATCAAACATTTCATTTATTATATTTACTATGTACTAACTTTGTGCTGCAGGATATTTTGGGACTAACACATCTTGCAAGGACTAAAACACAAAATTTACTTTAGAAGAACAGTACCCGAAGTGCCCTCCATGGAGCTTGGAGGCGCCTCGAGTACAAGACAGAAGCTAGCTGTGAAGAGAAGCTGGAGGTGCCTCCATAGGCATTAGAGGCGCCTTGGACTGTTTCTTGGAGGCGCCTCCATGGGGCATTGGAGGCGCCCTCAGGCGGATAAGAGGCAGCGACGAGATCTTATCACAACGGTCAACTCGGGATAATTTTTTGGGTCCGAGGCGCCTCCATGGGGCATTGGAGACGCCCTCAATGCCCAATAAAAGGTAGTCTCAAGGCAGCATCAAAAATATCACCTTCTAAGCAATCCCTGAGCAACGAGCTGCTAACGAGATGTTTCGACGAAGCCGTAACTTGACGCCGACGACCCGGAGCTCTGAATCTGCAATTTTCTATTGTCGTTGGTATATTTAGTTGTTCTTTTGATTATTATACTTCATTTTGTAAACACTTAACGAATTTATAGTTGTTGCCCAACGTAAACGCTCAATGAGCGTGAGCCTTGGAGTAGGAGTCGCCACATGCTCCGAACCAAATAAATAGTCTATGTCTTTCTGTGTCTATCTTTTAGTTTATTCCGCTGCGTTTCTTTGATAAAGTTTTAAATCGTAACGAATTAGCCACGAGCGCTATTCACCCCCCCCTCCCCTCTAGTACTTTCAATCCAACATCGGGTAGCAGGGAGTGACACTGCCGCTAACACTAAAGAGCTACCTCCCAGGCGCCCTTCATTGGTGCCCATATTAGTTCCTTTGGAGTCCACAACATCCGCTGAGTTGCAGAAACTTTTGCCTGATCTTGCGACCTCCGCTCAGCCGAGCTCTACCGCTGCATCGACCATTCAACCACCTTCCAAGTGAGGGGGGTGTTGGTTGCTACTCGGAAAGCTTAACGGTTCCACTGTATAAAAATTTTGTACAAAGGTCTGAACCTTTTCCTAGCTACCATGTGTTCTTTTAAATTAAACTTGGATCACCTACGGAACTTTACACGTTTGATCCTAAGTTTAACTTATTTGTTCTTTTAGGTTTAGACTTGGATCTCCTGCGGAACTTAACACGTTTGATCCAAATCACATAGGTTATTAATTCCATTAAATATTAATTTCCAAAATTGGCTTCCAGGACTGCATGGCGAGACACATGGCTTTCTTGGATATGGGAGCAACCACCACCGCCTAGACAAATCCTTTTAAGGAAAGCTAATATTTAATTTCCTTAAATAACTCTAGGTTAACCAAAAAGAACAATCGAAGCACAAGTTCGAAAAGAAAACAAAAGAACACAACATCGAAAACTAATTCGAAATACTAGAATCGCATGCCTCTTGTATTTGGTATTTTTACAAAGAAATAAAACTAGTATGATGCGAAAATTAAATACTAGTGTACCTTTTCTTTAATTTACAAACAAAAACCTCTAGGTCTTCTACCGTATTCCTCTTCTAACCTCAGACATTGTGTGGGCAATGATCTTCCGAGATGAGAACCACCAAGGCACCTTCTTCTACCTTCCTTCAAGTTTCGGCCAAGCATATCTTCTAAAGGATGAAGAACCTTTTTCACCAACCAAGCTCCAAGGGATGTAAGCTTTCTCTCCTTTTTCCTCAAGCTAGATCCGGCCACCTCCTCCAAGCTCCAAGAGATAAAGGATTTCAGCCACACAAGAGGAAGAGAGAAAATGAGAAGGGTCGGTCACACCAAGGAAGAAAAGAGGGAGAAAATAGAATAGAGTCGTTCACCCATGAAGGCACCTCTACCCCCTCTTTTATAATCCTTGGTCTTGGCAAATAAAAAAATTTTAATAAAAACTTCCTTAATTCTTTTTCCATGAAAAGGAAAATTTAATTAATTAAAAATCAATTTTATTTTCTCAATTCATATGGTTGGCCACCACAAGCTATAAACAAGGAGAGTTTTAATTAATTAAAACTTCCTAATTTGTCTCTAGAAATTTATAAAAATTTCTCCAATAATTTTAATCCCTTCATGGTTAGTAAAAAAGAAATTTTATAAATTAAAATCTTTCTTTTAAACATGTGGATAAAAATAAAATTATCTCTAAAAATTAAAATCTCTTTTAATATACAAATAAGGAAAGATATCAAATCTTTTCTTAATATTTTGTAGAAACTTATAAAAGAGAATATTTAATTTTTAAACTCTCTTTTAAATCATGAACATGGTTAAAAAGGAAAGTTTTCTTAAAATTTAAAATCCACCTTTTAATCAACAAATAAGGAAAGATTTCAATTTTTAAACTCTCTTTTAAACATGTGGATGATTTACAAATAAGGAAAGTTTTTACCAAAAATTAAAACCATCCTTTTAATCTACAAATAAGGAAAGAGATTAATCTCTTCTCTTAATCTTTTGTAGAAAGCTATAAAAGGAAAGTTTTAAATTTTAAACTCTTTTTTAAGACCATGATATCCACATAAGAAATAATTTTAATAAAAATCCTTTTTAATATTCTAGTGGCCGGCCACCTAAGCTTGGGACCCAAGCTTTGGCCGGCCACCAACTTGGCTCATCCACTTGGTCTTGGCCGGCCCTAGCTTGGGTTCCAAGCTAGCTTGGTCGGCCCCATTGGATGGGTAAGAAGGTGGGTATGTGGTGGGTATAAATCTCTATATACAAGAGGCTACGATAGGGACCGAGAGGAGGAATTGGTTTTGGTCTCCCGATGAAATTAAGCTTCCCGTGTTCGCCCCGAACACATAACTTAATTTCATCAATAATAATTCATTCCACTAAAGAACTATTATTGAACTACCGCACCAATCCCAAATTACATTTTGGGCTCCTTCTTATTATGAGTGTGTTAGTCTCTCTGTGTTTAAGATGTCGAATGCCCACTAATTAAGTGAGTTACTGACAACTCATTTAATTAATATCTTAGTCCAAGAGTAGTACCACTCAACCTTATCATCATGTCGGACTAAGTCCACCTGCAGGGTTTAACATGATAATCTTTATAAGCTCCTCTTGGGGACATTCTCAACCTAGATCACTAGAACACAGTTTCCTTCTATAATCAACAACACACACTATAAGTGATATCATTTCTCAACTTATCGGGCTTATTGATTTATCGAACTAAATCTCACCCATTGATAAATTAAAGAAATAAATATCAAATATATGTGCTTGTTATTATATTAGGATTAAGAGCACACACTTCCATAATAACTGAGGTCTTTGTTCCTTTATAAAGTCAATATAAAAGAAACGACCTCTAATGGTCCTACTCAATACACTCTAAGTGTACTAGTGTAATTATATAGTTAAGATAAACTAATACCTAATTACACTACCACCTTCCAATGGTTTGTTCCTTTCCATCTTGGTCGTGAGCTACTGTTTATAATTTATAAGGTACTGATAACATGATCCTCTGTGTGTGACACCACACACCATGTTATTTACAATATAAATTAATTGAACAACTACATTTATCATAAATGTAGATATTTGACCAATGTGATTCTTTATTTCTAGATAAATGTTTATACCAAAAGCTAGGCTTTTAGTATACATCCTAACAGGGTGGGGGAGTTCTACCTCCACTATTCCCTAGAGAGCAGTTGGTCGATCGACTCCCCCCTTATTCAATCAGGCACCTTCCTTATCCAAACTGCTAATCGATGTTATCGTCGCTCGACCTATAGCTTATCTGATGCCTCCTCCATCCAATGACTCCATTCTCCACCATCCGTTTAACTCCCATGTCCAAATCCAAAAGCAAGTCCAGCTCAAAACCCATCAGCTCGGGCCCTTATGGGCACATCACGGCTACCCTCAGATTGCTAGTGATGAGTGGCATTATCCAGACCCCAGTGAGCCTCGCTCCCCTGAGCACAAGATCAGAATCTAAGAACCCTTGGCTCAAAGTTGAGCAGGTGCCAGAGTTCGGGTGGTGACAAGCTCACTCGATGTGCTCACCGATCGCTTTAGCCAAAATTCCACTAGGGTAAGTGTAGTTATAATTTCTACCTTTATATCTCCCAACCGGCTTTACTTGAACTCTTTTTCACTATAACAATTCTGGGTGGACAACTTAGCTTTGTGTTATAGACTAGCTCAGCTGAACCATGAGTACAAGCAACTGCAAGAAACAGTTGGGGGGACAGGTGCCCCCACGCTTCTATTGAACGGCTAACTACTATGGCAGCTCAGCTGAAAGAGGACTTGGAAAAAATAGTCCGCACGAGCATCTTCTGGGGTCCGAGCGGGCATTGACCGTGGAGAAGGACAAAAACTACGACTAAGCCATCGAGCTCAAGAAGTTGAGGAACCAAGACCACAATTTTGAATCGAAGATCATCTTGGCAAGCACTAGGAAGCTTAGAGCCATTGAAGATTTGGACATCAAGAATAAAGAGGCCCAGATCCTGGCCAAGAAACTCGAAGAGGCATCAGCCGCTCTGGTTGCTGAGCAAGTCAGCCGAACGATCGAGCAAGTGAGCCAGAATGGTCGAGCAAGTGAGCCATGAACTTCAGCTCGGGGAGCGTCAATGATTAATAGATGAGAAAGATACTGAGCTGCATGCAAGCCCTAAAATCCGCTGAAAGCTTCAAAGGCCGAAATTTCTAAGTTCAAGGAAGAAGAGCCCGGTCGGTTGGAAGCTCACAGGGTGGAGTATCTCTTCTCGAGAGACTTCATCCAGCTGTTAACCGACCGAACCATTAAACTATTCAAGTATGGCATTGAAAGGACCCTGAAATAACTTAAGGAGAGTGGTTATCTCTCTGCCGAGGTTCTCCCAACCTTCATCAAAAGGTAGAAAATCTTAGAGGTGATCGCGGGCGATGTCATCACTGACTAAGTGCAGTATTTTTCTCAAGTTTGTCAGTGGTTTTCTATAAAAGTTTAAAGAACATTTCATGCTCTATGCTATGTGCATTTGCTTTATGCCTTGGAATTTCCATCTTTCGCATGCTTTAGCCTTTAGTTGTACTTCTTTCGTCTTTTAGACTTCACACTCCCGAGGTTTAAGGAGAGTTCCACCACTTAGCGATGAAATTAAGCTCGCTTATGACTTAGTCACTCGTCTTGACAGCTCGAGACTCCAACCGAGCGGCTTGAGAATATAGATACTTGGTCGTGAGAGCAAGCTCACTTATAATTCGGCCAAACAGTGTAAAAGTCTGGATACTTAGGCGTGAGAGCATGCTCACTTATAACTCGACTGAAAGGTACGAGAGTTTAGATACTTAGACGTGAGAGCATGTTAACTCAGCTAAGCGGCACGAGAGTTTAAGATTTGGTCATAAGAGCAAGCTCACTTATAACTTGTTCAAACGCCAAGAGTCTGGATACTTAGGCGTGAGAGCATGCTCACTTATAACTCAACCGAATAGCACGAGAGTTTGGGACTTGGTCGTGAGAACAAGTTCACTGATAACTTGGTTGAATGACATGAGAGTGTGGATACTTAGGCGTGAGAGCATACTCACTTATAACTTGGCCTAGCGATACGAGAGTCTGGGACTTGGTCATGAGAGCAAGCTCACTTATAACTCGACCGAATGACGTGAGAGTCTGGATACTTAGACGTGAGAGTATGCTCACTTATAATTCAGCCGAATGGCACAAGAGTCTAGATACTTAGGCATGAGAGCATGCTCACTTATAACTTGACTGAGTGACATCAGAGTTTGAGACTTGATCGTGAGAGCAATCTCACTTATAACTCGGTCGAATGATGCAAGAGTCTAGATACTTAGGCGTGAGAGCGTGCTCACTTATAACTCTGTTGAAGGGTATGAGAGTCTGGGACTTGGTCGTGAGATCAATCTCACTTATAACTCGACCCAACAGTGCAAGAGTCTAGATACTTAGGCGTGAGAGCATGCTCACTTATAACTCGATCGAGTGACACGAGAGTATGAGACTTGGTCGTGAGAGCAAGCTCACTTATAACTCGACCAAATAGTGTGAGAGTCTGGATATTTAGGCATTAGAGCATGCTCACTTATTGTTGGGATATGCCCGATGCGGTGTGTGCTAAAACACATTTCATAAACATGCGCAATGAAAAATAAAACAATAATAATTCCTAAATTATTACATCACACGCACCATACGCATACAAGGATACAACATGCCAAACATGATCGCATAATTAAATTTTTAAGGAAAGTAAATTTACGCTAGGTGTACCTTACGGATGACCTGTAACGAGAAGGGCATCAACCGTAGCGATGTTGTCGAACCTCACCTCTATTCGTATCCATGTCAAGCTCCTTAAAACAACTCCTTGAGTACAAGCCTCTCCTTTGGAAGTTACTAGCCACGAGCGAAGAAGAGGGATCAAGAGGAAAAGGAAGAGAAGCACACAAGGAAGATATTTCTTCCTTGTGGTGGCCAGGGTAACAAGGGGAAGGGCTTCCCCTTGTTGGTGGTGGCAAAGAGAGAGGGGAGAGGGAGAGGAGAAGAGAAATTGGGTTAAGGTTTTTTAAAAATCTTATAAGTCAATTAATAATCTCATGTGTATAATTTTCTCTTAACCATATTAATATATAACCCTCATTAATGAGTTGGATCAGAAAGCCCAAATCCAACTCATTATTCCTTAACCAAAAATTAGCTCATTAACCCCTTGGTTTGGTTCACAATTAACCAAGTTGGTTTATGACTAATTCATGATTAAACCAAATATGGTCCAACTCTTCCATAAGAGACGTGGTTCATCCGTGCTTCCATTGCGATAAATATTTCCATATTTGTCTTATGTATGGTCCAATCAAACATTTATCTCTTGATCTAAGAATCCTAATCTTTAACTTATTTTATGTTTTTAGAGATTCGTTAGTGCGTGTGACTCAATAGGTTCCCAGTTTATCTTGATCGTCCATAATTAACTACTTAATTATAGAACGATCATAAGTGGCACCTAGTAGTACATCATGATCTCCAATTAGTCAGAAAATCATAGTTGATCTTAGAATTAATTCTAAACCCTTCAGCAGCTACAGTGAGTCGTGCCTTGTTCCTTTCACTCGTCTTATGCCCATTTGGTTCAGGACATGGTCTATGTGTCTTGTCCCCACTAGGTTGACTACATCACACCTATCCCAAATAATACTTCCTCGTTCTGTGAATTCAAATTACTCATACATGTAGTCTCGCACTCTTAACATGTGATGCTTGTTAGAGTATATACTAAAAGCCTAGCTTTTTGTAAATATTTATTTTGAAATAAAAAATCACATTGGTCAAATGTCTACATTTATATGCTAAGTGTAGTTGTTCAATTAATTTATATTGTAAATAACATCGTGTGTGGTGTCACACACAGAAGATCATGTTATCAGTTCCTTATAAATTATAAACAGTAGCTCATGACTAAGATAGATAGAAACAAATCATTGGAATAGTCGTAGTGTAATTTGGTATTAGTTTATCTTGACTATAAAATTACACTAGTACACTCTGAGTGTATTGAGCAGGACCATTTGAGGTAGTTTCCTTTTATACTGACTCTTTAAAATAACAAGACCTCTGTTATTATGGAAGTATGTGCTCTTAATCATAATATAATAATAAGCACGTATACTTAATATTTATTTCTTTAATTTATCAAAGGGCGCGATTTAGTTTGATAAATCAATAGGCTCGATAAGTTGGGAAATGATATTATTTATATGGTGTATTGTTGATTATAGAATGAAACTGTATCCTAGTAATCTAGGTTGATGATGCCTCCTTGAGGAGCTCATAAGGATTGTCATGTAAACCCTGCAGGTAGACTTAGTCCGACATGATGATAAAGTTTAGTGGTACTACTCTTGGAGCTAGATATTAATTAAGTGAGTTGTCAGAAACTCATTTAATTAGTGGGCATTCGATATCTTAAACATAGGGAGGTTAACACACTCATGATAAGAAGGAGCCCAAAATGTAATTTGAGATTGGTGCGGTAGTTCAATAATAGCTCTTTAGTGGTATGAGTTATTATTGATGAACTTATGTTGGGTGTTCGGGGCGAACACGGGAAGCTCAAGTTCATCGAGAGACCATAACCAATTCCTCCTCTCGGTCTCTATTGTAGCCTCTTATATATAGCCTTATATCCACCCAAAGCCTAACCTCTTAGCCCATGCTAGGGGCCGACCCCTATCCTTGCTTGGAGCCCAAGCAAGGGGCCGGCCAAACCAAGCTTGGAACTAAGGCTAGGGCCGGCCAAGCCTTGCTTGGTGCCCAAGCAAGGGGTCGGCTAAGTATGAAAAGGGAAGAGGATTTTATTAAAAATAAAATTTTGATAAAATCTTTCCTTTTATATGTAAAATATCGAAAAATGGCGAATAATGATAAGGGAATTTTTCAAAATTTTTAGAAATTTTCTGGAAATTTTTCGGAGACAGTATGGCTTCGATTACGGGAATAAAAACGGGACCCGGGAAAGCCTGTTTAGGCTACCCATTTAAGTGAGGAAAAGTTTATTTTTCTTTTTATTTTTATTTTCTTTATTTCTTTTCTTTCTTCCCCCGTAAACCCGTGCGTGCCCGATTCTCTTCTCGCGTTGATTTCCCGAGCCTGCCCTAACTGCTCCACTAACCGGCGTCGCTTCTCTTCTCCTCTGCGCACCGACACCGATCCAGCGCCCCCGCCGGTCGAGCCACCTTCCCGATCCTTCCTCCCTCACCTCTCGCGACGCCCCATCCTCGCTGCCGCACCTCCGACAGCCGCTCTTTCTCGTCGCACACAGCGATCCCGACGCCACTGTGCGCCGCTCACAGCCGACGTCTTCTCGCCGACACTCAAGCACCGCCGACATCTACTGGTGCCGACCTTCCCTTCTTCCCTAGCGCCGACTGCCACCACTGTGCCTGCCGACGCCGCCACACGGGACATAGCTGGCCTTCTCCACGTTGTGCCCTAGGTTTTTTTTTTTCTTGCTGCCGGATCCAAACAAGACAACAGTGAGGTGAGCAAGCATCAGTGATTTCATTAGGAAGGTGCCACAGTTTTGGTCGGTTGGTGCCACTGTAGTTTTCGTGAGGCCAACATCATTCACAGGCGAGCCACGACTCTGATCACCCTGTTCCGGCAGAGAACCCTTCGATCATGAGTTAACAGAAGGATATTTGGATTTAGGTAAATGTTGGTTGGGGTTCGAGCTTGTTATGTGATATTGCCTAATTGTGATGATTGTAATGTAGGGTACTTGATTGGGGGAAATCAGTGGATCCACCTAGCTCAGGCCAGCAGTAGGGTTCTTTGGTTGCGAGTCCTACAGCAGAGCATTTAAATTTGGGTGAGTTGTTTGGTTTGGTTTGATTCATTATGTAGTAGATTGATAATTTAGGGATGGATTGGTTATTGGTTAATTGATCGATGGATTAAGGTTTCCTGGTTTAATAGGATTAGCTAATCGAGTTAGATTTACTCATACTGAGATTAGCTATGCAGGAAAATATGGACAATCCAATGGAAATAAAAACATAGTTTTTATTTGGATACGGATTTTTGGTTTAGCTATTTTATTTATGATAAAACATAGCTAAATCGTACGGTTTATTATAGGATTCAGATTCGGGACGAGCACATCGACATAGAGGTTGATTAGCTCGATCTATATTGGAGGCGGGTACCTTGACTTATCTTTGATAATGTCACGTTGATATGTTTGGTAGGTTATAGCCTTTAGTAATAATTATGTTCGTTCTTATTTCGATATGTCACTATCGGATACCTATTACATGCTTGTTTGCTCACCTGTTTGCATTTTATGTTAGTACCCACATGATTATATATATGCTCATAGAGGTAGTTGTTGGAACCCCAAGGTGTTTTGATGTGATCAAGCAAGCTAAGTTAGGTCCTGCGTTTGTTTAACCCTTGTGTCTAAGTGTGCAGGAGCTTAGGAACACAGGAAGTCGAGCGGAAGACGCGGCTAGCGAGAAGGACGACACGGGAGAGAGCCGACGGGCTCGGTGCGTCCGAGGGACGAGGTGTCCGCGGAAGAGTACACCGGTGGACGAGAAGAACGTGCGAGGCGTTCGAGGGACGAGAAACCGGGAAGGAAGGCTGCTCGAGGAGAAGGCCGGAACATGGGTTCGGGTGAGCCCTATTCCGGATGGCCGAGATCACCCAAGCTAGTGGAGCCGGAACAGAAGACCCGGACCGAGACGAGCTAAACCGAAGCGGAGCGACCGGACGGAAAAAAGTCAACCAGAGTTGACTTTTGGGGTCCGGGGCGCCCGGAATGTGGTTTTTGACCTTTATCCCCTCCAGGGCGCCCGGAACTCCTTCCAGGCGCCCGGACCAGTACTATAAATATAGTACTAGTCTGCACATTCAGAACAACTCACTTGTAATCAATTCTTTCTGTGCTTCCAATTCTGTTCTTTTCATTTGTGCTGTCAACGTTGTAAAGAGGTTACTCCGCCCAGAGGAGAATCAGATAGTGCGCTTACATTCCTTGGATTAGCAATCCCCTGATTGCAAACCAAGTATAACTCTGGTGTCTGTTTTTCTTTACTTAGTCTCTTTTATTTATTTATTACAAGTGTTCATTATATAGTTGAAATCCGAGAAAGGTTCAAGTTTTATTTTGTAGGGTAATTCACCCCTCCCCTCTTGCCGGCCTCTAAAGGGACCAACAAGTGGTATCAGAGCAAGGCACTTCAGGAGGACTAACCGCCGATCGAAGCAACAAAGATGGTCGGACCAAGCATTGTTCCACCAAAATTCGAGGGGAACTTCGCAGACTGGAAGCGTCGTATGGAGGTATTCCTAAAAACAAATTTTGAAATTCAGTTTATCATGAAATATGGTTTTGTAGCTCCAATAGATAAAGATGGAAAAGAAAAAGAAGAGAGCGATTGGACAAAGAAGGAGCAGAATGAGTCGGTAGCAAATAGCCGTGCGGAACATCACCTGCTGAGTGTGTTACCGCCTCAAGAGGTCAACCGCATCGGAAACTATTTATCTGCTAAAGAACTTTGGGAGAAGTTCTTGGAACTCCACGAAGGCACGTCCGAAGCGAAGCTCGCTAGAAGGGACATCCTCCGCAACAAACTGATGAACATCCGTCTGGAGAAAGGTGAGAAAGTAGTTGGTCTACATGCGAAGGTAAAAGAACTAGTTACTTGTCTCGAAAACCTTGGTGAAACCGTAACAAACCGGGACACTATACGCTACGCGCTCAACGCGTTTCCAAGAACTCTGGAGTGGACATCAATCGTCGACGCCTACTACATCTCAAAAGACCTGGAGGTAAGTACTTTAGAAGAGTTGTTTTCTACTCTTGAATTGCATGAAACTAGGTGTGCAGGAACGACAAAGGATACAACCCAGACTATGGCGCTGAACGCAACCCAGAAGGATGAACTCGAGTCAGACTCCAAAGACGATCAAGAAGCATACATGGTAAGAAATTTTTAAAAGTTTTTTAGATCTAATAAATTTAAAATGCAGAATCAAAAGAATCAAAAAGGTAGAAGAAAGGTACGGTGCTACCAGTGTCAGAAGGAGGGACACCTAAGGGAAGAGTGCCCAGAACTCAAGAAGGTCAAAATGAAGGCACCTAAGAAACACAACCTAAAAGCAACTTGGGACGACACTTCTTCATCCGAATCAGAAGCTCAAGAATATGTCGGGATAGCACTGATGGCAAGCTACGAAGGATAAAGTACATCAGAACCCAGCATTGATGAAGGGGGAGCAACCTCAGATGGAAGTAGCGAAGCAGGGGGAGATTCAGGCTTCAAGTCTGATATGGTAAGTGAGGTATGCCTCTTACCTCCTGATGAACTTTACTTTGGTATCAAAGCTATGACTAAATCCATGTATAAATTAGAAAATAAAAATGCCAAATTAGAAAATGAAATTTTAGAAACAAAGAGAATTTTGGCAAAATCATGTTTTATAGAGGATTTTGAAAAATTAAAAATTGAAAATGAAAAACTAAAAGAAGAAATAGAAAGATTGAAAAAATCTAATGGTTCAAATATTCCTACTTTTAGAAATTATAGAGTTTTAAATTGGTATTATAGATTTCATCAAAGTCAAATTAGAAATATATCAAAAATCTATATACCTAGGAAATACTTAGTTAATCCTGTAGGTAGGAACCTCTACTGGGTTCCAAAAATCGGTTTAACTTAAAATTAAAGTCAGACTTAGAATTTTTAGCAAGGAAATTAAATAACTAATTTCTTTATGAGGCTTTGTCTAAGGAAGTGGTTGTTGCTCCAATAACCAAGAAGGCCTAGTGCCTCGCCACGACCTGGAAGCCAAGTATCGATATGAAAAGTTTAATTGACTAACTGAAAAAGTATTAATTTAATACCTTAAAAGAGTTATTCAATTTGTGTTAGAAAATATTTAAAAATTTTAACTACTTAGAAATTTTTTTTAGAAATTTTTATGAAAATTAACTTAGAATTTTTTTATTACCTTATCATTTTTCTTAAAATTGACTTAAAATTGTTTCTTATGAATATTAACTTAGAATTTTTTAATTACAAATTTTTTTTGAATGCTGAGATAAGTTTCAAACTTAATTTTTTTTAACACTTATGACTGTTTTTACCTGAAAAATGTTTTACTTAAATTTTTCTCGAAAGAAAAATTCTGAAGAGTGTCTTTAAACTGACTTAGACATTTTTTTTACACTCAAAGTTTTTTTTACCTTAGACTTGTTTATAACCCCAATTTTTTATGTGATTAAAGGGGGAGAAGTATATGTTAAGTCTAGGGGGAGGTAATATAATTTTTCATTTGAAAAATACTTGGACTTATTTGAATATAAATTATTTTTATTGCATATGTTTACCCTAACTTAACTTGGGTTGCTCACATCAAAAAGGGGGAGATTGTTGGAACCCCAAAGTGTTTTGATGTGATCAAGCAAGCTAAGTTAGGTCATGCGTTTGTTTAACCCTTGTGTCTAAGTGTGCAGGAGCTTAGGAACACAGGAAGTCGAGCGGAAGACGCGGCTAGCGAGAAGGACGGCACGGGAGAGAGCCGACGGGCTCGGTGCGTCCGAGGGACGAGGTGTCCGCAGAAGAGTACACCGGTGGACGAGAAGAACGTGCGCGGCGTTCGAGGGACGAGAAACCGGGAAGGAAGGCTGCTCGAGGAGAAGGCCGGAACATGGGTTCGAGTGGTAAGGCCGAGATCACCCAAGCTAACGGAGCCGAAGCAGACCCGGACCGAAACGAGCTAAACCGAGCAAAGGAACCAGACCACTAAAAGTCAACAAAGTTGACTTAAGAGGTGCGCCCGGAATCATTCCGCGCCCTGGCGCTATTGAGGGTCCGGGCGCCGAGGCGCCCGGACTCGATTTTGACCAGGATCGTGTCAAACGCGATCCGATCGGCTTGGGATAGAATTTTATCCTCCGTGGCGCCCAAACTCCTTCCAGCGCCGACCAAGATTATAAATATAGTCTTGGTCCACATATCGTAACAACTCACTTGTAATCAATTCTTTCTGCAATTCTATTCTTTTCATTTGTGCTGTCAACGTTGTAAAGAGGCTACTCCGCCCAGAGGAGAATCAGATAGTGCGCTTACATTCCTTGGATTAGCAATCCCCTGATTGCAAACCAAGTAAAACTCTGGTGTCTGTTTTTCTTTACTTAGTCTCTTTTATTTATTTATTACAAGTGTTCATTATATAGTTGAAATCCGAGAAAGGTTCAAGTTTTATTTTGTAGGGCAATTCACCCCTCCCCTCTTGCCAGCTTCCAAAGGGACCAACAGTAGTGACATACCATGCCTTATTATATTCAGGACCTAGGTTTTTATTTATACCATACTTGTCTTGTGTACCTTAGATCTTCGGATATGACTTATTGGTACCAGGGTACACATTTTATATATATGTGGATTGGTTCAGGATATTGTCATGCTTAGTGTCATGCATTATTCGCATGATTGCATGCTGCGCGATAGTCTGCTCCATTATTGTTGAGCACATCGCCAGTTTCATCACTGTCGGTGATCTGTTGGTCCGCTCATGGGTAGTGTGACGGAGCGTGGTAGCACGTCAGTTTGCTCGGTGGTGCTCCGCTGGGACGCTCATGGGTAGTGTACTGCAGCGTGGTAGCACGCCGGGATCCCTCCCCGTCATCATGTACCGGGAGATGAGAGTATTGTGCTCCCCCACTTATGATTTGGGGTAGGAGGATAGGTGTACTCCAACAGCATCCCGTTCACTCGGTCACTCATCAGGAGCAGTGACGGCAGAGTGCACGGTTGTCACAGCCCTACCCACTCGGTCTCACCATTGTGTGTGAGATGGCTGACTGGCGTCAGGGGTGACCATGTCATTGGCATCATACATTTATGCATTTACTAATTGTGTTTGCTGCACTTATATGTTGCATTTGGATGAATGCATATGTTTGACATGCATATAGGATTTATGATATTCTCGGTCTGACGACTTGACTATTCCTATAGGAGGCCCTGGTGAGTAAATTTCTCTTCAGCCTTTTCTATTGTGCATTTCCAGCTTTTGATCCAGGAGACTGTACTCCATAGTTATTACTGTCTGTTATAGCTTACTATACATGTCAACTGGTATCTGCTGAGTTGTTGAACTCACCCCCATGGATACTATCTTTTTCAGGTACCAGGTCGTTATGGAGTCGCTTGGAGTATCCTGTCTGCCGGTCTCCACGTCACATCAAAAGACTTACAGTTTTCCTTTTTGTTTTATTTGATTTATGTGTCAGTGTATTTAGCTTTGTGCTCCGATTTTGTTTCTGAAGTGTTGTTGTTGTTACGTGGTATTTTGTATTGTTTGTTGATTGTGTAAGCCTAACCGGCTAGCAGTCTTGTATTTTGGTTTGTATTTGGTTTTCTATTGTATTCCGCTGTGTTTGGTTTGGTACAGCCGAGTGGACTGTTAGATCAACATATAACTACGTGGTTGTGTTTTTATTGTATCAGTCGAGTAGGCTGCATATAAACTGCGTGGTTGTGTGTATGTTCCAGCCGCCTGTGGCTGATGTATACTGTGTTTATAGAAATGTTTCAGATTGTCACCCGTACAGGGGAGGTGCTGCCGAAATTTTTTCGGACAGGGACTTTCCTGGGGCGTGACATTATATTTTTATCCACATGGTTTTAAAAGAGAGTTTTAAACTTTAAAATCTTTCCTTTTATAGATTTTCTACAAAGGATTAAAAGAGAGATTAGATATTTTTCCTTATTTGTAGTTATCTATAATGTGAAAGAAAGATTTTAATATTTTGACAAAACTTTTCTTTTTTGTAACCCTGATATAAAAGGAGTTTTTAAATCTTATCTTTTATAGATATCCATAAAAGGATTTAAAAGAGAGAGATTTTAATTTATAAAACATTCCTTTTATAGCCAACCAAAAAAAAGGATTTATAAAAGAGAGATTTTAATCTTTCCTTGTATGATTAAACAAGGTGTGGCCGACCATAGAGAGGAATAAAAGGAAGTTTTATTTTTGTTATAAAACTTTCCTTTTTTGGATTCACCAAGGAAAGTTGGTTCGGAGCCTTCGTCGACTCCTACTCCAAGGTCCGTACTCATTGAGTGTTTTCGTTGAGAAATTCACTAGCAGTTCATAAAAGGTTACAAATGCAAGTACATGAACTTTAAAAAGAAATACCGACAACAAAATAAAGGAAAGAAAAAACTCTTGGTAGCACGTTGTCGGAGGAGCTTCGCAGCGTCGCACACACAATAGAGTAGATGTTATTATTGTGTTTTGCCCAACTAGCAGCCCAACCTTGGTCCCTTAGGCCGCTAGTGTGACCGCCCAAGGGGCCGAGGGGCCGGGTCGTTACAATTTACCTTCTGGGCGCCCGAATCCCTTCCGGGCGTCCGGACCACCTTTCTCCAGAAGGTCCTTTTCCTGCAAGAAAGTGTTAGTTCGAGGAAAAATAAAAGTTATACTACCTTGCAAAATAAAAGTTAGCACAATTATAGTAAAAGAGTTGTAACGACCACCCTTCTTACTATACTATACTACTCTTAAGGATGACCGTTACTGACATACTGACTCTACTTAACCTGTATGATCGAAACCACGAGGAATCCCTACCGAAAAATTCCGGCAGAATCTCCCCTGTACCGGTGACCATAAACATCAATACATACACAGTATACACAGCCACAGATGGCTGGAACATATATCAAACACCCACGCAATTCACATATAATCAAAATAATCAACTTTCGCAAAGCACGATAAAACAATCCATAGAGTAGCATGTACAAGTTCTAAATCCTTTAAACAATTAAACGGAAACAGACTTAATAAATTCTTGGCAAATTCCCAGATCTCTCCATAGTCCTGGCATCACACACCATCCGCACCGCCTTGTCGCCTTCCTTTCTATATCTTTTCTTTTCCTTTCTCTGCAGTAGGAGGAAATGTAATCTATAAGCAAAATTTGCTTAGTAAGCGCTATCTGTTGGATCGAGATGCGCTAGAGGGGGGGTGAATAGCGCTTGTGGCTATTTCGTTTTTCAAATCGGAAGACTATCGGAGTTTAAAACAAGCAGCGGAATAAAGAACAAACACACAGAGAGAGACATGAGAGATTTTACTTCGTTCGGAGCCTAAGGCGACTCCTACTCGAAGGCCCGCGATCCTTGATCGCTTTCCGTGGGCAACAACTATAAGCTCGATAAAAGATTACAATTATGAGTACAAAAAGCTATAAGTATTATACCGACAACAAGAAATGCTAAATCTGAAGCTTCGGGTCGTCGGGCACTTGTAGCAGCACTTCGGAACGTCTTTTGGAGCAGCACGTTGATGAGAGATCACTTGGTATTCGTTATATTGAAGTGCTGGTCGAAACCCCCTTATAAAGGGTGTTCAAGGCGCCTTGAAGGCTGTTCAAGGCGCCTCCATGCTGCTGAATCCTCCGCGTGGATCAAGCTTGAACTGGTCGAAGTTCATCTGCTTAAGGCGCCTTAAACCTCACTCAAGGCGCCTTCTGCCTTCTTCAAGGTGCCTCCAATGGTGCTTCGCAGCCAGCTCAGCTTGTGCACCCGAGGCGCCTCCAAGCTCCATGGAGGCGCCTCGGACACTGTTCATCCGAGGCTTTAGGTTGCTCCTTTGCACCTGCAAGATACGTTAGTCCCAAACACTATCCTGCAACACAAAGTTAGCACAATAAATATGATAAATGAAGTATAGACAGTCTCCGGACTGTCCGAGTCTGACTTCGGGTTTCCAACCGGAAACCCTAGGTCGACCCGACGCCTACTGTTCCCTCTATGGGGAACGCGTCCTCACCTACTCCCCTCAGGAGAGATTACCTGATGTCAGTCCGGTCCTCCAGACCGACTGGACTTTCCGCCTAGGGTTACCACCCCCTAGGACCTAGGGTTACCGCCCCCTAGGGTTTTTCTCCACCTAGGGTTACCACCCCCTAGGACCTAAGGTTGCCGCCCCTTAGGGTTTTCCTCCACCTAGGGTTACCGCCCCCTAGGACCTAAGGTTGCCGCCCCTTAGGGTTTTCCTCCACCTAGGGTTACCGCCCCCTAGGACCTAAGGTTGCCCCCCCTTAGGATTTTCCTTCACCTAGGGTTACCGCCCCCTAGGACCTAAGGTTACCCCTCTTAGGATTTTCCTTCACCTAGGGTTACCACCCCCTAGGACCTAAGGTTACCCCCCCCCTTTGGATTTTCCCTTGCCTAACCGCAGTTAGGACTTTCCTGAAACCTTATTTAACCACGTTAGATAACAAGGAATCTTAACTTTGAATCCCTTTGCCATTATCAAAACTGAGGTTCGATCGTCGGATGCTTACTGCACCAACACTATCTAACTCATAAAAGCACGAATATGCATGTAAACAAGAAGAACTAGAAACTGAATTCTCTAAAAGAAAATAAAGTATAAATATAGCTGCATCATGTTTAAATGTACTGAAACTAGAAATAAATCTGCTCATGCATAATCAATAGTAAAGCACTATAAACTGCATACTCATGATATACAAGAATAAACTGCATGCTAGTAAATAAATCTAATCATGCTCAATAAACTCATAAGGAAAGTAAATGAAAACCAATACTGCATGCTAGAATTCAAAAGAACTAAACTTACTGATTCTAAGCATATGTGAAACTTGTTTCATTTGTTCCAAAACTTATACTTTATTACTTCAAAACAATAATAAAGTTCTTCTTTGTTAAAAACTTATACTTTAATACTTAAAAATAATAATCAACTTCTTTCTTGGGGCCCAGGCTTAGTACCAATGCGCGCTCCCTAATAGGGACTGTGGTAGCTAGTCATCAGTCCTACGAGGGTAAAGACCTTGGTCTTACCAGGGCCAAGACCTTGGAATTTGTCACCTGGATTTGTTTAACGACAACCTCGGAAGTCGGGTACTAGTCGCTTTAAAGTAAAATACTTATTATCTTTTATTACTTCTTCTTTAAATGTCTTGACATTTTAAGAAGCACATTGTGTGTCAAAATTCCTAAAGTCTTGACTTTGGGAATCTACTTAAGGTCTTGACCTTTTTCTTTCTTTTCTTTATCTTTCTTATACTTGTTCAAGTAAAATACTAGTCTATTCCAACATGCTACAACAGATTTAAAACCAAGGAAAACAAATCTGAAATCTTTAGGCATGCTACAGCAGAAATAAATCAAAGAAAGAAAGATCTGCATTCTTAAAAAAAACTGCATACACTTAGAGAGTAGCTGTTCATGCTTGTTAAAGTAACGAAGTAACTAAAACTGCAATGCTAATAACAGGGCTGATCATGTTTGTTAAAATAGCAAAGAAAACTAATACTATGTACTTAGATTAAAGGCTGTTCGTGCCCTCTAAATAGCACAAAAAAAGTCTAAACAGAAAATGCTAAACATAGAGTTGTTCGTGCCCATTAATGACACAAAAAGATCTAAACTTGTATGCTAAATATAAGGGTTATTCCAACTAGTTAAGAAAGCATAAGAAACTAAATCTGAAATTGAAATCTTATACTTAGATACAAGGTTAACAAAAGGAAAAACTAAAGAGAACTAAATCTGAAACTTGAGCACGAAGAGGAAAACTAAAACTACAAGGTTACAAGGTTTACATTTTCTAAATTGTAACCTAGCTAAACAAAACACGGGCTGCTTTGTGTTTACTAAAAGACTTATAATGATTATCGAGATTTTTTTTCAAGAATATCCCAGCGGTGCTTGGGGAATAATTATAGTTAACCTGCATCAAGATGGATCTGCCAATTCCAGAGTTTGAACAAAGAAGATGCATATGTGTAGATATTGTATTCTTCACAGATTAAGCTTCACAGAAGGATTTTGTTAAGTTTTTTTTAAAGTACACGGCAGCAAAACCCTAACCATCAATCTTCACAGATTAATTCGAAAACAAGAATAAACAAAGTCCAAAATCTAATCCAATCAAAAACCCCTTCCATCTTCCTTAACAACTCACGACAGCAAGCCCTAAGCCAAGAATCTTCATGGCAAAACTCGAAAAACAAGGAAAAATGCAATCCGAATCCACTCCTACCGCAGGTGAGAAGCTACTTACCCTTGCTTTTAGGACTTACAACCGGAAGGGGAAGAACTCTAGGGTTTCCGGAGAAGTTGAGTTCTCGGTCTCTTCTTGTGCTCACGGCTCCGCCTCGACGAGGAAACCTTGTACTGGTGAATAACCTCCGGATAATCCCCTCGCCGGCCACCAGAATCGTGCCCTAGCTGCGGTCCTGTTCCGCCCGAAAGAGGAAGCGCCGACGCCGCGTGAGAGGAGAAAAGGGATTAGGGTTCGGGAAAAACCTAAACATTTTTCTTATAACTAGGGTTTTTTATTAATTACTATACCTTAAATATTATTCACTCTTTTTTTAATTAACACCGCCCGCCGGCACACTTGGTTGACTACGTTTTCGCCGAAACCCTTGGTCACGGTTTCGAACCCTCAGTCAAGCCTTTTATTCCCCTTTTATTTTAAATGTTCCTAACTACTGCTTAAATGTATTTCGTTCCATATTCATTCACAAAACATTTGCAGAATAGTTGGCCGGTTGGATTCGGTTAAGGCTCGGTTCTCCTAGGTCCACGATTCGAATCTCGACTTGAACATTTTTTTGTCAAAACTTCCTTCATTTAGTAAAAATACCAAACAACTTCCAAAAATTACATAAAAATACTCTAAAAGTTTCTAAAAATCCCTAGAATATTTCTATAGCATTTTAAATATTTTTAAATTACTTTTGAGACTCGAAATAAGGAAATTTGGGTTGTTACAAGAGTAGTAATTAGATTCCATCTCACCGAGACCATAATCTAGTCACGATCTCAACTTAGATTCCCGAAATGGTTCTAAGTTAGATCGACGTCTAATGTTCCCTCGAATGGGGAACGCGTCCTCACCAAGTCACTCTCCTCCAGTGACTTACCTTAACTTATCTGCCAGACATCCGGTCAGCTCGTCGATCCGTCTGGACTTCGTGCCAGCTACCCGGTCAGTCCGTCGACCAAGTAACACTGAGTTAGCACAATAGATAAAAATAGTACAGTAAACCTAGGGTTACCTCCCTAGGGTTGTCTAGCTTCACTCACTAGGACTTCCACCACCTAGCTCCACTCACTAGGGCTCGGCTTCACTCACCAGGACTTCCACCACCTAACTTCACTCACTATGGCCTGACTTCACTCACTAGGACTTCCACCACCTAGCTTCACTCACCGGGACTTCCACTTTGCTAACCTTTAGTTAAAACTTACCTTTACTAGTCATCTAGTCCTGACTAAACTTCTCTCTCCCAAACATCAAGTCATGTTTGGATCAATCCTTAGTCATATTGTCAAACATCGAAACCCTAGAGGTTGATTGGACTAATAGTAACAGTTTCTATCCAAAAGTATTTGGGTAGTTAGTATTCATTAAGTATTATCCTAGTGGCTTCTTGTAGGATACTATTTTTCCTTTCTACTATTCCATTTTGTTAAGATATTTTAGGACACGAGAACTCGTGATGATACCTTTTTCTAAGTAAAATTTATTAAACCTATAATTTTTAAATTCACCGCCATTATTACTTCTAATTCTTTTGATTTTTAAGTCTTTTTCATTTTCTGTTTGTTTACAAAAATTACTAAAGATTTTAAATGTTTTATCTTTATTTTTAAGAATTTTACCCAAGTGAATTTTGAATAATTATCAATTATTACTAAATAGTATAAGTTTCCATTTATTGATTTAATTCTATTTTAGTCAAACAAGTCTAAGTGTAATAATTCAAGTATTGAATTGGTTTATGAGTTGATTTAGTTTGTTTTCCTTATTGACGAGCATTACAAATTGTTGAATCTAAATTAGGTAATTTTGGTAATCCTCTAACTATGTCATTTAATTTAGTGAGGTTTCTAAAGTGGGTGTGGGGCGGTCTTCTATGACATAGTTAGGTTTCCTCTTTTTGTGTCAAGTGATACTTAGTGAGGAGTTAGATAGGTTAATGGCATAGATGTTATTTTTGTCTAAATCCTTTAAGTCTTATGTTAGGATTGTCTTTGTGTTTAATTAAACATTCAGATGATAAAAATTTAACTTTATAACCAGAATCACATAATTGACTAATGCTAAGTAATTGAACTTAAAATTTTCAACTAGTAATATTTTATGAGTAATGAAATCAGATTCAAGTTCAATGTTACATATCCCAATTACCTTAAGTTTAATGTTATTTCTAAAGACAACTGTTCCTAGGTTTAGGTTTTAGTTCTATGAATTTAGTATGATTCTCAATCATATTTGGAACAACCACTATCTAATATCCACTCAATTTCCTATAAAAAATAGGAGTTATTGATTAACTTTGAAAACATTGATTAAGTTTAAGTTTGTTTATGTTTAAGTTTTAATCAAGTTTAAGTTTTAATTGAGTTTTAATTTAATTCAAGTTTTAGTTTAATTTTTAATATAGGTTTTAATTAATTTTTTAATTTAAGTTTTAGTTTAATTTTTAATGTCTTTATTCATCTTACTAGGTCTAATTTTTCAACCAAGGTAATCTTATAGTTTTATGAGATGAGTTAATTAAAATTTTAAGATGGTTTGACCTTGTATTAGATTCAGGTTTAACCGTCGGTTAATTAAATGCATATTTCAAAAATTGGCTTCCAAGTTATGGCGAGGCACAGGGACCTTTTTGGATAATAGAGCAACGACCACTTCTAGACAAAAGCTCTTTAAGAAATTGGACATTTAATCTTCTTATTGATAAATCTTGGTCTAACTAGTGTAGGATGTGGCGAGATAACTTCGGTTAGTTCCACTTAGCTAAGTAGACCTAATATGGTACGTTTTACCCTACTTGATTCCCTAGACCAAGCTTTCCTAACTTACTATCATCTCACCCCACCCTAGTACTATGTTGGACAAGAGTCAAAATATCTTTCTTAGTCTAGTCCTAATTACCCTAACAAGTAGACTATGTTTTGAGGTGTCAACTAATTTCGTGCCTCCCCCTGAATTATATATTCTATGTCTTGTTTTTATATAATAATTTTATTTTTGGATACATAAAATTATTTGTATTCTACTTGCCTTGTTAGGTAAGCTTTCATAACTCAAGCGTTGATTTGTTTCTTATTTTGATTAATTAGTGAAATAAATGATTTATTTGTTGAACTGGATTTGTATTTGAGTTCGGACTTGTTATAAACAGCTCTTTGGGATCCAACTATTAAGTCTAGATTTTTAGATCTTGTCGTGAATTTTTCTAGTAATCCTTTAAGTTTATTAACTTCACATTTCAAACCAGAGTTCTCTTCCTCAAATTTTGCAACTTGAGTCGAGTCTCCATTTTAAACTTATTTAGTTGAGGAGTTTAGGTTAAGTTGTTCCCTAAGGTCTTGATTTTCCTAAAGGAGTAAATTAATTTGTATTTCAGATTCGGATAATTTTTTATTTAAATATGAAATTACTTCAAAAAAAAACTTTGCATTTAAAATTGATATTACCTTGTTGGAACCTTCGGAAATAAGTATGGACTCGTGGCTTGATTCATATTCTGACTTGTCTTCTTGATCTGAGTTGCTCTCTAACTCGGGTTTGGTTACCATCGGTACGAGGTGACTAATTGGTTTCCGATCTTCTGTATATGACTCTTTTGAGGAGGATTCATCCCAGATGGCTTAGAGTGCCTTATTCTTTCTTATCTTCTTGGACTTGTCTTCCTTTCAGTTTGGACACTCGTGTTTGAAATGTCTCTTCTTGTTGTATCCGAAGCAAGTGATGTTTGCTTTACTGTCATTTGATGTTGACTTGATCATTTTCTAGAGATCATTTTTGGTGAAATTCTTCTTTTTCCTAGTGAACATTTCCTTACTAGGTTTACTAGTTGCTCCTCTTTGCCAGATTCTGAGTTAGATTCATCTTCTGACTCGAGCTTGGTTCAAGTTCTTATTTGCGCTTCCTTTGATAAACTTATAAGAAACGCTATACCTTTCTCGACATGTCTTGGGTTAGTATGTTCATGCATTCTAACTTACAAAATAGTTCATCTAATTTTAATTTGGATAAATTCCTTGAAACTTTATAGGCATCTACTATAGATACCCACAGTGCATTTCAAGAAAAAAAGTTTAGAGTGTACCTAATTACATCCCTATTCTCTAGATGGTGGCTGATCATATGCAATCAGTTGAGGATGTAGGACCGTTGCAGCCAGCTAGAAAAGGGGGGGGGGGGGGTTGAATAGCCCTGTAAAAAAAACACCCTTCTCGAACTCTTAAACTAACACTTGTAAATTAAAGTAAGCAGAAAGTAAATAAAAAAAATGAGGTACCGGATTTGACTTGGTTACAACTAAGGAGGTTGTTAATCCAAGGAATGTCGCACTAGTATCTCCTTCGGGCGGAGAAGCCTCTTATAGCAGTTGATCCTGTCCGAACCAGGAGCCAATGGACACTGGGCACGCGGCACGCTCCTAGTCGATGGGGTGAATCTCCGGCTGGTCGAACGAAGCTCCGGCGATCCTGCACGAAAGTCTAGCCGGGAAGGGGTTCCCGGCGACGACCCTCCGACGCTCAAGTCAGGTAAGTAGTGGAGAAAGTGGCTGCCAAATTTGTATTATGCGTACCTTTGGCGAAGTAATAGCCTCTTTATATAGGACGGAGAAGGAACTGATGCACGCCCGCCGAGGTGCGTACGTACCAGCGACCCATACCACGGTATGCACTTGTCAGAGAGCTTACCTGACACCATGCTGCCACAGTCCGAGCATGTTCTTTGATGGGACGGCAGAACCACCCGTTGTCAGACTAGAAGTATGGCATAGCCATACGACTTGACGGCTGTCAGAAGATATCCCCGTCTTTTACCCACCGTCTGACTGGGGTGTCCGGCCTGCCGAGCGGACGATGAACGTCGTCCGGACGGCCTTGATTCTTTGCGCCGTCCGGGCGGCACCTCCTTCCGCTCGGTCATTACGCACTGCTTTATTTGAGCGTCGGAACCCTGGTCCCTGCCAGGGTGCCTTTTACTATCAAATTTCCCTTTCTTCTGAGTCCGGTCGGCTCGCCCTTTTCCGGCGAGCCACTGGACCCTTTAACCTCCTCTCAGCGTTGACTCCTTCTTATGGGGTTCCGGATTTTTACCGCCGGATCAGCAGTGAAAGCGTAAAATAAAGAAACTAATGTAAAACTGAAGCGTACAAGCGTTGGAAATGAATTGCTCTGAGTTGTTGAAAGATTCTGGACCAAGGCTATATTTATAGCCTTGGTCGGGGCGCCTGGAGGGTTCCGGGCACCCGGAGGGTTCCGGGCGCCCTGGGGGGATAAATTTTATCCCCCAACGTTTAGATCAAGTTTTGACTCGATCTGGTCAAATATCAACTTCCGGGCGGCCCGGAGGGGTCCGGGCGCCCTAGACCCCAAAAGTCAACTTCAGTTGACTTTTTCGATCCGAGTCCTCTGCTCCGGCTCTGGTCGCCTCGGTCCGGGTCTTCAACTCCGGATCCGCTCGCTTGGGTGATCTCAGACATCCGGAAAAGGGCTCACCCGAACCCAACTTCCGGTCTTCTCGAGTGGGCTTCCGCTCCGGCTTCTCGTCCCTCGGAATCGCCGTGTGTTTCCTTCTCATCCGCCGACGTACTCATCCGCAGTCTTCATCCCTCGGACGCACCACGTGCCGTCCTTCTCGCTAGCTGCGTCTCTTGCTCCTCGAGCAGTCTTCCGCTCCGGCTTTCGTCCCTCAGAACCACCGCACGCTTCTTTCTCGTCCGCCGGTGTACTCTTCCACAGTGCCTCGTCCCTCGGGCGCACCGCGTGTCATCTTTCTCGTTAGCTGCATCTTCCGCTCGACTACCTATGCTCCTAAGCTCCTGCACACTTAGACGCAATGTTAGAAACACACAGGACCTAACTTAACTTGTTGATCACACCAAAACAACCTTGGGGTTACAATAATCTCCTCCATTTTGGTGTGAGCAACCCAAGTTAAGCTAGGGTAAAAATAGACATAAAATAAACTTAACTAAATTTGCAATTAAGTGCAAAAATAAAACAAGTTAAATTTTGGTCTACCTTACTTCCCCCTAAGCTTATACTTTTCCTTCTCCCCCTTTGATCATATAAAAAATGGGGTTGAAAAAACAAAAAGGTCTAAGGGTACAAATTTAGAACATTTTGAGATCCTTAAAAAAATTTTGCAATATTAAACAGTTTTGAAAAAAAAAAATTTAAGAAAATTTTCTAAGTGAAATTATAAGAAAAAAAATTCTAACTTAAACAACTTTTTTTAAAAAAAACTTAAGCAGAAATTTTCAATTTCAGAATAGCTTTTAGGCAAAAAAAAAATCTCTTCTGAAATTTTTTTTTTAAAGAAAAAATACTCAAAAAAATTTTTCTAAGTTAAAAAAAAAAATTTAAGTCTTTTGCAAAAATTATTTTTGAAAAAAAAATCCTAACTTAAGATTTTTCTAAGTAAAAATTTCACGTAAAAGTATTTTTCTAAGTATAAACATATTTTGAAAAAAATATTTGAAAAACTTTAAAAGCATTAATTAATTCTAATTTTAATGCTTTGACCGAAAGTTAATTAAACATTTATTTCAATATTTTGGCTTCCAAGTCGTGGCAAGGCACTAGGCCTTCTTGGTTATTGGAGCAACAACCACTTCCTTAGACAAAGCCTCATAGAGAAATTCACTGTTTAATTTTCTCACTGAAAGCATTAGTTTCGTTTAAAATTTAGACTAAGCAAGATTTAGGAACCCAATATAGGTTCCAGCATACTGGATTAACTAAATATTTCTTAGGTACATATTTTCTTGAAATATTCCTAATTTTTCCCTGGTGATATCTATAATACCAATTTAAAATTTTAAATTTTCTAAAATTAGATGAGCATGCATGGTTTTTCAAATTATCTACTTGAATTTTCAGATCTTTATTTTCTGATTTCAATTTCTCATTTTCTAATTTTGATTTGTCTAATTCTTCTAAGGGACAAGATTTAGCCAAAATTATTTTTAAGTTTTTAATCTCCTTTTAAAATTTGCAACAGTCTTTTGTTAATAGTTTAACAAACTTAAAGAGTTTATTAGGAGGAAGTGATCGTACCTCACTTACCTTGTCGATCTCGTTGTCCGTTTCTCCCCCTGAACTGCTGCTTTCTTCCGACGTGGCTCCCCCTTCATCGATGCTCTCGATGCTCATTTCAGAAGAGCTTGACTCGCAGTCGTCGTCTTGATGACTTGCCATTAGAGCAAGTCCGAAGAATGCCTCGACTTCTAACTCCGACGACGTATCGTCCCACGTCACCTTTAGGGCCTTTCACTTTTGGATAGGCTTCTTACCCTTCTCCTTGTCCTTGTTCTTCAGCTTGGGGCAGTTGTCCTTGACGTGCCCTTCTTCGTCGCAGTGGTAGCAGCGGATCGTCCTTTTCTTTCTACCCTGAGGATGGTTAGTTTTTCTAGAATTGTATAACTTCTTAAATCGCCTTACCATCATTACCATTTCCTCGTCATCAAGAGAAGACTCTGACTCAGGTTCGTCACTCGATGCTTTGAGGTCGACGTTGTTCTTAGGCTCCTTCATTCCTGCACATCTTGACTCATGCACTTCAAATGTTGAAAAGAATTCTTCTAACAAAATCTTTAGAAATGTAAAATGCATCTACTAATGATGCTCATTTGGCATCTACTAATGTAAAATGCATCTACTAATGATGCGTACCTTAGTGAATCTCGGTTACTTACCTTTTCTCTGAGATTCGAGAGTCCGGTGATGATCTCCTTGATTCTCGAGTGCAGGTGCGCAACCGTCTCATCTTCCCCAAGTCGTAGGCTGGTGAGCTGATTGCGAAGTAGATCTCTTCTGGCGAACTTGGCTTCGGATGTCTCTTCGTGCAGCTCGAGGAACTTCTCCCAAAGTTCCTTTGCTGAGTCGTAGTTCTCGATCCTGTTGACTTCTTGAGTCGGAAGAATGTTGGTGCGGGAAGCATTCGACGATCGAACATGAGTTTTGATAATGGCAAAAGATTCAAAGTTAAGGTGGTTGGTGATCTAACGGTCTGAATGAGATTGCAGGAAAGTCCTAAGTGTACTTTGGCAAAAGCCCTAACTGTGGTTAAGCAAGGTGAAAACCCTAGGGGGTGGTAACCCTATGCGGAAAGTCTTGGTGGGTCGAGTGCTTCAAGCAAAAGTCCTAGGGGGGTAACCCTAGGTGGAAAGTCCTGGTATCGCGAACCAGGAGAAAGACTGGACCAGCCGGGAAGCGGACGTCCAGCAGAAAGTCCGGAAGCATCGAGCACCGAGCAAAAGTCCAGTCGATCTGGAGAATCGCACTGGCATCAGGTAAATCTCCTGAGTGGAGTAGGTGAGGGCGCGTTCCCCGTAGAGGGAACAGTAGGCGTCGGATCGACCTAGGGTTTCCGGTCGAAAACCCGAAGTCAGACTCGGACAATCCGATGATTGTCATTCACTTATATTATTATGCTTTATGTGATAACTTTGTGCTGCAGGGTATATTTGGGATTAATGTATCTTGCAGGGACTAAAGTGCAAAGAATAACCTCGGATGAACAGTACCGAGGTGCCTCCATGGAGCTTGGAGGCGCCTCAGGTGCGAGCTGAAGCCAGCTGCCGAAGGGCCCGATCCCTCTGTAAGTATCCCTCACCTCAATAACTTAGTTAATTATTTATTACGAAAATTAGCTAAGTCGAATCTTAAAATTAAGTCACCTCTAAAGGAAGTAGCTGTCCTTAAAGAAGTGACTAACTCTGAATCATCTAAGGCGCCTTCAACCTATCTCTTCCTCTTTAATAGTTGCAATGCCTCCTAGGTAAACTCTAATCACTTCCCAGTCAATTTTTACATATTCTTTGTGCTTATTTTGCCAATTTTTGTGTAAAATCGTTGAAAATAGGAAACGACGTTAAGTAGATCCCAATCCGGCTAGACTCCCATCAGTCGACCTCAGATTCCCAACCGACCAACTTAGGGCTACATTTGCTAACTTCAAATTTAACTCTATCAAACTCAGATACCTAAATAGACCCTTTTTTAGTCAGTTCTGTCAACCATCGGTCCAGATGATAGAATACTATCAGCTGGACAAATTGGTTTACTGCAGTGATGTAGTAAATTATGATTTATGTACACAGTTCTATCACAACCTTGAAAGGGTTGATGATAGTACATACTCCTCTAGAGTTGGTAGCACTGACATCCAGCTTACCCCCACTTTGTTGCATACCGCCTTAGGGCTTAGAGCGTCAAAGTGTACCTTTCTGTGCTACCCCGGTAGGGATCTGCCATTTGACGATCCCTACTCTCATATTACGTTAGACACTATCTATACGTATTTTTTTTGGGGGGGGGGGAGAGACCACTCGGCTTGACTGAGTTCCGGTCAGTTTTTCTTCGAGTCCAGGACTATGTTATGTATAGGGTCCTGACAGCCTGCATATTGCCGATCTCATCTCGGGATGTCCCGAAGATGCGATCTTCACATTCATTCTTTCTATATGCCTTGAGTCATCGGTTGGACATTGATATAGCCTTACACATGTTCCAGAACATTATCTTAGCATCTAGTACAGTCACATCCCGTATAGTGCATATGCCCTACTGCCATATTTTGACGTCCATCTTTTCGACCATCGAGGGCATAGATGTGACCAGAGGGACAGTTATCCCTTTAACCATATACGACGAACTAGGGTCACGCAGTTGTAGACTAGCTCATGCTGAGGTCAACGCTGATGGAGTTCTAGCCTGGACAGGTTGACCACAGCTAGCCGCTGCCCCTATCTCTCCAGAGGCCGAGGATATACCCGGTGAGGGTGAGGATTGGCCCGACTTCCTAGCAGAGGACTTTTTCTCAGATCCTTCCACCTCTACTGGACCCTCTACATCTGCCGGTCCTTCGACCTCGACATCACTCTCCGTCGAGGATAGGCTCGCTCGTCTTGAGGTTCACTCCATTGAGACTCGACGCTTCCTCCGATCTCTCCGATCCGAGATAGCTGCAGGTTTCGAGTCTCTCCGAGGCGAGATACGGCGTCAGGGACAACTTCAGCTGGCACCAGAGCAGCCTGTAGTCGATCCTCCAACTGACGATCCGCCTGCTTGACTCTATCTTTTTAGATTGTCTAGATATGTCACTCACTTTTTTGGATCTGGATATCTTACTCACATTTTGGTTATATCTTGGAGTTGATTATCTTATGTTTAGCTGACTTATGTTTTAATTCAGTACTTATTTGTCATTTTTTCAAAATTGCGAGTATAATTTCAAAATCACTTTTAAATTATTCTTGAAAATTATAGGAAAAATAATGATTTTAAAATCTCATTTTCTTAGAATTTTCAAAGTTGGACTTAGTTTAGGCTCTACCTAGAAATCATGTTCCCCTAGATTTAAGCCAGAGCATCTCACAAACACCTAGGTATACCTTACTTGTGTTTGAAATATATAGAACGGCGTGAGATGCATAGGGTACAGCCTGGACTCAAGAATGCTTATTTCTGTGCATCAATATGAGTCTGAGCGTTAAATACTTTATTAACAATAATCAAGTCAAGTCTTCCAGCCTTAGTCAAATCTAACTGGACTAAATGACTTAACTTGACTAACCAAGTGAAAGTTGCTGCCCTCTAGGCAATCAGCAAGTAGCTAAAGGTTAGACAGTTGGTGAAGGAAATAGAAATATTAAGATTAAGCATGCTTGTACTTTAGGGCTCTGATACCTGATCAAAACCAATTAGATAATTTGATTTCTATTTAACTTGATTCATGCTTGGACTTAAGGACCAACTGAATAAATAACCTAAATTAAATTTTTAGTTACTCCCTCTTCGTCCTAAAATTTAACAAGTTCTTACTCCTATTTTTTCAAAATTAAATTTTTTTTTAAGCTAAGTACCTGTTTTAAACTTAAACTACATTTTCAAAATTCAATGTTTGCAAAAGACTTAACTAAGTGATTCATATATCAACTTTCAAACTTAGCCATCTTTATAAAACTTGCTTTCAAAGCCTAAAATTTTTTTTTAAACACTTAAAACTTGCTTTCAACTATTTTTTTGTGATAAATGGAAAAGGGGGAGAGTAGGGAAATTCAAAAGTAAAAGTCTGATTCAAAAAGAAAGCCCTGTATTAAGGGGGAGTTTCACAAAGTTTAAGTGTTAGCTTAAGTTATGCTTGTATTTGAACTTATGTACTTAAGCTTGCTCACTTACACTTTTTAAGTATCTTATGCATTTGTTTTACTTAACTTTGAATTTCGGTTGCCATAATCAAAAAGGAGGAGATTGTTGGTGCGAGAAACATCCGACGATCGAACCTGAGTTTTGATAATGACAAAAGATTCAAAGTTAAGGTGGTTGGTGATCTAACGGTCTGAATGAGATTGCAGGAAAGTCTTGGTGGGTAGAGTGCTTCAGGCAAAAGTCATAGGGGGGTAACCCTAGGTGGAAAGTCCTAGTGTCGCGAACCAAGTGAAAGACTGGACCAGCCGGGAAGCGGGCGTCCAGCAGAAAGTCTGGAAGCATCGAGCACCGAGCAAAAGTCCAGTCGATCTGGAGGATCGCACTGGCATCAGGTAAATCTCCTGAGTGGAGTAGGTGAGGACGCGTTCCCCGTAGAGGGAACAGTAGGCGTCAGGTCGACCTAGGGTTTCCGGTCGGAAACTCGAAGTCAGACTCGGACAATCCGATGATTGTCATTCACTTATATTATTATGTTTTATGTGCTAACTTTGTGTTGCAGGGTATATTTGGGATTAATGTATCTTGCAAGGACCAAAGTGCAAAGAATAGCCTCGGATGAACAGTACCGAGGCGCCTCCATGGAGCTTGGAGGCGCCTCGGGTGCGAGCCGAAGCCAGCTGTCCAGAAGGATTGGAGGCGCCTTGAAGGAAGCTCAAGGCACCTTGAACAGGTGGTTTAAGGCGCCTTGGACAGTGATGAAGGCGCCTTGAGATGGATAAAAGGTAGCGGTTAAAGCTTCATCGCAGAGTCATTTACGGGATAATACTTAGGGATTCAGGGCGCCTTGGAGCCTGATGGAGGCGCCTTGAACACCCTTTATAAGAGGGTCTCGACCAGCAGCTCTCAACAACGAATTCCAAGCTTCTCTTCTTCAACGTGCTGCCAACGAAACAATCCCGAAGTGCTGCAACGACATCCCGACGACCCGGAGCTTCAGTTTCGACTTTATTATTGTCGGTATAAAGTTCAATTCAGTTTATAATTGTACTCAATTTGTAATACTTATCGTGAATATAGTTGTTGTCCAACGTAAATGCTCAACGAGAGTGGGCCTTCGAGTAGGAGTCGAGATAGGCTCCGAACGAAGTAACCTCTTGTGTCTCTTGTGTGTCTGTGCATTTTTTATTTCCGCTGCTTTATAACTCGATAGTTTTACGAATTCGAAAAGTGTGAAAGCCACGAGCGCTATTCACCCCCCCCCCACTAGCACATCTCGATCCAACAATTGGTATCAGAGCGGGGTCATTTTGAATCGGTGCAACCACCTTTCAAAACAAATTTTCGTGGTATTTTCAAATTTTTCGGAGTCAATTAGAATTTAGCTTTATAGCTATATTCTAATTCTTTTCTCGAATCAGTTTTTGCTCGAAGTTGGTGCAACACCACTCGAGTACGCTTTCTTTTAAATTATTCCCGCACTACTAATCCAAGACTTAGTCTTGGAACAGATTTCCATTGTTTTTGTCGTGCAGAAGTTCAAATGGCCCATCAAGAGGGTCATAGCACCGTTCGTCCCCCGCTTTTCACCGGAGAAGACTTCGGGTACTGGAAGGGGCGAATGGAAACATTCCTCAAAACCCAGTTCGAGACATGGATGATCATCAAGATTGGACTACAACTCCCATCCGACGAAGACGACAAGCCAACACCCTGCGAAAAATGGGAACCGACCATAATCAAGAAGGTGGAAGCTGATGCCAAAGCGACCTGCACCCTCCAGTGCGGACTGACCAAGGAGGAGCTCAATCGAGTTGGCCCGTTCACATCAGCAAAGGAGCTCTGGGAGAAGCTAATCGAACTCCACGAGGGAACCTCCGACACAAAAGTAAGTAAACGTGACTTGTTGCTTAATAAATTGTATAATCTAAAGATGTAGGAAGGTGAGACGGCAAGTTCACTACACGCAAGAATTCAAGACATCCTCAACTCCCTCCACGGAATCGAGCAGAAGGTAGAAAATAGGGATATCATAAGGTACGCTCTTAACTCGTTTCCAAGGAGTACATTGTGGACATCAATGGTAGATGCCTACAAAGTCTCTAAGGATCTTTCTTGTATTAAATTAGATGAATTGTTTTCGGAATTCGAACTTCACGAGCAGACTAATGCATAGTCAACTGAGAAGGGGGTTGCTTTGGTTGCAGGTACCAGTCGAACACGTGAACCGAGATCATGACGAAGAACTGAACCGGAGTCGGAAGAAGAACCCGACTCAAACAATGAAGACGATGAATTGACAACCGAGCTCGTAAACCTCGTAAAGAAACTCTACAAGAAGAAGAAGGGCTTCAACAAGAGAGATCTAAAGAAGATAGTATAATCCAAGGAGGTTCAACCGAGTTCGAAGGGTAAGTTCGAGGTTATCTGCTACGGGTGCAACCAGAAAGGGCACATCAAGGCCAACTGCCCAAGTCTGAAGGATGCAAAGAAGCGAAAGAAGAAGGCCCTGAAGGTGACATGGGACGAATCCTCAGAAGAAGATATCGACGACGAACTCGATCAGACGAGTCTCCTCGCACTGATGGCCCGGGACCAGATCGACGTGTCCGAGAGCGAGAGCGAGTCGGAGGCCGAGTCCGAGCGAAGCCACGGGATCCGTATCCATTTCCGAAGGGCCCGATCCCTCTATAAGTATCCCTCGCCTCAATAACTTAGTTAATTATTTATTACGAAAATTAGCTAAGTCGAATCTTAAAATTAAGTCACTTCTAAAGGAAGTAGCTGTCCTTAAAGAAGTATCCCTGGCGAGCTTGGCTTCGGACGTTCCTTCGTGCAGCTCAAGGAACTTCTCCCAAAGTTCCTTTGCTGAGTCGTAGTTCTCGATCCTGTTGACTTCTTGAGGCGGAAGAATGTTGGTGCGGGAAGCATCCGACGATTGAACTTGAATTTTGATAATGACAAAAGATTCAAAGTTAAGGTGGTTGGTGATCTAACGGTCTGAATGAGATTGCAGGAAAGTCCTAAGTGTACTTAGGCAAAAGCTCTAACTGTGGTTAAGCAAGGTGAAAATCGTAGGGGTGGTAACCCTAGGTCACAGGGGGTGGTAACCCTATGCGGAAAGTCTTGGTGGGTCGAGTGCTTCAGGCAAAAGTCCAAGGGGGGTAACCCTAGGTGGACAGTCCTGGTGTTGCGAACCAGGTGAAAGACTGGACCAGCCGGGAAGCGGACGTTCAGCAGAAAGTCCGGAAGCATCGAGCACCGAGCAAAAGTCCAGTCGATCTGGAGGATCGCACTGGCATCAGGTAAATCTCCTGAGTGGAGTAGGTGAGGACGCGTTCCCCGTAGAGGGAACAGTAGGTGTCGGGTCGACCTAGGGTTTCCGGTCGGAAACTCTAAGTCAGACTCGGACAATCCGATGATTGTCATTCACTTATATTATTATGTTTTATGTGTTAACTTTGAGCTGCAGGGTATATTTGGGATTAATGTATCTTGCAATGACCAAAGTGCAAAGAATAGCCTCGGATGAACAGTACCGAGGCGCCTCCATGGAGCTTGGAGGCGCCTCGGGTGCGAGCCGAAGCCAGCTATCCAGAAGGGTTGGAGGCGCCTTGAAGGAAGCTCAAGGCGCCTTGAACAGGTGGTTTAAGGTGCCTTGGACAGTGATGAAGGCGCCTTGAGATGGATAAAAGGCAGCGGTCAAAGCTTCATCGCAGAGTCATTTATGGGATAATGTTGGTGCGGGAAGCATCCGACGATCGAACCTTAGTTTTGATAATGGCAAAGGGATTCAAAGTTAAGTTTAATTGTTATCTAATGTGTATGACTGAGTATTTCAGGAAAGTCCTAGCTGCGGTTAGGCAAGGTGAAAACCCTAGGGGGTGGTAACCCTAGGTGAAGAAAAGTCCTGGCTGCGATTAGGCAAAAGGAAAACTCTAGGGGGCGGTAACCCTAGGTCATAGGGGGTGGTAACCCTATGCGGGAAGTCTTGGCGGGTCGGCGCTTCGGGCAAAAATCCTAGGGGGTGGTAACCCTAGGTTAAAACCCTGGTGTCGCGAACCGGGTAGAAGTCTGGATGGGTCGAGGACCGGACATCTAGCATGAAGACCGGAAGCATCGGACGCTGAGCAAAAGTCCAGTCGATCTGGAGGATCGCACTGGCAAAAGGTAAAATCTCCTGAGTGGAGTAGGTGAGGACGCGTTCCCCGTAGAGGGAACAGTAGGCGTCGGGTCGACCTAGGGTTTCCGGACGGAAACTTGAAGTCAGACCCGGTCAGTCCGATGACTGACAATTATATTTATCGTGTAATCTTTTTGTCTTCTAACTCTGTTTTGCAGGTAACTAACAGTTTTATGCAGGGTTAGAACTGACCAGGTTCGGTCGACCGAACCTCCAAGCTACCAAATCAGATCTCCAGAAGCTGGGCCGGGTTCGACCAGGGATCGGTTGACCGGACCTCGGGATCGGTCGACCGAACCTGGGATAGGTGTCGACTGGATCAAGCCGAGGTGTGCGGGTCAGAGGAGACTGATCGGTCGACCGAACCTCGGGATCGGTCGACCGAACCTCGGGATCGGTCGACCGAACGCAGGGATAAAGTTTGACCAGATCGAAGCGGAACGATGGATGGACGGATCAGATGAAGTGGAGATCATCTGATCGGTCAACCGAACGTGAGGATCGGTCGACCGATCTGCTTCGGGTCAAATCTGATCCTGAGACTTGGGGATCTGGATCAGACCTTGCAGAGCTATAAAAGGAGGCCTCGAGGTGCAGCTCAGATTATTAACTTCGAACAAAAAAACTCTGCTCTTCCTTGTACTGCTGCTAACAACGCTCTGCTACTCCAACGAGCCGTTCCGAAGTTCTCTATTCTCTTTTGTCGTTGGTATAATTTCTTTACTGCACTTACTTGTACTTATTCACTTGTAAAGATTTGCGCCATATAGTTGTTGCCCACCGAAAGCGGTCAAGGATTGCAGGCCTTCGAGTAGGAGTCGAAATAGGCTCCGAACGAAGTAAACTACTTGTGTCTTTGCATTTACTTTACTTTTCATTTCCGCTGCGTTACTTTAGTTACTTGAACGATTTTCGTAAATCGCTTAAATAGCCACGAGCGCTATTCACCCCCCCTCTAGCGCTTTCGATCCATCAATTGGTATCAGAGCGGGGTCATTTTGAATCGGTGCAACCACCATTCAAAATAATTTTTTCGTGGTATTTTCAGATATTTCGGAGTCGATTAGAATTTGGCTTTATAGCCATATTCTAATTCTTTTTCTCGAATCGGTTTTCTGCTCGAGGTTGGTGCAGCACCACCCGAATTCGTGATCTATTTTTCATACCGCACTACTAATCCAGGACCAAGTCCTGGGATTCTCTTGTTGTTTATTTGTTTTATATAGTTGATCTAAATGGCCCTTCAAGACGGCTACAGTACAGCCCGTCCCCCGCTATTCACTGGAGATGACTTCGGGTACTGGAAGGGTCGGATGGAGGCATATCTCCAGACTCATTTTGAAGTCTGGATGATTGTCAAAACTGGCCTCCAACTACCAACTGATAGCGCCGACAAACCACTACCCTACGAGGACTAGGACGCATCTCTGATTAAGAAGGTGGAAGCTAATGTCAAGGCGACTTGCACCCTCTAGTGTGGTCTATCAAAAGAAGAACTCAACCGCGTCGGCCCCTTCAGCAATGCCAAGGAGCTGTGGGAGAAGCTCATTGAACTTCACGAAGGGACGTCCGACACCAAAGTAAGTAAAAGAGACTTAATTTTCAATAAGTTATTTAATATCAGACTGCAGGAAGGTGAGACAGCTGCCCAACTCCATGCCCGGATTCAAGATCTGCTCAACGGTCTTCATGCAATTGGACAGAAGGTAGACAACCGGGACATCATAAGGTATTTTTTAAACGCCTTTCCAAGGAACACCTTGTGGGCATCCATGGTAGATGCCTACAAGGTTTCTAAGGATTTATCTACTATTAAGTTAGATGAACTCTTTTCGGAATTAGAACTACATGAACAGACTAATGCACGCCCGGTCGAGAAAGGTGTTGCTTTGGTTGCAGGTACCAGCAGAACGCATGAACCAATGCAAAAGCATAAAACTAAGCCCAAATCCAAAGATGAATCAGATGCAGAGGACGATGACGAAGTTGTTTCCGAACTGATAAAGCTCGTATGGAGAATATACAAGTCGAAAAAGGCGAATCAAACAAATACGAAGGACATGTCCGAAGTCACCTGTTACGGCTGTAACCAAAAGGGGCACTACAAGCCAGACTGTCCAAACAAGAAGAAAAGAAGGAAGGTATTAAAGGCGACCTGGTCCGAATCATCAGATGAATCTGATTCCGACGTAGAAGAACCGACAAGCTTCCTCGCGTTGCCAGTACAAGTAAATATTGACGAAACCGAGTCAGAATTCAAGTCCGAAACTGAGAGCGAGTTGGAAACTAAGTCCCAGCGAAGCCACGGATCCGCATCCGTTTCCGAAGGACCGATCCCCACTGTAAGTGCTTTAATGTCTAGTATTAACTTAGATGACGCTGAGAATTTAATTCCGTACTTGCTTAAAAAGTTGGCTAAATCTAACGTCCGGGTTAAGTTACTCCAAAAGGAGCTAACAGCCCTTAAGGGAGCGACTGACTCGAGTTCTTTAACTGAGTCAGTTCAAATTGGAAGTTCAACTCAAGTCCAACAACTTGAGGAAGAAAATTCCAATTTGAAAACTCAAATTAAGGAACTCAAGGACACGTTGGAACAGTTCACTATGGGTTCCAAGAATTTGGATCTGATTCTTGGAAAACAGCGAGCCATTTACAACAAATCCGGACTTGGATTTAAGACTAAAACAAAGTTTAAATCGTACTTGTCATTAGTAAATAGAAATAATAGAAACATAATTCAAGCATGGGTCCCCAAGTCAAACTTGGTGAATCAAGTTGGACCTGGTCACTATTGGGTCCCCAAGGATCATATCCATTTCCTTGATAGACCATATCGAGGTTATGATCCAGGGGGAGCAAATAGAAAAACTATCTCAATAAATAGATAAAATGCTTGTTAATTTATTTTCCTTGCAATATACATGCTTAGACTAGGATAGCTTAAGGATCCAGGCATAAGTTACACTTGCTAGTTAAATCTAGGAGTTTCAAAAAGAAAATTAAATATATATTTCTTTGAGCGATTCTGTCTAGGAAGGGGTAGATGATCTCATACCCAAGAAGGCCTATAGCCTCGCCCTGACCTGGAAATCAATCTTTGAAATACTTATTTAATTGACTAATTGGAAAACTTATTTTTAACTCAAATGTAAATTAATCCTTAGAAACTATTTAAATCAAAGATGACCATCTCACAAAAATACGTAAGATTACCTGTTTGATAACTTAGAATCGGATGAGATGGATCTACGTTAAACTTAGTCTTAAACAAATTCAATTTAATCAAATAAAACGACTTAATTATGTTAAAAATCCTTGAAAAATTAATTTCAAAATTATGTTAAAAATCCTTGAAAAATTAATTTTAAAATTATTTTAAAATCCTTTGAAAAATAATTTCAAAATTATGTTAAAAATCCTTGAAAAATTAATTTTAAAATTATTTTAAAATCCTTTGAAAATTAATTTCAAAATTATGTTAAAAATCCTTGAAAAATTAATTTTAAAATTATTTTAAAACTCTTTGAAAAATTAATTTCAAAATTATTTTAAAAATCTTTGAAAATTAATTTCAAAATTATGTTAAAAATCCCTTGAAAAATTAATTTCAAAATTATCTTTAAAAATCCTTGAAAAATTAATTTAAAAATTATTTGAAAAATACTTTGAAAATTAATTTCAAAAATTATTTGAAAAATACTTTGAAAATTATTCCAAAATAATTTAAATCATTTCTTATACTTAGAATTTAGAAGAAATTTTGTTAAAAATTAAAAAAAAACACTTAGACTTTAATGAAAAGCTAAGTGTTTACTTCAGTACTCATTTTTTTTTCCTTCTTCCCTCTTTATTTTGATATATGGCAAAGGGGGAGAGTATAAGGAAATTCAAAGATAAGGAAATTCGAAAGGAAATTCAAAGATAAGGAAATTCAAAGGAAACCAAAAGGTATCAAAAATTCAAAACTAAAAGAAATTAGCTTAAGGGGCAGCTTCCATTAAGGGGAAGCTTCCATTAAGGGGGGGCTTCAATGTGCTTAGATTAAGGGGGAGCTTCAATGTGCTTAGATTTTATTTACATTTTATTTACCTTTACTGTATTTTTAAATAACTTTGAATTTCATTTGCCATAATCAAAAAGGGGGAGATTGTTGGTGCGGAAAGCATCCGACGATCGAACCTTAGTTTTGATAATGGCAAAGAGATTTAAAGTTAAGTTTAATTGTTATCTAATGTGTATGACTGAGTATTTCAGGAAAGTCCTAGCTACGGTTAGGCAAGGTGAAAACCCTAGGGGGTGGTAACCCTAGGTCGTAGGGGGTGGTAACCCTATGTGAAGAAAAGTCCTGGCTGCGGTTAGGCAAAAGGAAAACCCTAGGGGGTGGTAACCCTAGGTCATAGGGGGTGGTAACCCTATGCGGGAAGTCTTGGCGGGTCGGCGCTTCGGGCAAAAATCCTAGGGGGTGGTAACCCTAGGTTAAAATCCTGGTGTCGCGAACCGGGTAGAAGTCTGGATGGGTCGAGGACCGGGCATCCAGCATGAAGACCGGAAGCATCAGTCGATCTGGAGGATCGCACTGGCAAAAGGTAAAATCTCCTGAGTGGAGTAGGTGAGGACGCGTTCCCCGTAGAGGGAACAGTAGGCGTCGGGTCGACCTAGGGTTTCCGGACGGAAACTTGAAGTCAGACTCGGTCAGTCCGATGACTGACAATTATATTTATCGTGTTATCTTTTTATATTCTAACTCTGTTTTGCAGGTAACTAACAGTTTTATGCAGGGTTAGAACTGACCAGGTTCGGTCGACCGAACCTTAGGATCGGGGTCTCTCCTCCGGATCGCGGAGCTCGCGTCCGCGCCGTGCTGCGCAGCGCCAGGACGGCGGATCGGAAGGAGTCTGCGTGTCGGCGAGGCGGAGGTCCGGTCAGAGGAGACTGATCGGTCGACCGAACCTCGGGATCGGTCGACCGAACGCAGGGATAAAGTTTGATCAGATGGAAGCATAGCGACGGATGGACGGATCAGATGAAGTGGAGATCATCTGATCGGTCGACCGAACGTGAGGATCGGTCGACCGATCCGCTTCGGGTCAAATCTGATCCCGAGACTTGGGGATCTGGATCAGACCTTGCAGAGCTATAAAAGGAGGCCTCGAGGTGCAGCTCAGATTATTAACTTCGAACAAGAAAACTCTGCTCTTCCTTGTACTGCTGCTAACAACGCTCTGCTACTCCAATGAGTCGTTCCGAAGTTCTCTATTCTCTTTTGTCGTTGGTATAATTTCTTTACTGCACTTACTTGTACTTATTCACTTGTAAAGATTTGCGCTATATAGTTGTTGCCCACCGAAAGCGGTCAAGGATCGCGGGCCTTCGAGTAGGAGTCGAAATAGGCTCTGAACGAAGTAAACTACTTGTGTCTTTGCATTTACTTTACTTTTCATTTCCGCTGCGTTACTTTAGTTACTCGAACGATTTTCGTAAATCGCTAAAATAGCCACGAGCGCTATTCACCCCCCCCCCCCCTCTAGCACTTTCGATCCATCAGATAATACTTAGGGATTCAGGGCGCCTTGGAGCCTGATGGAGGTGCCTTGAACACCCTTTATAAGAGGGTCTCGACCAGCAGCTCTCAACAACGAATTCCAAGCTTCTCTTCTTCAACGTGCTGCCAACGAAACAATCCCGAAGTGCTGCAACGACATCCCGACGACCCGGAGCTTCAGTTTCAACTTTATTGTTGTCGGTATAAAGTTCAATTCAGTTTATAATTGTACTCAATTTGTAATACTCATCATGAATATAGTTGTTGCCCAACGTAAACGCTCAACGAGCGTGGGCCTTTGAGTAGGAGTCGAGATAGGCTCCGAACGAAGTAACCTCTCGTGTCTCTTGTGTGTTTGTGTATTTTTATTTCCGCTGCTTTATAACTCGATAGTTTTACGAATTCGAAAAGTGTGAAAGCCACGAGCGTTATTCACCCACCTCTAGCGCATCTCGATCCAACAAAGAACACTTAGCAGATGGTATTCTGCTTTGCCGTTCGCCACGAAGTTGGCCTACTCCTTTTTCGTCCAATTGTTTTTCTCCTTACCTTCCGGTGCTATAAAACCAAATTCCATTGTAAGCATTAATTCAAAATCGGTGGTAAAGAATACCTGCATCAGTTTTTTCCAAGAGGCGAAATCCCTTTCGAATTTCGGTGGGTAGATGCTTGGTCCGACCATCTCGTTGCTTCATTCGGCGGTTAGTCCTCCTGAAGCGCCTCGGCTCTGATACCACTTGTAGGACCGTTGCGGCCGGCTAGAAGGGGGGTTGAATAGCCCTGTAAAAAAAACACCCTTCTCAAACTCTTAAACTAACACTTGTAAATTAAAGTAAGCAGAAAGTAAATAAAAAAAACGAGGCACCGAATTTGACTTGGTTACAACCAAGGAGGTTGTTAATCCAAGGAATGTCGTACTAGTATCTCTTTCGGGCGAAGAAGCCTCTTACAGCAGTGAAAGCACAAAATAAAGAAACTAATGTAAAACTGAAACGTACAAGCGTTGGAAATGAATTGCTCTGAGTTGTTGAAAGCTTCTGGACCAAGGCTATATTTATAGCTTTGGTCGGGGTGCCTGGAGGGTTCCGGGCACCCTTGGGGGGGATAAATTTTATCCCCCAACGTTCAGATCGAGTTTTGACTCGATCTGGTCAAATATCAACTTCCGGGCGCCTCGGTACGTTCCGGGCGCCCCGGTCAGCTCCGGGCACCCCGGACCCCAAAAGTCAACTCCAGTTGACTTTTTTGGTCCGGGTTCTCTGCTCCGGCTCTGGTCACCTCAGTCCGGGTCTTCAACTCTGGATCCGCTCGCTTGGGTGATCTCAGACATCCAGAAAAGGGCTCACCCGAACCCAACTTTCGGTCTTCTCGAGTGGGCTTCTGCTCCGGCTTCTCGTCCCTCGGAATCGCCCCGTGTTTCCTTCTCGTCCGCCGGCGTACTCATCCGCAGTCTTCATCCCTCGGACGCACCACATGTCGTCCTTCTTGCTAGCTGCGTCTCTTGCTCCTCGAGCAGTCTTCCGCTCCGGCTTTCGTCCCTCGGAACCACCGCACGCTTTCTTCTCGTCCGCCGGTGTACTCTTTCGCAGCGCCTCGTCCCTCGGACGCACCGCGTGTCGTCCTTCTCGTTAGCTGCGTCTTCCGCTCGACTACCTATGCTCCTAAGATCCTGCACACTTAGACACAAGGTTAGAAACACACAGGACCTAACTTAACTTGTTGATCACACCAAAACAACCTTGGGGTTCCAACAGAGGATACCCTTGATCCTTGTGTGTAGTTGAGTTGTCATTTCTCCATTTTACATTTTTATGTTAAACAAATTATTTAATAGTAAATCTCATTTAGTTATCTTAGCATCACTTGTGCCTTCGTGTAGTTCAATCAGCTTATCCCAAAGTTCTTTCACATTTTTCAATGGTCTGACCCGGTTAAGTTCTTCCTTGGTTAGTCCACATTGAAGGGTGTTCAAGGCCTTTAAATCAACTTGGGCACTCTTCTTTCTTTCTGGGTTCCAGTTCTCCGGGTCAAGAGGTACTTTGGTTGTATCATCAATTGACACCTGGTATCCTCGTCGAATTGAAAACCACTGGTCGATACCTGTCTTTAGGTACACCTTCATTCTCTTGTTCCAGTATGGAAAATCATCCCTGCTGAAAAGTGGAGGGTGAGCGGTGTTGGAACCTTCACTTTGACCATTTAGTTCTGAAATAGAAAAGGCTCATGAAGGTTTCCAAGACTATGACTTGGGATAAGTAGTGTGGTAGGAGAGAAGGAATAAAAAAAAAGATCGAGTGGTGTTGCACCAATTTCGAGCAATGTGAAGAAACCAAAATGGAGAAACTTATCCGAAGAGGTGATTGCACCAATTCAAATTAATTCGAAAAAGCTCAAAATTGAAAAAGAAAAAAATGAAGAAAAATAATAAGAAAAACTCCCTACTCGAATGGTGGTTGCACCAATTCAAAGTGAACCTTGCTTTGATATCACTTATAAGATCATAGGTATTTAAGAAGGGGAGGGGGTGAATCATATGTATTTTAAAAACTTTTTCTTTTCGACTTTTTAAAACTAAGTGCAATTGTGCAGCGGAATAAAATAAATTAAGTAAGAAAAGTGGAAACGAAAAATCGAAAACAATGATACGGTTGATTTATTTGGTTTGGAGTCTTCAATGACTCCTCTAAGACCCACGTCCGTTGAACCTTTTCGATGGGTAATCTGTAGGATCGGAAAGATGCTAGAGGGGGTGAATAGTGATCATCGAAAATCGATAGCGAATCAAAGTACGCAGCGGAAGAAAAGAAAACAATGCTAGCAAACTAAGTTTTACTTGGTTCGGAGCCTTCGACGACTCCTACTCCAAGGCTCGCACTCGTTGAGTACTTTCGTTGGAAATCCACTATCAGTTCGTAAATATATTACAGGAATTGGTTACAAGAATTGAAAAGAATAATGTTACCAACACAAAAAGAAAATCTAAAGGACTCTTCGTTCTTCGAACTTTGAAGCAGCCTTTCAGTGTCGTTGGAGCTTTTTCGGAGCCGCACTCAAGACAAAAAATTGTAGTAGTTGTTGTTCTGAAGTTCCTGATCGAAGGTCTTTATATAGGTCCATTTCGGGCACCTAGAACCCCTTCGGGCGCCTGGACCACGTAGCTCAGCCAGTGTACATGCTCCACATAAGCTTGTGAATGAATTTTGTGGTCCAGGCACCCAGATCGCCAGGGCACCCTAGGCACCCTCTTGAATGAGATTGGTCGGGCACCCAGATCCCTTCCCGAGCGCTTGGACCCCCCTTGTTCAACTCTTTCTTTTCCTGCAAAAAAAAGGTTAGTCCTAGGCAACAAAAATAGGTTCATCCTGCAAAACAGAGTTAGTACAACTCAGCAGATAATAGTAGTAATTAGATCCCGTCTCCTCGAGACCAGGATCTAGGAGACAATATCTAGTCAAGATCTCAATTTAAATTTTTCTAAATGAACCTAAGCTGGATCGACGCCTACGGTTTCCTCAATGAGGAACGCGTCCTCACTGGATCTCTCTTCTAGTTGCTTACCTTCACTTACTAACTGCAGTTACTTGACTTACCTTTGGCCCACTAGGTCTTCCCGTCAATTGTCAGGTTCACAGACCCAAATAGATTTCGGCTGATTGTCAGATCTCGCAGACCCAACCAGACTTCCCGTCAGATATCGAGTCTCATGAACCTATCTAGAATTTGCACCAGCTATCGGGTCCCACGAACCTAGCTGGATTTCAGCCTGGTGTCAGGTCCTTCAGACCAGTCAACTTCTGCACACTTGGTAGAAAGGTTAGACAAACATAACATCTAACTTTAACCTATTTATCATACATTAAAATCAAATTATTAGTGCAACCTGCACCAACATAATCCACTAATAAACGATTGATTACAAAGAAGAGAATAAGGAAGTGTAACAACCTACACTTCCTTTAAGTAGTAATGTAAATGACTTTAAAATAAATGTTACTAACACAATATGTCAAAGTGGAAGCGCTCGTGTGTTGGTGTTGGTCTGTCAGTAGCGGTTGGGTATAATTGAGTGGTAGCAGCTTCGCAACACAGCAGTAGGATGATGTCGGAGCAACTAGATGGTCATGGATTAGCGTAGTGAAGTGATGATCAAGTCTTTGCTCAAAGCCTCCTTTTAAACAACATTGGAGGCGCCTCCAATAACCCAAGGTACCTTTGATAGCGCTTATCTGAACTGCAATCCTAGATTTTTATCCATGTGAGAGCGCCTCCAATGCGCTCTAGGGTGCCTTCGCTCAGTGAACCTCTATCCCTAAATTTTATCTACATGAGGGTGTCTAAGGCGCCTCCCTGCAGTTCCGAGATGCCTCAAGCATTGTTCATTCAAGGTTGAGTTATGCATTGTAGCTTCTGCAAATTTCGTTAGACCAAATAACAAATATATCCTCTAAAACAGAGTTAGTATAATAGAAATAAGATAATATTATTAATTAGATCCTATTTTATCAAGACTAGAATCTAGTCATGGTCTCAGCTTAGACTTCCAAAATGGATCTAAGCTGGACCAGTGCCGATAGTCCCACTAGGGCTCGTCTTCACTTTATCACTCTTCTTCAGTGCTTATCTCACTTACCATTGTAGACTTACTTGACCTTGATCTTTTGACCTACTAGGCCTTCCTGCCAGATGTCCCATCTAGACTTCAACCAATCATCTGGTCACCCTGACTTGATTAAACTTCCAACCAACTGTCTAGTCCTCCCTGACTTAGCTAGACTTCCTACCAATCGTCTAGTCCTCCCTGACCTGACTGGACTTTAGCCTGGTGTCTAGTACCTATCAAATCTTTCAGTCCTGCACACTTGGTAAAAGAATTAGAACACACAATATCTAACTTTAATCCATTTGTCATTCATCAAAATCTGAGTCTGACCATTTGTGCTAACTGCACCAACAAGCTCAACTTTGGACGGTTGAAGTATCACTCAAGCCACCAAACAGAAAATAGGTCAACCTGGAAGAGTCCAAGCGCCCGGACCTAGTCCAGGCACCCAGACTCCAGGAAGTCGGACTAGGTCCAGGCTCCCGGAGTAGTCTTGGCCATATCAGCTAGCCATTACAGTGAGGATCAGTACTAGAGTCCACGTCAGTAAACTCCAAGCACTCAGACTGGATCCAGGCACCTCGGGAAGCAATAACTTCTAGAAAAGAAGTCATTGAGAGTGAATCGAGTCAACCACATCTAGGTGCCCAGACCGGATTCAGACACCTAGGAGATGACACATCAGCCAATGGCTAACTTCAGCCAGTGGACTATAAATAGAGCCCTGGTCTTTGAAGTTTAATACAACACACTCGTTTGTAACTTACATATTCTGTAATTTCATTTCTTACTCGTAATTACTGTAAGATGTTACTCCGCCTTCAACAAAAGAGAACTTTTTAGTGGAGCTTTTACTGCCTTGGATTAACAACCTCCTTAGTTGCAAATCAAGTAAAATTCTTATCTCTTACTTTTATTTATATTTATTTTAATTAACTAATGTGTGTTTATCCTTGTTAAGTTCAATAGCAAAAGAAGTATTAATTTGAATTATAGGCTATTGATAATTCTGTGATTGTCACTCGCTCATATCAAATTAATTAATTCCTAATCTATCGAACCCCTTAACTTACACTAAGGTAGTATAGTAGAGGATCGGGTCATTTCTCTCACGGAACTAATGGTAGGACGTTTGTTTCAGACAAAATCGAACCAGAGGTTTGTTTTGGGGGTTTTTCTAAACCTAATATAATAAATGAAATCCTATCTAACCAGCAATGATGAACTCATAGCGTAGTGTCACTCTACATTGTAGATAACACCATAAACAGAAATAACATGTGAGAAATAAAACTAAAATCCTATCTAACTATCGAAGACACACTTGCACCACATTGTCACCCTACGACACAAGAACATCTATCAATAAGCATATCATAAAAAATAAAACAAATAGCACAAACATGCATAAAGGAAAAAATAATAGTAAAGTAAGTGTAATTAAACTAAACAAACTTAACAACGATTAAGTAAATCTAACTATGCAAAATTGATAACCTACATCACATTGTCATACTGTGATACATAATTAACAATCATGCATAGTGAAATTAAATAAAATACCACAGCTAACGAATCTAACATGGATAACAATTTAACATAAAATGATCAACAAGAAAAGAAACTAAATTAACCAAACATGAAACAATTAAATAAGAAAGTAGCTAAACTATCCAAACCACTCTTCCATGATTAACTCTAATCGACTATCCTTCGCCATCACACGAAAGGCCCGGATCTGGAACTCCCAGAGCTAGTGGATAGCAACACAACTGACGGAACCTCTAATCTATAACTCTCCACAACACAACCCATATGAAGTTGGCAATTTAGATGGATAGGGAACAACTCAGATTTACATCACCAATAACAAACCAACTCAAAATTCTAGCACAACAGGAACCAAAGCCGGATTTGCTTTGCCGGAATTGTGATGAAGGGACAATGAGGCTGGTGAAGCTTCTTCCAGAGAAGATTGCAAGCACTGAGTCTGAGGAGTCTTCTACTTTCGCAAAACCGTCCATAGGGGAAACACCGTAGTGCTCAGTGATGGATTCAGTAAGGCTTCTACCGGAGAAGATGAAGACAGTCGACTTCCTCCTTGGAATCTTCTGCTTTCACAATTGTGTCCACAGAATAACATCCACTGAGGAAGGGCTGGAAAAGGGGTGCCTTGTTGGAGAAGAATGCTCTATTGTTAAGAAAGCCCCAATTAGGAGTCGTCACCTTTTGTCAAGTATCGAGAAATGAGAGGGACTCATTGCGCCGGCGCAAAACCACTCCACTGGAAAGTGAACCCTAGCATAGGTCATCGTTCATAGGAGTCACCGTCTTTATCATCCATCGTCAGCTTGAGCAGATTAGAGAATAGGAGCTTGGGGGCGTCGGGAGTGTGGGAGAAGAAAGACACACATATTACGAGAAGAAAAGAAAACCTGAGCCACTGTTCTTGAACCACTTTTCTCCCTTTAAGCTACAATTGAACTGGCTGCCATTCACACTTCACAGAACCGGACTGCCTGAACCAAGATACTGAAGGTGGACTGGGCCAAGAGTTAGGGTTTTGAATTTAGGCTTTAGATTTGGCCTCTTGATTTGGCTTAGGATGCATTTTAAAATTACCTTATTCCTTCACTTGTTCTCCCTTAAACCTTTAGTAATCAAACCAAACATAATCGAACCAAACCGGTGTTCCTCCCCTCAATTGTTGTCTCCCTTAATTCCTATAAAATAAAATATAATCAAATAATATCCATAATCCCCATCAAATGAACAGGAATTAAAATGAAGACTAACAAAAATCTAAACTCATGAAACATACTAAAAGCACAGATTTTGATACATAAGAGGATAAAAACATTGATAAATCATACTAAAATAATAGGTCCAAATGCTAGTTATCAGCTATTCACTCCCCTCTAGTCAACCTACAGGGACCATCAATAAATATTTTGAGATAGTTTTGATGTGATCAACTGAGCTAAGTTAAGCTTGTGCATTTGATGTCTTGTGTCTGAGTGTGCAGGGACTTAGGAACATAAAAAGTTGAGCAGAAGATGTAGCAAGTGAGAATGATGGAATGGGAAGCGAGTCGACTGGTTCGGTGCATCCAATGGACGAGGAGTTGCAGAAGAGTACGCCAGTGGAGCAAGGACATGTGCGAAGCGTCTGAGGGATGAGAAGTCGGGAAGAAATCCTACTCGAGAAAAGGTTGGAGTTGAGTTTAAGTGAGCTCAACTTAGACAGCTAGAGCATATGAGTTGGTCATTTTAGTCGTCTAGATTCATTCCAGATGCCTAAATCCATTCCAGGCGTCCAGAAAGGGCAGCCACGTTAGTGAGTTGTTGCTAAGAAGATCAGCATGGAATCCACATCAGTAGAATCCAGGCACCCCAAATGTCTTCTAGGCACTCGGAATGTCAAGAATTGTTGAGTAGACTATTGCCAAGTGGATTAACTTGTTTGAAGTCCAAGCACCCGAATTTCTTCCAAGTGCCTAGGAAGTGTCACGTTAGCAAATGACTATCTCGACCAGAGAACTATAAATAGAGGTCTTGTCTTCTAAGTTTGAACAAGACACTTGTTCCTTAACTTCTGTATTTTTATTTTGAGCTTATAATTGCTACAAGGGGCTTTTCCGCCTCAGACATTGTCGAAAAAGGAGTTTTGATATTGTGCTTTCTACTGTCTTAGATTAACAACCACTTAGATGTTGGTGCGGGAAGCATCCGACGATCGAACTCAAGTTTTGATAATGGAAAAGAGATTCAAAGTTAAGGTTAATTGTTATCTAACATGTGTGAATGAGGTTTTTCAGGAAAGTCCTGACTGCGGTTAGGCAGGTGGAAAATCCTAGGGGGTGGTAACCCTAGGTGGAGGAAAACCCTAAGGGACGGCAATCTTAGGTTCTATGGGGTGGTAACCCTACGTGGTGGAAATCCTAAGGGGGGTAACCTTATGTCCTAGAGGGAGGTAACCCTAGGTCATAGGTGGCGAATAACCCTAGACGAAAAGTTTAGTCGGTCTGGAGGACTGGACTGGCATCATGTATGCTCTCCTGAGTGGAGTAGGTGAGGACGCGTTCCCCGGAAGAGGGAACAGTATGCGTCGGTTCGACCTAGCATTTCCAGTTGGAAATCCGAAGTCAGAACCAGACAATCCGAAGACTATCAAAATATTTTATTATCATATTTATTATGTGCTAACTTTGTTTTGCAGGATATATGGTTGTTTTGTGGACTAATATATTTTGCAGGGACAAAAGAGCACATTATGCCTCGGATGAACAGTACCCGAGGTGCCCTCATGGAGCTTGGAGGCGCCTCGGACAGGCTTGAAGGTACCCTCAAGGGGTATGGAAGCGCCTTCAAGAGGATATGGTGCGAACACTTCTGATCTGATCTGCGCGGTTGACTCGGTGATTGGAGGCGCCTTCAAGGAGGTTGAAGGCGCTCTCAGTCGGCTTTATAACAGGTATTTGACCAGCAGCTTAATTCAATAATTCTCAAGTGATCTTTCAGTTGTACACTACCCAAGAGACGTTCCAGACGTGCTGTAGCAACACCCCGATGACCCGGTGCTTCAATTTCTATAACTTTGTTGTCAGTATTATTTAAATTATTGTTGTACTTCTTCATACTTGTAATCTTTGCGATATTATAGTTATTGTCCAAAGTAAACGCTCAACGAGCGTGGGCCTTGGAGTAGGAGTCGTCGAATGCTCCGAACCAAGTAAAAATACTTGGGTCTTTTTATGCATGTTTTGTTTTAATTTTCGCTGCTTTACTCGTACGTTTTTGAATACGAAAAGTGAAAGCCACGAGCGCTATTCACCCCCCCCCCCCTCTAGCGCTTTTCGATCCAACAATTGGTATCAGAGAAGGGTCGCTTCGATTTAGTGCAACCACCAATCAAGCATTCTTTTGTGGTGATTTTAGTTTTTCAAAGTCAATCGGAGTCGGTATTTTTGCCGCCTTCTGATCAGATTTTTCGTAATCGAATTTTTCTCGAAGTTGGTGCAACACCGCTCGAGATCGTATTGTATTCTTATTTTAAACCGCACTACTAATCCAGGATCTTTTCCTGGGACAAGTTCTTTGTTTATTTTGTGTGCAAGTTTTATCGTCGATTTTATGGCACTCCAAGAAGGCTACAGTACAGTTCGACCTCCGCTCTTCATCGGAGATGACTTCGATTACTGGAAGGGCCAAATGGAGGCGTATCTCCAGACTCACTTTGAAGTCTGGATGATCATCAAAATCGGACTCAAGCTTCCACTCGACGGCTCTGGAGAACTACTTTCTTGCGTAAACTGGGATGCAAGTATAATCAAGAAGGTAGAAGCAAACGCCAAAGCAACCTGTATACTACAGTGCAGCTTAACCAAGGAGGAGCTAAACCGCATCGGCCCGTTCTCGAGCGCCAAAGAACTATGGCAAAAGCTAATCGAATTGCACGAAGGTAAGTAAACGTGATTTATTACTTAATAAATTGTACAATATGAAAATGCAGGAAGGTGAGATGGCTAGCCAGCTCCACGCCCGGATACAAGAACTACTCAACGGGCTTCACACGATCGGACAAAGATTGGAGAATCGCGACATCTTAAGGTATGCCTTAAACGCCTTTCCAAGGAATACCTTATGGGCATCCATGGTAGATGCTTACAAGGTTTCTAAGGATCTTTTCTTAATTAAGCTAGATGAACTTTTTGCAGAATTTGAATTGCATGAACAGATAAACTCACGTCCAGCCAAGAAGGGTATAGCTTTGATTGCAGGTACAAGCAGAGTGCGCGAACCAAAACCAAGATGCAGAACCGAACTGGAGACAGAAGAAGAATCAGACTTGGACAACGACAACGACGATGAGCTCATGACCGAATTAGTTAAGAAAAAGTAAATTTCAGACTAAGGAACTAGTTAGAATATTTGGAATGGAAAACTCAAAAAATATTAATACACCAATGATTACTAATATTAAAATTGACTCGGACTTAGAAGGTAAACCAGTAGACTTGAAATACTATTGAAGTGTGATAGGGGGTCTACTGTACCTAACTGCGAGCCGACCAGACATTCTTTTTGCAGTAGGTATGTGTGCAAGATACCAATATTGCAAAAGAGTCTCACTTAACCTTTGTCAAAAGAATACTTAGGTATATTAAGGGAACTTTAAATATAGGACTCTGGTACCCTAGATCTTGCACTCTTGACCTGATTAGCTATTCTGACTCAAACTATGCCAAGTGCAAACTAGATAGAAAGAGCACAAGTGGTAGCTGTCAATTTCTAGGTCAATGCCTAGTAAGTTGGTCAAGCAGAAAGTAACACTATTGCTTTATATACCACTGAAGCTGAGTATATAGCCCTAAGTGAATGTGCATCTCAATTATTATGAATGATGCATACCCTAAAAGACTATCAACTAGAATATCAAAATACAAAAATTTCAATTGATAACATAAGTTCAATTAATCTAACCAAGAATCTGATTCATCACTCAAGGATTAAACACATAGAAGTAAAACACCACTTTGTAAGGGATCACGTAGCTAAAGGTGATATTGTACTTAACTATGTTGAGTCAAAATCAAACCTGACTGATATATTCACAAAACCTTTATCTGAACTTGAGTTTAGTGCACTTAGAAGATAAATAGGAATGTGCTTAGTAGAATATAATTTATTATTATATTGTTTAAATCAATTTTTTTTAATTTAGTTTTAACCTTAGGAAAAATGTTTTTCCAAAATTCTAAATTTTGTTAGTTTTTTAAAAATTCGGTTTAGCCTAGGAATTTACCCCCTAGATATCATGTACCCCTAGTTTCAGCCAGAGCATCTCAGAAGCACACTAGGTTTAACTTGCTTGTGTTTGAAAATACTTAGAATGGTGTGAGATGCATAGGGTACTGCCTAGACTTAAGAATGCTTATGTCTGTGCATCGACATAAGTCTGGGCGTTAAATACCAAAGTACATTAATCAAGTTAAGTTATCCTGTATTAGTCAAAACTAACTGGATCACTAACTTGACTAACCAAGTGAAAACTGTTGCCCTCTAGGTAAACAGCTAGTAACTAGTGGTTAGACATGTGGCTAAGTTAAGTATTTTGATTTAACTTTTAGTTACTCATGCTTGGACTGTAGAACTTTTAAATAAATCTTTTAAAGGTGGTCTTAGCTAAAGTTATTTAAATCATGTATTTTTAAATTTGGATATCCTAAAAAGCTTCTTTTTGAATTCTTTTTCAAATATTCTAAAAAGTCTTGATTGCAGAATACTTTAAAATTTTATCAATTATTTTTCTTAAAGTGTTCTTAAAAAGCCTTATCAAAATTTTGTTTGAAAAATTCTTAAATTTTTAACATCTATTTTCTACAAACTTTTAGCTAAGCTACTTTACAAGTCAAAACTTTTCCTTAGCTAAATTAACCTCTAACTTAGTTTTTGAAATTATGATTTCACTTGGCCAAAATCTTACAAGAAAATTCTTCTAAAAAGCTAAGTGTTTATTCTATCTCCTATCAAACTCCCTTCTTTAAAACTAAGAATTTAATTAAGTATTCTCTTTGTTTTTGCATATTTTTCAAAGTTAGCTAAGTCATTTTTTAAGTCAAAATTTTTGTTAGCTAAAGTTTTTACTTCCTTAAAACTCTTTCTAATTTTTAGCTATACGTTGAAAATTGAGATTTGAAAATCTTTAAGGTTTTCTCCTTTTTGAAAATAAAAAAGCTTAGCTAAATCTTTAATCTAAGGATCTTGAAATCAAAAAGTTAGTTAAGAAAGATTTTAAAAAAAAATATTATCAAAGTGTTTTGCAATTTTAAAATAAAGTTATTCTTAGCTAGGGCCAATAATTCTTTACCTTCTTTTTATTGATAATTTTGATGGATGGTAAAGGGGAAGAGTATAGAAAATTCAAAGAAATGAGTATAGAAAATTCAAAAAATAAGGAAATTCAAAAGTTTTTTTTGAGGAGCTTTTATTAAGGGGGAATTCTTATACTTAAGCTTTCGCTAAGGGGGAGCTCTGTACTTAAGTTTATGTTTGTACTATCATGCTTATGTTGTCTTTGAAAATACTTTATAGCATTGTTTTACTAACTTTGAATTTTTGTTACCATAATCAAAAAAGGGGGAGATTGTTGGTGCGGTAAGCATCCGACGATCGAACTCAAGTTTTGATAATGGCAAAGGGATTCAAAATTAAGGTTAATTGTTATCTAACATGTGTGAATGAGATTTTTCAGGAAAGTCCTAACTGCGGTTAGACATATGGAAAATCCTAGGGGATGGTAACCCTAGGTCCTAGGGGGTGGTAATCCTAAGTGAAGGAAAACCCTAAGGGGCGGCAACCTTAGGTCCGAGGGGGTGGTAACCCTAGGTGGTGGAAATCCTAAGGGGGGGTAACCTTAGGCCCTAGGGGGAGGTAACTCTAGGTGGTGAAAACCCCTAGGGGTGGTAACCCTAGGTCTTAGGTGGAGAATAACCCTAGGCGAAAAGTCCAGTTGGTCTGGAGGACCGGACTGGCATCAGGTATGCTCTCCTGAGTGGAGTAGGTGAGGACGCGTTCCTCGAAAGAGGGAACAGTAGGCGTCGGTTCGACCTAGCGTTTCCGGTCGAAAATCCGAAGTCAAAACCAGACAGTCCGGAGACTGTCAAAATATTTTATTATCATGTTTATTATGTGCTAACTTTGTTTTATAGGATATATGGTTGTTTTGTGGATTAATATATTTTGTAGGGACAAAAGAGCACATTATGCCTCGGATGAATAGTACCCAAGGCGCCCTCATGGAGGTTGGAGGCGCCTTGGGTGCAAAGGAGAAGATGTGCGCGCAGCAAGGCTGAAGGTGCCCTCATGGAAGCTTGAGGCACCTCGGACAGGCTTGAAGGTGCCCTCAAGGGGTATTGAGGCACCTTCAAGAGGATATGTTGCGGTCACTTCTGATCTGATATGCGTGGTTGACTCGGTGATTGGAGGCGCCTTCAAGGAGATTGAAGGCGCCCTCAGTCGACTTTATAAGGGGTATTCGACCAGTAGCTTAATTCAACAATTCTCAAGTGATCTTTCAGTTGTGCACGACCCAAGAGACATTCCAGACGTGCTGTAGCAACACCCCGATGACCCGGCGCTTTAATTTCTGTAACTTTGTTGTCGGTATTATTTAAATTACTACTGTACTTCTTCATACTTATAATCTTTGCGATATTATAGTGATTGCCCAAAGTAAGCACTTAACGAGCGTGAGCCTTAGAGTAGGAGTCGCCCAAGGCTCCGAACCAAGTAAAAATACTTGGGTCTTTTTGTGCATGTTTTGTTTTAATTTCCGCTGCTTTACTCGTACGTTTTAGAATATGAAAAGTAAAAGTCATGAGCGCTATTCACCCCCTCCCCCTCTAGTGCTTCTCGATCCAACATTAGATTGTAACCAAGAAATATTTGGTCTCTTCTTTATTTTTATGTTATTTATGTGCCCTTGCTAAGATAGAAATAAGAGAATTTCTAACTTGATTATAGGCTATTCACCCCTCTATCCAATCCACTCGATCCAACAATCAGTGGGTGTCACATAGGTAAAGAAAAATTGGTGAACCTGTTGAGGCGGTTCCAACAAAGGGGAAATCGAATCAACTCTCGATCCTTGGCCTCCTAGCTTTTGGGTCTCTTGGCTTCTTGGACCATCTGACTCCTTGGCCTCCCGGCTTTCAGGTCTACCGGCTTCCTGGACCTCCAGCTCCTTGGCTTCCCAGCTCCTTGGCTTCCCGACTTCTTGGACCTCCAGTCTCCTTGGCCTCTCATCTTTCGAGCCTCATGGCTTCCTGGACCTCCCAATTCTTTGGCCTCTTGGCTCCTGGCTCCTTAGTCTCTTGGTTCCTGGGTCTCCCGTCTCCGTGGCGATTCGACTTAGGATACATAACCATTTAAGGAAAACGATAACCTGTTGGGATCGTTCGTACTCGGCTAGAGAGGGGGGTGTGAATAGCCGCCCCAAATTCTCGCGTTCTTCCTACAGTTAGGGTTAGTCGCAGCGGAAATACAAGGAAGAAACTAAGGAGAAGAAAAACAAACCGATGTAACGAGGTTCGGAGATGAACTCCTACTCCTCGGCGTGTCCGTAAGGTGGACGAAGCCTACCAATCCGTCGGTGGATGAGTCCCCGGAGAACCGGCTAAATATGAGCTCCTTATGGGTGGAGAAACCTCGCCACAACTACTTCTTGCAACAGCAAGATAAGGAGTACAAATACAAGAGAAACAAGAAGTAAATACACAGCAAATGTAAACAACCCTTGCCTTCTTGTCGACTGTTGAAGAAGCAACAGCTTCTCAGACGCCAACCACAGCAGCAGCTCAGTCGGAGTCCCAGCCGAAGGAAGAAGCTCACGCGAAGCTTGCGAAGAAGAGCTCAACAAAGCTCAAGCACCAGAACAGCAGCTCTGTAGCAGAAGAGAAGAGGAAGAAGAATACGCACAGAAGATGCCCTCGTCTCCTTTATACCTGCGAAGAAGAAACAGCGAAGAAACTAGCCGTTGCATTGCAACGGCTAGAACCCTGATCGGTCTGTGGACCGATCAGGCCCTGCGCTGATCGGTCCCCAGATCGATCAGTCGCCGAAGACATTCATGCGTACTACGTCGATGCGTGGACCGATCAGACCGGATCGGTCCACGCATCGATCCCTTCCTTCCTTCGCGATGCCGTCTCGATCGGTCCCACCCGATCGAGACGCCTTGATCGATGCGTGGACCGATCAGCCGTACCTTTTTCGCCTCTGTTTTCTTATTGATCGGTCACCGGATCGATCAGATACACAAACGTATCGCATGTCGATCGGTCACCGGACCGATCGAGGGAACTATCACTGGATCGGTCCGGTGACCGATCCAGTTGGTTTTGCCCAAACCAAGTCCCAAGACTTCCAAACCAATATCCGGTCAACCTTGACCTATTGGTATTTCATCCCTAGCATCTAGTCACTCCTTGACCTGCTAGAACTCCTCGCCAAGTGTCCGGTCAATCCTTTGACCTACTTGGACTTTCCTCAACACCGGATGTCCGATCATCCCCGATCCATCTGGATTTTCCTTGCCTGGATTCACTCACCGGGACTTTCCACACCGCCTAACATCCCAGTTAGGACTTTCTCATTGCCTAACATCCCGTTAGGACTTTTCCATGGCTTCACTCACGGGACTTTCCAACCGCCTAACATCCAGTTAGGACTTTCCCTGGCTTCACTCACGGGACTTTCCAACCGCCTAACATCCCAGTTAGGACTTTCTCCTTGCCAACCACTGGGACTTTTCCGTGCAAGTCTCCATACTTGGACTTTTCGCGTGCTAAGCTCGACTTTTCCGATGCCAAGTCTCCATACTTGGACTTTTCCAATGCCAAGCTCCCTGCTTGGACTTTTCGCGTGCCAAGCTCCCTGCTTGGACTTTTCCAGTGCCAAGTCTCCATACTTGGACTTTTCCAATGCCAAGCTCCCTGCTTGGACTTTTCGCGTGCCAAGCTCCCTGCTTGGACTTTTCCCGAATCAGGTCAACCAGGTCAACCTTGACCTAAGGTTGCACCTACAATCTCCCGAACACCTATTCTTGTCAAACATCAAGAATACAACTCTCTCCTCGTCAAGCATCGTCAAACATCAAAACACAACTCGAGTCAGGTCAACTCGAGTCAGGTCAACCAAGTCAACCTTGACCTAAGGTTGCACCAACAATCTCCCCCTTTTTGATGTTTGACAAAATCCAAAATCAAGTTAGGTTAACCCGATAACCTAACTTAGGTTTTCCAACCATCTTCCAATGTCCAATGTTCTTTTCTTGAACATTCTCCGGACATTCTCCCTTAAGTTTCTCCCCCTAACTTGGGTTCCCAATAATTCTCCCCCTTTTTGACACACATCAAAAAGTATTCCAATGTTCTTCCTCGAACATTCCTTGACATTCTTCCCCTAGCTTAGGTTAACCCGATAACCTAACTTGGGTTCTCCAATAATTCTCCAATGAACGCTCTCCCCTTTTTGACACACATCAAAAAGAAAAGGAGGGTATCAAGGTCAAGAGTTTCTTCCTAATGAAAGTCTCATACCTTTCATTGAAACTCTTAATTTCCCCTAAACTCAACAACCAACTTAGTGATAATCCCATATCACTAATCCTCAAGGAGTAAAAACTCCCCCTAAAAGTCAACTCCCCCTCGACCATTGCACCAACAATGTCTTGGAGAGTTTCAAACCTTTAGAAATCCCCAAAACCCAACTTCCAGCTAAAATTTCAGACCAACAGCTGAAAATCAGAAATTGGCACGCACGATCGGTCCCCAGACCGACCAGATCGGTCCCCAGACCGATCCACGCTTCACCGATTGCACTGGATCGTCACTGATCGGTCACCAGACCGATCAGGCCTTCCCTGGATCGGTCCGGTGACCGATCCAGCCTCTGAAATCAGAGATTTCTGATTTTCTCCCCGGAAGAAGTTCAGAAACTCATAGAAAATTACAGAAAATTCCAAAAATCGTAAAATTTTGAGGATACACTCCTCATACCATATACTATCAAGGAAAAATAGTTTTCTATGAAAATAGTTTCCATTTTTCAATCTTGATACAAAGTTCAAAAACTTTGAAATAGTTCAAGTTTAAGTCATCTTTGTATCATCTTGCTCAATGAAGAATGCTATCACTAGGAAAGTTTCATCAAGGTTTTTCAAATCAATTTTAAAATGTTTTTAAAACCATTTGAATTTAGGACCATAATCTTAGGGCTAGATGTACATGACTTGTACACAAGCTTTCCCTATGATCCTTAATTTCTTGAATTAGGGTCATCTAGGTACAATGACTATGCACCTTGATCCTAATATCTCACACACATCTAAGGTGCATCAAACCACATTCAAGTCAATTTGATGTGAGATATGGGTTAAGGTCAACTTAGGCTAAGGTCTCATGCATTTTCTAAACACAAATTTGATCTCAATATCAAGATGTGTTCTTCATCCTTAAATCAATTCAATTGATTATTAATGCAAGAGATGATGACATGGCATAAATGATATCATAAATGGAAACATGTGTCAATGTCATGATGTCATGGCATAAAGTTTGAAACTTAAATAAACATGACATAAAAACTAGCCTAAGCATTATCATGACATTTCAAATGATAATAAAACTAAACATGATGTCATGACATGTGAGGGCAAACAATCATGGCAAGTTAGCACAAATAAAATACCTAAATTCCCTATCTAAGTATCCTTAGCCTTAGCTAACTTAAAATCTAACCCTAGATTGCCTATATATCCCTAAGAGAAAACCAAAATCCCAATTATGGTATTTCTCTAGGTTTTCTTAAATTGTGCCGAATAAGATTAAAATCGATATTTTTCAAATATGGCACAATTTACTCTTCAAGGAGTAAATAATAATTCTTTTTCATTTTCAAAGGTTATCAAAACCTTGAAAATGCTCCTTGAGTGTCAATTTCCTCAAAGTTGGGTTAACTACCCTTCTAATTGGAGTTGACACTCTCTAACCCATCTATGGGATAGAGAAGATGCTCCTAGGAACCCAATACCTATTTGAGCTCATTGGGTTCACTAAATATTCACTAGGGATAACTTCCCTAGCAACCCTCCTAATGACCCTCTTAGGCTTTAAAGCCTTGGTCATTTGGGTCTCATCAAGGTCAACTATAGGGGTGACTCCCCTTGTGACCTCGATAATGGTCTTCCTAGCTCTAGGTTTTGTTCCATAATCGAATGAAACATTATGATAAGTGGGCTTGACCAATTGGGACTTAGGTTTGTGACCCAAACCTTTCTTGTCCTTGGACTTGGGTTTTTGACCCCTAGACCCTAGAGTCAAATCCTTAAGAGCCTTTTCTAGAGAGTCAAGTCTTGACCTCAAGACTTGATTTTCTTTCTCTAATACCTCAAGTTTTGATTTATCATTTTTCTTTGAGGTATTCCTAGGCATGTGTCTAGATGATTTGGGATTTCTATCTAGATTTTTCTTAGCCTTAGATGAGTTAATTCTAGGGTTAGCATTTCTAGAATTGTTCTTATCTAGGCTAACATGCTTGGCTCCTAAGCACATGTATCGATTTCTAGTGTTAACATGCTTATCATTATTGACAATGGCAATAAGACTACTAGCATGCATCCTACTAGAATTGTAAGAATGAGCTTTAAATGTTACCTTAGGGTTTGCCTTAGCTCCCCCTTTACATGTGTTTGGCCTCTTGTCCTTGTGAGGTTGCCTCCCCCTTGGACATTGACTCCTATAGTGTCCCCGTTGCTTGCATTGGAAGCACACCACGTGCTTCTTGCTCTTGCATGTCGGGACTCCGGTTTCCTTGACCTTTGGTGCCGGTGGAGTCTTTCTAACCCTCTTTGGACACTTACTCTTGTAGTGCCCAAACTTCCTACACTCAAAACACATTATGTGTAGTTTGCTTGAAATCACAGTGTTTGAGTTACCTAGGGTTGTGGATGTAGATGAGCTTTCTTCTTCATCCCTTCCGGAGGTAGATGCCTCTTCTTGCTCCGATCTTGAACAAGAGCTCTCCTCCTCTTCATCCTTGGATGTTGAGTAGCCCTCAACTCCCAATTCGCTTCCTCCATGATGTGAGCTACTTGGCTCACTAGGCTCCTTTTCATGGAGTTTTGCCAAATTGTTCCATAATTCCTTGGCGTTGTTGTACCTATCTATCTTGCACAAAACATTATTAGGTAAAGTAAATTCAATAATTTTTGTTACCTCGTCATTGATTTCGGATTGTCGGATTTGCTCTTTCGTCCACTCCTTCTTCTTGATAGGTTTTCCTTCCTCATCCATCGGAGGGGAAAACCCTTCTTGTACACAAAACCAATTTAACATATTAGTCCTAAGAAAATACATCATCCTTACCTTCCAATATGTGAAGTTGTCGTGAGACTCGTAGAAGGGTTGAATCGTGACATCTTCTCCATAGAGATCCATCTCTAGCCCGTGCTCCCCCGGGTGTTGATCCGTCGAAGAGCGGCCTCACTCTGATACCACTTGTTGGGATCGTTCGTACTCGGCTAGAGAGGGGGGTGTGAATAGCCGCCCCAAATTCTCGCGTTCTTCCTACAGTTAGGGTTAGTCGCAGCGGAAATACAAGGAAGAAACTAAGGAGAAGAAAAACAAACCGATGTAACGAGGTTCGGAGATGAACTCCTACTCCTCGGCGTGTCCGTAAGGTGGACGAAGCCTACCAATCCGTCGGTGGATGAGTCCCCGGAGAACCGGCTAAATATGAGCTCCTTATGGGTGGAGAAATCTCGCCACAACTACTTCTTGCAACAGCAAGATAAGGAGTACAAATACAAGAGAAACAAGAAGTAAATACACAGCAAATGTAAACAACCCTTGCCTTCTTGTCGACTGTTGAAGAAGCAACAGCTTCTCAGACGCCAACCACAGCAGCAGCTCAGTCGGAGTCCCAGCCGAAGGAAGAAGCTCACGCGAAGCTTGCGAAGAAGAGCTCAACAAAGCTCAAGCACCAGAACAGCAGCTCTGTAGCAGAAGAGAAGAAGAAGAACGCACGGAAGATGCCCTCGTTTCCTTTATACCGCGAAGAAACAGTGAAGAAACTAGCCGTTGCATTGCAACGGCTAGAACCCTGATCGATGCAGGCGGATTTCTTCCGATTCCCCGTTGACAGGGCGATATATTATCCGCGCCCGGACGTGGCCCGATCGAACCGGATCGGTCCACGCACGATCCCTTCCTTCCTTCTCGCGATGCTCGTCTCGATCGGTCCACCGATCGTGTGGACCGATCAGTGCCTTTCTTTTCGCCTCTGTTTTCTTCGATCGGTCACCGATCGATAAGAATCGAACAGAGCTTATCGATCGGTCACCGACCGATCGAGAAAACAAGTATCACCGGATCGGTCGGTGACCGATCCGAGCTTGGTTTTTGCCCAAACCAAGTCTCAAGACTTCCAAACCAATATCCGGTCAACCTTGACCTATTGGTATTTCATCCCTAGCATCTAGTCACTCCCTTGACCTGCTAGAACTCCCTGCCAAGTGTCCGGTCAATCCCTTTGACCTACTTGGACTTTCCTCAACACCAGATGTCCGATCATCCCTGATCCATCTGGATTTTCCCTTGCTGGATTCACTCACCGGGACTTTCCACACCGCCTAACATCCGATTAGGACTTTCTCATTGCCTAACATCCCAGTTAGGACTTTTCCACTGCCTGGCTTCACTCACCAGGACTTTCCAACTGCCTAACATCCCAGTTAGGACTTTCCCACTGCCTGGCTTCACTCACCAGGACTTTCCAACTGCCTAACATCCCAGTTAGGACTTTCTCACTGCCCGGCTTCACTCACCAGGACTTTTCCCGTGCCAAGTCTCCATACTTGGACTTTTCGCGTGCCAAGCTCCCTGCTTGGACTTTTCCAGTGCCAAGTCTCCATACTTGGACTTTTCCAATGCCAAGCTCCCTGCTTGGACTTTTCGCGTGCCAAGCTCCCTGCTTGGACTTTTCCAGTGCCAAGTCTCCATACTTGGACTTTTCCAATGCCAAGCTCCCTGCTTGGACTTTTCCAGTGCCAAGTCTCCATACTTGGACTTTTCCAATGCCAAGCTCCCTGCTTGGACTTTTCGCGTGCCAAGCTCCCTGCTTGGACTTTTCCCGAATCAGGTCAACCAGGTCAACCTTGACCTAAGGTTGCACCTACAATCTCCCGAACACCTATTCTTGTCAAACATCAAGAATACAACTCTCTCCTCGTCAAGCATCGTCAAACATCAAAACACAACTCGAGTCAGGTCAACTCGAGTCAGGTCAACCAAGTCAACCTTGACCTAAGGTTGCACCAACATAACCATCCAACAAATCTTGAATTATATCGAGAATAAAATAATAATCCCATAAATTTTGGATTATTTCTGGAAAAAGACAACAACAAAAATAAGTATTGCATTATTTAAGGAATTAAATAATAATAGCATGAAAATCAGGACAGAAGGAAAAGTCTGTTATTTCCATATAAAATGTAGCTCTTTCCGACATCCAAGGCACATAAGCACATCTATTTTCATTAAAATCCTAATACTCGTATTCTTCTTCATCCTCTAACTTGAGTGTCAGAGTGACTAGCTGGGAAACACCTGACCATCATTCTAACCATCTTTTTTTCTTGTTTTCCTTCATTCAGGCTCCCAACCACATCATCATCCTCATTATCATTCGATGATTGGTAATTAAGTTAGCAACAAAGCTAACTCACCTATGATTCACTTGTCGAAGTTCGTGGGCAGGATCAATCACTTAGGGCACTGTAACATACTGTTACAATAGTTGTATTGTAGTATATTGGTATTGTAGCATCCGATGCGATTACTCGAAGGAAAATAGATTAATCTCCAGAGCATCGTAACTTCTAAGGGTGACAATTTTTGACCTGACATGAAAACACGACTCAAACTGAACACGAAAAAAATCATATTAGGTTTAGGTCTTATTGGGTTCGAGTCGACCTGATTGACACAATTAAATAAATAGGTTGGGTTTGAGTCGACCGAAAATGACCTAATTACAACTCACGAACCCGTTTACAAATATTTTCAGATCAAGTTCAGGTCGGATTCTGATTGAGTTCGAGTTAAAATAAGTATATTTTTATAAAATGGGTCTTCTCGAGTCGGGTTAGGGTGAGTTCGGATTAAGATGAATATGTTTGTATAAATGAGTCATTTCGAATCGGGTGGGGTTTGGGTTAGATTCGGGTTGTGAGTCATTTCAGGTCGGGTTTAAGTCAAATACACATAAACGGATCAGGTTCGGGTCGAATAATTTGACTCGAAAAATTAATCCTGTCAAATTCAGGTTTTGATATTTAAACCCCGCCAATCTGAATCCGACCCAAATTATCATCTTTAATAATTTTATTTAATGTAGTTTTTACTATAGCATATGAGCATGAATCATTCGGGAGATTAATTTAATTTCTAAAATACTATAGCTCCTCCAAACTGTAGCTATAGCCTTACTATATCAAGATTGCTCGGGGATCAATTATAAAACACTGTTGTATTTTATTGTAGCACTACTATAGCGCTAATGTAGTACGTTGCTATAACATTTTACTATAACAGCTACCGCAATGATGTACTATAGCATTACTTTAGTTACCAAGGAATTTGATTATTCGGGAGATTAATTTGGTGACTTAGGATATTCAAAAATAAATCTTAATACCTTCAATTGGTATACATTTTGTTATTTACGTATATAAACATCATAATATTAAAAATAAAATTTAATATAACTTAAAAAATCTCTTAATCCTAAATTTAAGTCAACCCAATCAATCTAGATCAACTTGAATCCTATACGAAATCAACCTAAAAACTTCTAATCCGAACTAAATCTAAAAATTCCTAACTCAAATTTAATTTTTTTTGGGATAAACTCGGATCAATTAGTGGATCGAGTTTATCCGGATCAATTAGTTGTTCCTCTTAGCTCTACTTTTGGTTGTATATCCTTTAGCTGATCGGTTTATCAGTTGAAACCATTGCCTAGTAAACCAATGCATCCTTTCTAACTCTCAAAATAATAATGTTTTATTTTCTCTTTTTTGATAGCAGAGAAAAAAAATGAAAGTATACGATGTTGAAACATCAAAGGGAGCCTTTGCACAGAAAACGCATCATAAGGAGACTCATGGCAGCAATAACGATATTGAGCAGGACACTTCTATTTATAAAGTCAAAGGCCAAATGTGTTGGAACGAGCTAAGGAAGAGATTGAGGCCATTATGGGAAGTATTCATCCGATAGGGGGATCTGTCAACAAGTCACAGTAGGAGAAAGATGGATTCTGGGGATTTCTTGCAAAGAGTTTTGCAAAATGCTTCTATCCTTTTGGTGGAAAGAGAGATTTGCTGTGAAGTCTTTGCTGGGTAATTGTTGATTAGTTTTCCATTTCCTGTGTAGAATGCACATACCTTGTTTGTTGTTGGTTTTAGTTCATTTAGTCAAGATGAAAATCAAATTTTTGTTACAATGATCGGATTTAATGGAATAGTTATTTTCCCTGATTAAGGTCAGAGATCAGTTTGCTTGTTGAGGATATCGAGATGGTAAGTTCACTTAAGGAGTGTTCTTAAATTGAAAACACTTTGTTGCAGTTTTCTTGTTGCTCTGTTTAAGAGTAATTAGTAAAGAGATGAAACCAATTAGATAGAAATAGATTGAAGACACATGCGTAGAAGTATATTGTTCCTTCGCATTTAGGTAGAAGAAGCTGAGGGATTCTTGTCATAACTGTACTGAGCATGATCGCATGATCACTTGATCTCTCTCCTCGGATTTTGGTTCTGACTTTATTGTTCGACTGGAGACGATGAAGAAAAGGAAGAAGAAGATGACGATGGAAACGTCTCATAATAAGCCCCCTTGTATTTGCACTGGGCGGCATCTTTTCCTACAGAACTACTCTCCTCTGTTCCTTCCATGAACCTTTGCTCCCATGGTTTTAACCTCCTCAAACAAGAATTAATTCTCTCCAGCTCTTGCTCGTCGATAAAGGTCGACGATGATGATGTAGGATGCTCGCTCAGTTTAGGCTTCTTCAATTTATCCCTCCGTTGCTGTATCAGAGGTGCCATCCAGAACTCAGAACACAAGGTTGTGGAACAAAAGAGACAGACAGACAGACAGACATGACTTTGGACGAATCTAAATCTACCTTGTTGCGAAGAGAATAAGCCATCGCACGCTCTCTTTTCCAAGCTCCATCTCTCCTCATCTGTAACTTCGCCTTGATCGATTCCACTGTGCACCGACTATCACACCATCCATCCTACAAATAAATTTATTAAGGTTTCATTAAAGATTTCAGGCGAAGCTAGAAACTTATACCTCCGCGTCCTTTACGCGGCGTCCTTGGTTACGGTGTTCAAGCGCTTGAACACTGCGCGCTTGAACTCGCAGCAGAGCCCGCAAGCATTCAAGCGCGGCCACTGCCCGCTTCCTCGCCAGCCAACCTCGCACCAGCGCTTGAAGCCTCACGATCCCTTTCAAAGCGCATAATGCTCTTCTAGCCTATCGTAATTAACGCAAACATTTGCATGAAATCGAAGGAATCTTCGATCTTGGGAAATAAAAAACACATATACGAGAATTTTAAATACTAAAAGACTACGGAATGCGGTCTGGATCCGGAGCGCTGCCCTCTCCCTTCTCACTGCCACACTGTGATCGGCCAGCGAAGCATCTGCAGCAAGAACCTGCACCCGCACCGGCTCCGGCCGGCGACTACGGCTTCTCCAGAAATTCCACTTCATCCGGGTCTTTGCCTTCTCCTGCTTGTATCGGATTAGAGCGGGTACGACTTGCACCGCAAGGGAAGATGGTTCGTGTACCTGAGCGTGATTCCCCTGCTTTCGTAGCCTGGCGAAGGATTTAATGATCCATTTCCTCGAACCACCTAGCATTCTTCTTCTTCTTTCCGACGCTATTTCTTCATTGAGATTGCTGGTTGCAACTTCGGCTCTCGTTCTGGCTTTTTAGGGTGTGGAAAAGTGAGTGGTTTGTAGCGAACAGAAGTCGAGATGATCGTGGTGGGAGTCATGAGGAGCGACGTGACCTTAATGCCTCTGATAAAATTTATGAATTTTATTTATCGTTTTTTCTGTCAAACATGTGTTCGTTCCCCAGAAATAGATCACGTGTTTTGCTCTTGGACTTATTAGGCAATCATGTAATTCCGTTTCAATAAGATCATGTAATTCCGTTTCTTAAAAAAGTCAATCAAATGATGATCTATATTCCTCCAGCAATCAAACAGCCCTTCAATTAACACAAAGCGAGTGCAAAAAGAAACATCTGGGAGGAAAAATGCAACCGAAGCCGGCTTGTGTATGAACTAGATATCCTTTTGTTAGTACCACCACCACATCACCTTAGCTCACCTTCTCGATTGTGGCGGCAGAGTACGAGATGCGGTGGGGCTCGGAATGCCCATGTATTGAAGCCTGGGGGATAGCCGGAGTCCAGGGCTAGGCCGGGGAGAAGGAACTGGGAGGAGTTTAGGTGGAATGGTAACCCTTGGAGACAGGTTGACTTGCTCAAGCGCCTTGGATTGTAAATCGACTGGATAATCACGGACGCACCCAATCCGAGCTCCGGATGCCGTAGTCCACTTGCACGATAAACGGTCGTTGAGCTTCGCTGCCAGCGCGTTGTCCACTTTCTTCTCCGTTTGCCTGTCGGAATCCTCAACTGTTTCCGTAACCGCAGAAGCTTGTGGCAATTTCGAAGTCTCGGCCGCCCCTTCCGCGCTATTAGTACGTTCTTTGAACGAGGTGTAGTCGTCGTCATCGACAGAGCATCTCTGTTCATCAGTCACAAGTCTTAGAACACAACCAAATCGAAGAAGAAATGAAAACTAATGTGGCCGGTTAAATTTACCTTGACGTCGGTGAGGTCTACATTGTTGTCCTGAAGGAAGATGATGAATTCCTTGAAATTTTCCTCTGTTGGGAGGTAATGGCCACTGTATGGCCATATGGCCTGAAGAGTAAACACAGCAGGATGAGGAACAAGGAAGCCATAAACAATGTAATTAATAAGTACTACCTTGAGAACCCCTTCTGCAGCAACCAATCTTCCTGCAGCAGTTGTTGCTCCCCCAGCTAAAAAACTCGAGTGCTGGAATGAGCCTTTCTTTTTCTGCTCATAGAATAAGAATGCATCGTGATTAACCAAATGATCTCTAACGCAGAAGGTTCTAATTTGTTTTGATATGTACCTGACCCACATATAACACTCTCGTGGTGCTGAGAACAAAGATCCACTTGGAACCCTCTGTAGTAGAAACAGGAAGCCCACTTTTCTTGAAAATGAGCTTTCCATTTCTCACAATGACTTCATATGCTTCCCTCTCATTCTGCGTATGGCAACAAACATGAATAATGAATTCCACTTGGTACCTATGACTTGAGTGAGCTTAAGGCACATACCGGTCCAAGATATTTAATGCACTGATTTTGAAGCTTGCTTCTTGGGCATTTTTCCAGGTTTATTTCTCTTCCATCACCAACATCCAGCCTGAATATGAGCAAGAAAAAGGAGATTAGGATAGAGAAATCAATAGGTAAAATGAAGTGTATATATATATATATGCTTCTGAGAGTTACCAGTAAAAGAATGGCTGCGTGCTCTCGCTCTTGAACCAGACATCATAATAGAATTGCAAATTGTGACCGTAGCGATGGCGTGGATCGATCTGCACAATCGGCGTGCTTAACATGAGAGGTGCTTTTCCAAACAGATACATTGCAGAGAAGTAAGGCCTGTGCTAAAATATCTTACAGCTTCTAGCCAGTGTTGTAGAGCTAGCTTCTGGCCGTTTTCGTCTTTGGATAGACCCTTGCCAAGCTGAGAAAGATGGATTCAGTTGATTGAACAAGGTTACTCCTGAGACAAATAGTTTTATATAGAATCCCTACCTTTGCAGCTCTAGTTAATGCTCTTGCCCATCTTGAAACTGCTGTCTGTGGTTTCTCAACGTCGAAGAATGAGACAGAGCTATGCTTCAGCGACGCAAAATCTAGCGCCTTCCACCTATTAACGCACAGAGTTGTATCAGAAAAAGGCCAGAACTTAGATGAACAAATCCATGTGATATTAAAAATGAAATTGGAAAGGAGACAAACCAGAGTTCCTCGATGACTACTGCACAATCCGCGAGGTTTCTTCTGGTTCTGTAACTCTTGTAGACCTTCTGGAGTTTAGTGGCTGCCGCATCGAGCTCGCTCAGAGGCCTAGGCGAAGTAAACTGATCGGGAAGGCGGCGTTGATGGGGAAGCTTCAGATCAGAGATCACAAAGTTGAATCTTTTCCGCGAAACAACTTCGCTGTTGTGCTCGTCTGCAATCCGATTCTTGAAGGAAAATGAGGGTTCTAATTTCGGCAGTTGGGGCTCCCAATTCTTGAAGCTTAAAGACTTATTCATGACCGAGCCATTTGGCACACCGGGATCCATCTTCTCCGAAGGATCATCTAGTTTGAGACGAACCGGACTCAATGTCATGCTGTTGATATCTTTCTCGCCACAGCTGCAAGATTTCATCATAAGATTCTCTGCTCCTGCGAGATCAAACAATTTGCTGCCGACGCATTCCATCGAGCACCACGAATGAAATGAAAGTGACGGGCTCATCGACTCAACTCCGGCCTCGAACGTTCCTGTTAAACAAAACTGAATAAGTTTCGAATCTACCTCCATGGCTTAGTGCCGTGAATAAACAATTTGACTGGCAAACTAATTTGCTGACTGAATCAAAAAAAAAAAACTAAAGCGTTTTCAGAAACGCAAACGCAGAGTGCGTTCGACAAAGATGAAGAAGCAGCAGAGAAAAGAAAGTACACGCTTGTCGATCGCAGCAGCTGGTAGAAAGAAACCAACGAAGAAGACGGTTGCTGGTCGTCGACGTGGAAGAGAAAAGAGTAAGAAAGAATTGCATATAGTCTCCGACCACTTCCCTCCATCTATTTATACCGAAGTTATCTGGGACGAGCCAATTCCACAGCTGGATAGGACCTGGAATAAAAAAAAAAAAAGTCAAACCTCAGAATCTTAGCCGTCATTCGTACCTGAATTAACTAATACAAAATCCTTCCAATATCAGAAAAAAGGACCGCGGCATCGTTGAAATAATTGAATCGCCATTTAACTCGATTGTGCAACTTGACGAAGCTCCCGTTCAATCTTCAAAGGTCTGCACGCAAGATCCAAATATTACTGGGAATCGCAAGTCAACAATCAACATGCTGGTATTATTCTTGCATGCATACTGCAATTGTAGTTAGACTGTGCCCTAATTAAGCTGCCTGCAGTCTCTACCACTCCTCCGTCCAGTCAAACGAAGATGGATAGTTAATTAGTTCAAAGATAGTTGCGGCCTCGACATGCGTCTGCTAAATTATGTTTGATGAAATGGGCATTGGAACGGCCTCGTGCGAGCATGCGGCACGCGTGGGCGGTGTACGCGTGTAATAGGCCCATCGCTTAGGAGAGAACAGATCTAGTACGATGTTGTTGAGGTCCTGTCTGTCCTGTTCTGTTTCTTCTAGATCATTTCAATTGGGAGAGACGGGAGACGCGTGTACTATACATGGGATACATATTTTATGATAAATGCAGGCAGCCATGGATGTCGCCCTCCAACCACCGTCCACGTATCTACTCCTACAACTGCACCCTATCCTGGATGGTTTATTTGCCCCCCGAACATTCCCATCAATTCCTTCCGAATTAATATAGAATAATTAAAACACGGATGATTATTAATTTTTAAAATAATGTATATAAAAAATATATTTATCTTGACTATGTTAAAATTTAAATTTTATAATAATATTTCATATATTAGCCACTAGATCATCCGAAAAAAAGACCTCCGTATCCTATTTTCTCATCATACAATATTAGACACATGCAAAAAATGAGATAAATACATTTATGATGACATCACTTATTTATAAAAATTAAATAAACGTTTAGCATGATAATATGTATGGTTAAGTCCATTCTAATTAAAATAAAAAATAAAAAAAAAAGAATGGATGGATTACAATGTTTATGTAAAAGGTTGATCTGGGACGTTCCAGATGGTTAGATCTACAAGTATAGGTAGAAAGATAAATTATGAAATTGAACATGGATAACAATGGGTGCATATGTGTGAACGGACAGACGGATGGTTAGAATGAAGGGAGTAACTTAATCAGGTCCGTCAATAGCAAGGTCTTTGACTTTGTACAGATCCGTTATGGACCACAACGCAGACGCGCCAGACTGCAGCGGCCGTGTTCCGCGTAGTTTTCTTGTTTAAAGTCAAAGAATTTAAAACATTTTCGTTTGTTAAAATAAATTTGACTTTCAATTTAGATCAAATAAATTAAATTAATATTCTTCGATTCATGCGCAGCTGTATAGGCGACATATTAAATTAAAATTAAAATTAAATACGGAATATGAAGGGTGAACCCAGACATATGATTATCATAGTTTTTTTTTTTTTAAAATAAAACATTCGATGTGTTGCTGAAGTCTTCCTAATTAGTCGAGTCCATGCTCATGGAAAACGAATAATTGATAATCAGAAGAAGAAAGATTTCATTCGCCAAAGTAATTAACTAGCTGCTATAGCTACTTTTGTTAATTGATTCGTGGTTCAACAAATGAAGAGCCGGCCGAATAATTTACAGGTACCAAATTGTGACCAAATGTCTTCATTCAAATTTCAAACATTAGAAACACAGTCCAGTTCATATCAATGAGCAGATGCAAAAGTCAGACGTATTTACTGATTGCTTGAATTGAAACTCAAATTAACAAAAAGACCGACCGCCCAGCTGCTTTGAGCCTAATTTTTTTCTCAAAAAAGAAAAAAAAAACTGAAGGGCTACGTAAGCTACGTAACTAATTAATTACGTTGCTTTATGGTTTCAAACGACTAAATAGGATTATTTAGGTATATGAGAGAAATTAAAATAGGGAAGCTTGTAGTGAGTAAGCCATGAGCGGTGATTTGATCGCAATCTCACTGGGAGGTTGTGGGCTCACGGCCCGCCATGAGATCACAGCTAGATCCATCATCTCACGTATATTTTCCACCGATTATTATTAGTTATTAGAATAAATTTGAAAAATATAAATGGATGATAACGAAACGACTCAACATCATGAGTAATTCAGATATCTAGGATATTATATGCTCTATGAGAGTTTCAACCTTTTACTATGGCATTGTGCCCGGGAGGCAAAATCAATCTTTTTGAATAATCCAAATATTTAACTTTTATTATCTGACTAATCTTGAAGGTGATCGATTTGGTTAGATAAAATTTCTCACTAATAACCAAGGATAAATCAAGAAATATAGATGAGTCCTAATGGGTGACCAGCATTATAAGTTGTACAAACTCTCTATGTGTATGTCTCGGGTGAGATTCAATCTTGTAGGAAGTCTTACCACTTCTTATTATCGCACCTTAGTCCAGGAAGTCAAGATCAATCAATTTTTTTTAGTTAGCGCCAGATAATCATTATTTGACAAAAGGTCATATGTTTACTCTAGGCACTCTTCACGATCAGCTCTATAGCCATTCGTAGAAATGTAAATAGGAAAATGAGTAGGTGATCACACATGAGAGGGTATTTCTCATAATTTCATCGGGAATCGACCCTTCCTTGATTTGACAATTCTACTCTAATGACCAACAACCCTGAGGACTACTAGGTAATCATTGTTATAGTAAAAGATGATTACTCATATTCTATGTGTCTCTCACAATCTATCTTTAAATTATATGAAAGACGTTAAATCATGGGATGAAACTTATAAGACCGCTAAGTAGTTAAAGGATAATGAAAAAAAATTCTTGCACCATGCACCGTGCACCATGGTTGGACTTATATATAGAAGGCTAGTATAGGCATAGGGGTGGATCTACCAGGGGCGGCGTCGGCGGTCGCCCCCCCTTGCCGGTGGAACAAAAAAAATCGGAGTTGTAAGAAACTATTCGTAATCGCACGTAGTCGTAGTTGTCGGAGAAAAAACACAGGTGGAGAAAACGAAGAGTCGAAGACCAAGTTCATTTTTTTAATTTTGAACCACGTAACCACGTTTCCATATATAAATTAGATGTCTCCCTTATGTGCTAGTCACTATTTCAAAAACTAGTAGTCGCCCGTAATTTACCTTCTCCGTGTTAGCCCTGAGACAGGTTGACGGGGGCTCAAGGCGAGAGTATTCGCCTTTTACCACCATATATAAATTAGATTTATTTTTTTTATTTGTATTGCTCTCTCTCCTCTGCTTTTGCTTTCCGCCGCTCCCGAAACATCTTGCCCTTTGTTTTTTCTCTCTGTCAAGTGCCGACCAAAGCGACAAAGCCCTACGTCCCTGCCCAAAGGCTTGTTTTTTCTCTCTGTCGAGTGCCGACCAAAACGGCAAAGCCTTGCACCCCTGCCCAAAGGTTTGTTTTCTTTCTGCCGATTGTCGCCCAAAGCCCAAAGGTGAAGCGACGTCGCCGCAGCTTCAGCCTTCATGTAAGTGGGTTTTGTTTTATTTTATTTTTTTATATTTTTTTGACTGTTTCTCAATGGATGATCATGATACAATTAACAATTGAAAATTTTGATTTTTAAATGTTTAGTTGCTTTTGTATATTTGATTGTTGGATAATTGAAAATTTAGATTTTGTATATTTGATGGTTGGATAATTTGTAATTTAGTTTTTGTATAAACTCTGAATATGTAATTAGTTTTTTTATTAGCTGTTAGTTAATTGTGATTGCGAATATTGATAATTTATGCTAAATTAATTTTATTTTTTAAAAAGAATTGTGTATATTAAATAATTTAATTGTGTTATTGTTAAATTGTTCACATTAAGTTTAGTAAAATAATACTTTATGTTGATAATTTTTTCCCATATATTATAATTTGCAGAAAATGTTGAAATATTTTGCAAAGGGGCCTAGGAGTTCAATTGAATCGTCTAGTGTTCCCGATGAAGAGTCTACTCTTGTACCACAACCACCACCACCTCCTCCTTCGCAAATTTTATTTGAAAATATTGAAAATCTGAGTAATGAAGTAGAAATTGTTGTTGATCCTGGTTTACGAAAATTGATTAAAGAATATGATGTTGGTGCTAGAGATCGTATTCAAAGAGAATATGTTACTATGGGCCCTTGTCAACCTCAAGACCATAATTTTCCCAAAAAAAAAAAGGTAAAGACAATAGATGTTTCATAGAGGTTTGGTTTAAAGACCATGATTGGTTGGAGTATAGTGTTTCAAAGGATGCAGCCTTTTGTTTCTGGTGTTATCTTTTTAGACCTAGTATTATAGGATTTGGAGGAGATGATGTGTTTACGAGATTTGGTTCATAAATAAATTGGAAAAAAACAATTGAAAAATTCAATGAGCATGTAGATGGAGTTGGTAGTGCACACAATGAGGCAAGAATACAGTTTGAGGGTTTCAAGAATCAAAGACAAAGTGTGGAGTATTCATTTTCATCGGGGAAACATGAGATTGAAGTTGCTTATCGTAAACTCTTAACTTCCATTTTAAAAGTAATTTGATTTTTGTTGTTACAAGGATTACATTTTCGGGGGCATGATGAGTCTTCGACATCATCCAATAGAGGCAATTTTTTAGAATTGCTCAAATGGTATAGCTCAGAGTGTCCAGAAGTTGCGGCAGTTGTTGGAATGAATGCACATGGAAATAATTAAATGATTGCCCCAAAAATTCAAAAGCAACTGGTGAATGCTTGTGTGGTCGAGACTACAAATGTTATTCTAGCTGATCTTGGAGATAGGTGGTTCACTTTACTACTTGATGAGGCTCGTGATTGTTCAGTGAAAGAGCAAATGACAGTTGTTATTAGATATATGAACAAATATGGAGAGATGATTGAACGATGTATGGTTGTAGTTCATGTTGCAACAACTACAACTGCTTGTTTGAAGGAGGTAATCGATTCTTTATTTGCTAGATATGGTTTGTCAGTGGCGAGATTGAGGGGTCATGGATATGATGGTGCTTCAAATATGTCTAGAGAATTTAATAGTTTAAAGTCACTGATAATGAAATAAAATCCGTATGCATTGTATGTTGTTTTGCCCATCAACTCCAGCTAGTGGTTGTAGCTGTTGCTCAAGCAAATCAATATGTTTGTGATATCATGTGGATTGTTGGTTGATTGTGAACATATCTGCATCATCTTGCAAAATGCCGCCGACAAACTTTGACAACTTGAACATGTCAAAAAAGTTAAACTTCTTGAAAGAGGAGAGATTAGTTCTGGTAGATGACTAAACCAAAAAATTAGTCTAGTTAGACATGGAGATACACGATGGGGGTCTCATCATTCAACTTTATGTCGTATTGAACAAATGTGGCCATCTATTATAGAGGTTCTTCAAAATTTGATTGATGATGATGATCGTTCTTCTAAGGGTTTAAGTAGAACTTTGGTTGAAAGAATGGAAAGGTATGAATTTGTGTTTATTCTACTATTGATGAAATGTATATTGGCAATCACAAATCATTTGTCAACCATTCTACAAGAGAAAGATTAAAATATTGTGAATGTGATGCGTTTGATCAATAATGTGAAATGCAAATTGCAAAAGTTGAGAGATTCTGGATAGGATATTTTACTTGAGGATATGAAGAAGTTTTGTAACACTCATTCCATTGAAATAATTAATATGACAGATAACATCAACGGTTGTAGTCGTTTGAAGAGAGATGGAAAAAATGTTAATTTTTATCACTACTACCATGTTGAAATCTTTTGTGAAGTAACTTCATAATTCTTTTTTTTTTTACCGTCAATTAAATTCTTTTAAACAATGACATATTACATATTTATTAATTTTTACTTTTGTTGTTTGGTTTTTAAATTGCAGATTATCGATATTATTCTACAAGAGATGGATAGTCGTTTCTCTGAAACAACCACAGATTTGCTTATTTATATGTCATGCCTTCCTAGGAACTCATTATTGAGATTTGATGTACAGAAGTTAGTGTATCTGGCTCATTTTTATGAGGATGATTTTTCTTGGAATGAGCGTATATTGGTTGAACAAGAGCTTGAAACATATATTAATGACGTCATATCAGACGAACGGTTGGAAGGCATTTCATATTTGGGAGCTCTTGCAAAGAAAATGATTGAAACAATGAAGAACCGTGTGTTTCCTTTGGTTTATCGGATGATTGAGCTAGCATTACTTCTTCTAGTTGCTACTGCAACCGTTGAAAGAGTGTTTTCGGCAATGAATATTATCAAAACAGATTTGCGAAACAGGATTGGAGATGAATGGATGAATAACAATTTGGTAGTTATATCGAGAAAGATGTTTTTAATACTGTCAACAATGAGCCAATTTTACAGCGTTTTCAGAACATGGAGTTTCGAAGAATGTAATTGTCACGTATTCGTTAGTAGACTACTTTAATATTTAATATTATTATACAAGTTTTTTCATAATATTGTACCTTTTCTCCTGTATGTCAAATTATTTAAAATAATTTTTTAATTACATAAAATTTATTAACGGTTAAAAAAATTCGCCGCGTTCAGTTCACCAACGCCCCTTAATGATTAAATTCCTGGATCCGCCATTAATAGACATTGCAAACAATAAAAAATGGATTCAAAAAAAGAATGAAGAATTATTTTTTTTCTTATTTTAAAAGGCTAAAAAATTAGCATTAATCCGCTAATAAAATATAAATTTATTTTGTGTTATAATTCCTCTGCATACAATTTAGAATAGAATGGATTTAAATTTAAAGGTATTTTGAAAAACAAGATAATTAGGAGGGCATATTGAATATTTACCGTCACTTTTTTCCCCCTCGGCTGCTGGTTTCGTCTATCCTGGAATCCCATTCCTTTGCTTCCCTTATCGGCGACGATGGTGTTCTACGCTCTCTGCGTCACGGCGGAGCTTGAGAATCTAACCGATCTCCAACCTCTAGGAGGTTGCAGCGATCCCGAATACGCTTACTATTTTAAGGTATCCGTCTCTTTCCTCCCCGATCGCCCTTATTTCTTTTTCTTTTTCTTAAATGGCGATATCTCGTTTTAGATCGGACTCAAGGGTTTCCTCTCTGCACTTGAATCTAGGTAAAGTGTGAGAATTGCGGAGAGACGAGTCAGAAGGAAGCGTGCGTGACGTTGTCGGATTCATTTCAGCTTCCCACGGGCAGAGGCACAGCCAATCTCGTTCAGAAGGTTCCTTGTTTTCCACTCTGTTAGACGAATGATTTGGTTCGATCGTTTCGCAGAGCCATTAGTGATAGAGTTTGATTGCTGTTTCTGCCTACGTGATCAACGGATTTGTTTTCAGTTACATATATTTTAGGTTACTTTACTGTTCATATTTCATTTACTATGACGATCCTGAATTTCCTTTGCTGTATGATGATTTGAACATCAACGAGCAGCTAAGCCAGTTGCGGTAACAGAATGCAGAACACCCAAGCAATGGTTTGTTGATGCCCATTGATTTAGAATTTAAATATTAGATCCCCTTGTTTTTTCAAGTGCAAGAAAATTTCTTGAAAAATATTAGTGCTACGAATTTAGCAAATGCTTTAACTCCAAGCTCAAACCAGTTATTACAAGTAGGATTTTGGCTGATGGTTTCATGACAATCCAACCTGCTGTGGTTAATTTTCTCTTATAAAAATGCCAATTCCTTTTCTTTGCAGATAATAACAATACAGAAGTTATTAAGAAATAAAGATGAAATTTTGTTTAATTTCTCTCAGTTCTACAACTAGTAGATGCTGGAAGCTTGGCAAGGTCTAGATAAAATGGTAATTTCTCTTGATTGGATTCTCATTTCCAACTGGGAAGTTTGAAAGTTTTGGAATGGGAAGAAACGAGATGAAACCATAACAGGCTCGTAGCTTAATCGTTTTTCTGAGTGCAGTACTGCTTGTGATTGCTTATCTTAAGTAATTCTTCTTGGGGAATTAATTGTTTGTCATTTTCTTTTTCAAGGTCTTAAAAAATTAAGGATAGATCATTTCTATTTTGGTTTAATTCCTGTTCAATTTAGTTAAGATTCCTTGAGATGTGCAATAACGTCATGTAAAATCTGTTTGCATATAAATTTAGTAGCTTCAACTAGAGTTGTGAATCAAGGCACATAAATTAGTAATTTCAATCTTGATTTGTTTTTTTTTGTAATAGCACTATGAATAGTAAAAAAAAATTCTGAAATTTTAAATAGAACCAATTTTGCAGTTAATGAAGTTCCATGTAATAAGGTGTTTAAGTTTTATGGTAATGGTAGCAGTTGGTTACTTTACTCTTTGCATGCAATTTCTTCAACAAATTTGACTGGACTGACAAGAGTATAATCTACAAATAATAGTTATTATTTTTGAGTTATAGTATCAAAAAGAAAAAAAAATTCTAGCAACCTCTAGATTGTGAAAGCATGACATAACACTAGTTAAAGTTTCCCTGTGTAGCTTCTATTCTACATAAAACTAAATTCCATTCATGTCTAACTTGGAAGTGTAATAGTTCATTTTTACATTCTCCTAGGACGGCCTTATAATGTCATACACATGTTTGCTTTGTGACTATTCTCTTTGTTCTGATATTCTATTATAAAACTTTTACTAGCAATTGTATTCAAATATCTTACCGTGAATTTGATCTATATGCTTTACATTTGACATAAACTGAAATTATGTTCCATTCTTGAATATTTAGTCTCTATTGATACTCCATTTGAGCAAAATAGTGTTTGTTTTGTGTAGCCTTAAGAAATTCATAAGATTCCTTTATTTTGACATTTGAAATATTTTTTTGTTTCGAATTTCAACTGAAATGTTGTATGTGGTTTTCCGTATTGGATTATTGTGGAGTGAAATGACTGCAATTGGTTATCTTGTAGTGCAAACTTTGTGGAAGAGATGGAACAATCCAGATGCTTCCTGGACATGGTGAACCCTTGACTCTTCAACAAAGTCAGTCTGGGAGTGAGGCCATGTTGATGGTCTTTGACTGTAGGGGATTTGAACCAATTGACTTCTCTTTTGGAAATGGATGGAAAGCAGAATCTGTGAGTATTATTTTGTATAAAACTTCGTAGTTTATAGTGTCAACTGCTAATATTTTTGCTTGAATTTGAGAAGTTGTATTAATTTAATTTCCTTTTATAGATATCTTCCTTTCTCGATAATGTGTTTCCCGTATTTCTTTTATTTGAATAACTAGTTAATTTTAGGAGAAAATTTTGTAGGATTGATATGAGTGGCTAGAGGGAGTGTGAATAGACAACACCCATTTTTTGATCGGTCCTTGCATGATTACAAACTGAACAATAAATGTTAGTAGCAATTGCGTGTGTGATTAAGTCATATTTAATATATGCAGCTGAAATAAATAAACTAAAGAAGCATGCAATAATAAGACAATATAACATAGATTCAATACCCCACTTCTACTATGCTACCTGACTTGTTCAGTGCATCATCCCAAAGAGTTCCACCAATCCACCCATTTTCAAGAGGTAATGGTCTTAAAATTAGGATAACACCTCTAATGATTGCCCCAACGAATGAGATTTCCAAAAGCTCTGACAAGTTTGACCCAACATGGGATTTCACTCACAACAAAATATTCTTCACCTCTCCCTAAAGATGATGTAGATAAAAGCAGAAAGGAGAATATTATCCAAGAGATTTTCAACTTCATGGATGAAACCTTGCTTAAGCTTCTAAGCCTCAGTCTCTTAGTGTTTCCTTTGACATTCGAGAATAATGGGTGAATAATAGAGATTAAACGAGGCCCCAATGGGATTTCACCAACATAGGACTTTGATGAGACTTTTACCAAATAGGATTGTTGTAAGCCTCAATAGGCAAATCTGCACAAAGTGTGTCAACTAATTTATAACTTGGTCGACACAACTTTATGCACAAATAGGAATAGTTTTTGTTTACTTAGTTATAACTTGGTAGAGAAAATTTCATGCATAAGGGGAAAAAACCCCTTCAAAGATGTGAGTTGAGGATCGTCTCGGTTTGACCCTTCAACCACTGAGTATCATGTCTAAACCTCAAGATAGCCTATAAAAACTCTTTAGGGACTAGATGACACTCCCTTAGGTAACACATTGAACCTAAAAGCTAAATCCTATAATTACAATAATTTGTCCAAAAATGAACTCACTATCACATCATACATAATCACAATACAAAGTATTCACATGGCTATAGGTTTTCTACTCAATTGGGGCTCCCCGCCATTGAGTCATTTGAGCAACACCACGATCCAAGCCTCTAAATATCTAATCCATCATGCTCTTCTCATGCTCTATCTCTACTTGTTCTGAGTCTCCACAAGCCTCAAGTCCACCTAGCTCCTCTTGAGTTTATCACAACTTGATATCATCGAGTCCATGAGCTTCTCGAGCTTATGTGCAATACCTAAGTTGAATCGGCATGACTATTCACACACTAGTTTCACTTATGAAATCCATAATATCTAAATTTTGTTGCCAACATATCAAACAACATAGTTAAGCCAACCACAAGGGAGGAATCATTTTCCAAACAAATTTTATGTATCCTTAGAAGTGGTTAGTTTGGTCTTAAAATCTCTCCAGTTCTCGTGCCAATTGAATTCAAGGATTGACTCCATCGTCCTACCTATTTTTGTTTAACATAGGCATGAAAACAAATGTTTCAATTAAATTGGCACAAGGACATTATTTGGGACATGAAATTGAAAAGTGTCATGCCCATGTTAAAAATAGATTATTCTTGCCCAAGAAATTGAATGGCTTTATTGCTTTTCTATAAGATGTTATTGTCCAAAGTCCAAACTGTAAGTTATTTTTTGAGCTATATGTCTTTTGTACTCTGATTCATATTAAGAGTGTAAAATCAAACAGAAGGTGGCAATCCACTGTCCACAGAAGCATTAAATGGGCATTACATTGTATTTAGTTTTAAGATGAAGATGCACGGTTGTTTATTGAATGATTGATTCATGTATTTTTGTGTTAATTTTTGAATCTTATGATTGAATTGTTGTGCTATTTAGACAAGTGGTGCAAGGTTTGAGATGGACCTATCAGAAGGGGAGTTTGTCGAGTATGATGAGAAGGGAGAATGCCCAGTTGGCATAAGCAATCTTAGAGCGTCATTTAAAGTGGTAATCTTCAATTCAAATACAATTTGATCGAGGTTAATGTTTTTGCAAACCTTAGATTTTGAGTTTGATGGGATACTCTTTTTCAGGTAAAAAAGCATGAGAGGGCTGGCAAGACAACCTTTGTTTGACATCCATGCCATATCTCTGAAATCAGGAAATACAAGATGTTGAAAATCCTCACTGCTTCTTTTGGGGTTGCCTCACTGTTCTTTAATCTCTCCCAAACAAATTTCTTGCATAGACTTGTCTACTTTTCCGTGCAAATGCATATACGTTAAAGACTCCTAACTGGCTGTTATTGTGTGGACAATGCCTAACCTCAAACATGGCTCTCATGGTGCTGACAAACAAACACTCATGCTCAAACGTTTATTGTTGCTCACATTATTGTCATGATCCGTGCGAAATTCCCCTTTTGTTCCTCCTTGTGTTTGGTCGTTTTATTTTTTTTTAATGACAACCTCTTCAATGGTTTCTGCCTTTCATCAACTCAGCACATTTTAAAATTAAAGGAAATTATAATTTAATGATTTAGCAATTATTTTATATGTAATCACTATCACTAGTAAACGATGTCTGAAAAGAACAACCTAACTGGAATTAGGTTCTTATACGAGCCGTTAAAGAATACCTAATCGAAGAACACATGCACCAAGAGAGAACAGGTGACCCAACCTCTAATAGAGTAGCAGTTGAGGCACACAGTAATCACCTTTACACAAATGCTGAAGGAGACACTTCAACAAACACATTTCTTCCCATTCATTCCATGCTAATGTTTAATTTATTACACTTTTTCAACATGAATTCATTTAGAACATGAATTCACGTTAAAAAAATGCAATTAAGGTATTGAAAGAGACCTCGAATGAACCTTCACCCGAGTAATTAGAAAAAGAAACGTTAGTGAACCATAAAGAATGTAAAATTTTGATATTTACTCTACAATTTTTAAATTTTTTTTGAAGGCACAGATCGAATAAAAGACAAAATGAACTCACGCTCCGCGGGGTCTATCAAGACAGCTGTGGCCAGCTGGCTTTCAATCGGATCAAATCGGGTTTAAGCCCGTCATTACCTAGCTCCGCTGTTGGAGTCGGACTTTTCTTTTTCTATATATAGTAGTACAGGCCGATCGTCTCTCTAAACCATCCCTTTCTCTGCCTCCCACAAACAATGGCCGCGTTCAGAGACACTTCCGTTGCTTCCTTCCTCCTCCTCGCCGTTTTCGCCGCGTACCTGTGCGGCCGAGCCCTAGCCGCCGACGCTCCCGCGCCCAGCCCCATCTCCTCTTCCGGCGCGCTCTCCCCGCCCCTGGCCGTCTTCGTTTTCGCTTCCTCGGCCGCCCTCCTCCTCGTCGGATCCCTCCGCGGTTGATGGATCTGGACCCTGGTTCTCGTTCTGATCGCCTCTAGGCACTCGGATTTATGTTCTTTAGAGTTTACTTTTAACAATGTTGTTGTTGGTTGTGATCTGTGCGCTTAGCATTGAGACTCTGTAGATACGACACCTTTGTTGCAGAGATTGATGCGCTATCGATTATATTTTCTGTTTCATTTTCTAGCTTTCATGTTGATGTTCTTGATCTGTCGATTCGAGCCGTTGCTCTTGTGATCGCTTCCTGTTTCACGATTTCACGCTAAAGAATATTAGTTTTGATTCTTATATTCCGAAAGTGGCGTGATTCTTTCTTTTGTGATTCGTAGTGGTTTGTTGAGTCGGAGATTGTGATGTGAGTAAAAGTCCTGCCATCAAAATGCTTGATGCGCTAACAAGATGCTTTTAAAAAGCGAAATCTTTCCTTGCTCAGCAAGATGCTTGATGAGAATGGCAACGAGCATCAGATGGATGGATGAGATTGATGCTCTAACATTTCCATCGAGGAACCTGAATTATAAAAAATAAATAAATAAGGAAGAGGAGCCTGGTACTTAGTCCCTCTTTGCCGGCATGGCATGTGTACCTGACGCCTTCTCAATTCAAAATTCATGTTAACTGCCAGACTAAAAGGACAGGCGTAAAGGTGCCTTCTTAGCTGTAAACAAACTGCTGTTCCTGTTCTTGTTCCTTTATCTGTAAAGCTACTGTCTTTTTTTGTTCTTAGCAGAGTTGTTCTTGAAGGGAGACTGTAATCTATAATTGCATCCATTATCTTTGATAAAATACCATGTTTTGTTGAACCCCCTGACCTCAAACCCAACTGATTCAAAAATATCTGTTAGCATTGTTATAACTAAGCTGTAGAATTTTATTTTAGATCTCATAGACTTTGTAATTGGTAGTTTTCGATATTCAAGCTTGTTATTGTACAAATTTCAGAAGGTATTTACTAAGTTAATTAACATGTTGCACCTCAAAACCTTAGACCCAAGGAATTCAAGAGCATTAGTTGATAGCATTATTGTTACAACTAGTTTTAGGATTTTACGAACTTTCTAATAGGTTAGTTTTGCTATTTTAAGCATTTTGGGCTAGTGGTTGAGATGGATGAGTTAATGGATTAATTCGGCCATGAAAGCAGGTTGTGATTATTTTGAATGACAAGTAGTGGGGGAGATTTTAACATTATAATTTAGACAAAGTCTTTTAAAGAAATTATATATATATATATATATTTTTTGAAAAACTCTAGTCTAACTAGTCTAATATGTGATGAGATAGTTTCGATTAGTTTCACTTACCTAAGTGGACTAAGTAGGGTACACCTTGTCCTACTTAACTCCATAGACCAAGCTTCCTTAATGCACTATCATCTCGTCCCACCTTAATACTAGGTTGGTCAAATGTCAATCAAGTTTAAGTTCTTATCTAATTGTTATAAATCAAATAGAAAAATAAGCATGAACGGCAAATCAAACAAACATGTAAATTTTTCTAACAACAAAAATAATTTTTTATTAGCTCCTTTTGGATCATAATTTTAATAAGGTATGTCTAGATAATGTATTTGATATTGGGGATTCAATATTAATTTGATCAAACTTGTTTAGGTTTCTCATTCGATTCACAATTGATATGTATGATTGTAGGCTACTAAAAGTGTTTTATAAGGTTTGGTTTAATAATATTAGCTCGGATTTATATATTTTGAGCCAGTTTGAAAAATTCTTTCATTTAAATAAATAAATTGTGAATAGGAGTCTCTCCTACATAGTTTTTTTAAGAATAAATAGGCATGCATTAAAAATTTATCATTCTAAAAAAAAAGTAATCCTGTTGTGTCCATTGCAGAGAGTTCAACTATTAAATTTCAGTATAACAATCTCAAATGTGATGCAAATTTTTAAATTTATTATTACACAAATTACAAAGGGCATTTAGTTTGCCAATATGTATGTTAAATCCCTTGACCTCAGACCCAACAAATTCAAAAACAATGATTAATGTCATTGTAATAATTAATGACATTTGTTAGATTTCAGCATATATACTCACCTCAAATGAGTCAAAAATTTTAAGTTTATTATTATATATGCAAATTGTAGAAGGTATTTATCATGTTAACAAATCTAATTGTACTGATTGCAAAGAGTGCAATAAATAGATTTCCATACAACAATCTCAATGATGAGGCAAATTTTCAAGTTTCCCATTATGCAAATTGGAAAAGGCAATTCAGTATGTTAAACATTGCATGAATTCTTGACCTTATTGTGTCCATTTCAAGGAGTTTAATCACTAGATTTCAGCATGGCAATTAATCTCAAGTTGTAGCCAAACTTGTAAGTTTGTTATTATGCATATTGTAGAAGGTAACTTAATAAGTTAACATGGTGGATCTCAAAGACGGTGCAATGAGAGTTTCCGATCATGCGCTAAAGCCCCTGCGAAGGGAGCTCCAAGCGTTGGAGGGAAATGTGTGGCATACTTCAGCCGAAACCTTCACCATTGTTTCCGCCTTCACGCCGGCATTGCACAAGTTGGCAAACTTTCTCATGTGTTTCATCCCATACTGGGACAGAGATCCACAATATCTTTCGAAAGATCGAACCTGAAAGCAAGAATTCAAAACAAAAACAAAAACAAAAAAACTAAGTATGCAATATATAGCACATCATTGCTAAATTTAACTAGTTGATGATACTCACCATCGACTTAAGGCAAGACCAATCATCCACCAAAGGCTGGCCTGCCGGCCGGACAGCGTCTAGTATTTCTAAACCTCGATCGTCTCCGAAAAGAAGCTTTCCGACGAGCCGAATGCTATCATCGACATGCGACCGATGCTCCATCACCTCGACCAACTGCTTCCGAGCTTCAATTCTCCGAGAAGAGCCTTCAGGTGCCCTTTGGAACTTCAGAAACAAGGAGTAGGGAAAACACAAACACACAATTAATTTAATTTCCAGATCGAAAAGGGGAATAATAAATTTAGGGGAGAGAACACCAACATTTTGCCAGAAAAATACTAGACTGGCATCACGTTGGTCGATCGGTTCCTGATTAATCGTGGGCAAGGAGTCCTGACGATAAGCATGAGCAGCACTGCCCTTGTGATGAGGCTTGGAATAACCGATGTAGAGATAGAGTCTTTTTGAACTCAACTCTCGAACATTCCCATATTGCATGACATGCGAACCTACGTTGTATGTGCCATTAACTGAGGTCCTCTCCTTAATCTGCCAATTAATTAAGTAGACAGCAAAAGTAAAAAAAAAATAATATAGAGATTAAACAAAATATATACATCATCTAGCCTCAAGTGCTTACTTTCTTATATTGTTGTTCCAAAGTCTCTTTGGCCATGTTATTCTTATCACTAGATAATAATAATAAAAAGAATTAAAATGAAGATTAATTAATCCATATGAGATGACCAGAGAGAAATTAAATATGCTTTGGTAGTTCACCTGTCCTCTAACCAGGAAACACTGTATAGATCTCCCAAACATACAGAATAACCAGGAGGAAGGGCAGGGTGCATCCAAGGACAATAAGTGGCGTAACTGCTCTCTGTGGCCATGGCTGCTGTGGTAGCATAAATGTTTAACTTCTCTGGGAGAAGTCCCTCGAAAATACTTCCGGAATCACAAGCTTCAATGTAAATAACCTGATCAAATGCTACATTATCAGGCTATGACTTCATCTATGTTATAGAGATAGTTAATTACCTTAACGGCCCCTTAGAATTGGTTCTACGGATATGGAGAGAGAGGTAAATACAGGAACAGTTGAAAGTAAATAGTTAATTACCATGCTTTTATAAGACTTTGCAGCGTGTTTTTTCTTCAGGACATCGTTCAGATCATTGGCGTAAAGGTCGGGAGATGTTGGCATACCTAATTTAGAACTGCATCAGTTCAATATTCATGCACACGTATATAAATGATTCTAGCTAAAAATTTATACCAAGAACTCCAGGGCCGCCGTGATCAGCGTAATAAATGAAGATATGATCATCCGGGCCGCTGTCAATGACCTTTCCACTCCCACCGGTCAGTGCACTTTTGTTCCCGAGAAGGACAGCAAAGAAGTTGTTCACGTTGGCATTTTCTCCAACATAATCCTGGAAAATTGATTAATTGCAGTGTGTCTCTTCAGATTAATTATAGGTAAATAGGCTAGAATATGGCCGGCTAGAAAATGAATAATTAATGTACTTCCTTTAGTAGTATGGACTCATGCAATATGATATTACTTGGACATCCTTAGTAAAGACCGAAAGTGAATTAATTTAAGCTTAATTTTTTTTAAGTGAAACACAATTACCTTGGGAACTCCGGCATATACATCCTTCCCTTGGGGCTGGTTGATTATGATTCCGGGTCTAGGGTTGTTCTCGTTATATGCGATGTCATCGTACATGAAAACGATGATGTTTTCATCTTTGAGCCCGCCATTTTTCAGAACTTGATAAGCATGGCAAACGTCAGCCTGAAGAATTAAACTTGTGTGAGTAATTAGTATAATAATATAATTAAAGAACAATATAAATTGATTAATTAATTAACCTGATGGCGGTAGTTCTCGTAGCCGAAGGATCCGGCGACGAGCAACGCCCACCTCGTCAGGATCGAGTCTTGTTCGTCGACTTCGAGGGACATCGTTGGGACTTTTGCGGGATCGAGGCGGGAGTCGACTAGCAGCAGCACTAGCAGATTGAGGAGGAAGGGAAGGAGGATGATAAGACGAGCCATGATGCAGCTGATGCTGTGAAAGGATGGAGAAGAGGAAGGGATCGAGTGCGCGTTTTATAGGCCGGGTTTAACCATGTCGTGCATGGACTCTGCGTCATGAACAATGAATGAAGCAGGGATAGTGAGAGATCATACAGAATTAATTAGAAGGTTAGCTGTCGTTATGATTAATTAATTAATTAATAGCGTTTAATTGATTGATGTGGGAAAGGTTATTGTTTGAGTCTAGACATGGTAAACATTATTGAGCTTAATTTCCCTCCGAAAGGTAAAACCAAATTAATCTTTAGATCAGTTTATATGATATGATTTATCTCAATTTTAGCCGAAAGACATTCTATTTTTTTATTCTAAATTTTATCAGAATTTAATTTGTGAATCAGTCTAAGTGTGCATGAAAATCACATATTTATCTCATATTTACATTTGAGAGACAAATGTAAAAATGAACTTGAAACACTTGAACTGTAAAAATGATAAATTTATCCCCTATTTAACTTTGAAACACTTCAAGTCGCACATTAAATATCATGATCTTTTTTTTAGTTTATTATAAAGTTATGTCATGTTTTTTTAGCTTAGAAGGAAATTTTTAAAGTATCATGGTGAGGGCCGTAAAAATCTGAGGTGCCTTCTCATAAGAAAAATATTCATATATAATGGCATCTACGTATATATATATAAACAACAAACAACTTGCCTTCTAATATTCTCTGTTCTTCTCTCCTGTTTTAAGACAATATATGGGTGCAAGTCATAGGAATGTTCATAGGCTCATCTTAATAACCCATTTATGTACTGCATGTGATGTGTAATGGCATATGTGCTAACAGGACCACCTATGTCTCACGCATATTTAAACTAAGGAACACGTAGACACACTTCTTCCGTGGAGATGAGCCTAGGAAAAGGCTCCCACTACAGGTCCAACCAACCATATTGGGAACATTATAATCCCATTCGATAAAATGGGATTGCTATAATTAACTTATTAAAGAATAATTGAGTAGCAGAGGAGGCTACTTACATAACACGATTCCATTTTCTGAAAACACAACAAGAACGCATGTTCCTTTTGGACGATGAACGCATGTTCTATCGATGCCACTTTTGCCGAATTCAGAGTCATTCAGACACAGTAGCAGGTTGCCATGTATATTATCTTAATTAAAGAACCACGGTTAATCAGCTATTGTCAAAGAATACAGTCCTCAATACGATAGCGACTGCAAATTGTAATTTCCATCAGAACCCACCGATTCACTCATCAACTCTTAAATGTAAGAACTACATAAAAAAAAAATAGTATTATGTATACTATAATCCAGAAACATAAAATTAAGTGATAAGAAACAAGGATCCGTACATAAAAAAAAACAATAGACAATCTATGAAATGTTTATCAGCACAAGTTTTTTCATCTTTCGTTTCTTTAAAATTCTTGGTTTTGTTAAACCACTCTGGCTTTATACATACAGATGTACGCCATGTGCCAATCACCTGCATTGAGTTCAAGGTTCATTTAAGCAACTGAATACATTGGAGAAAAGCTAAAAAAAAAAAGGATTGTTTTTTCATTTACTTAAGCTGACTTACCGCCTCCCGACAGCTTTGTAATATCTTCTTCCCTTTGCGTGGATGGATTGTCATCGTCAAATAGGATCCATTTTCCTGTACGAGTTTCACCGTGAATAATGAGATTGAAGAAGGGGAGATAAATGTGCCAGAATAATGAAATTGTGGGCTTAAAAGATGCACCAGTATCTTGTTTTACCCAGGCAACATAGTGCCCGGAGTCAGCACTCCTTCCCTTGTGAGTGAGCACAGCAACCAAATCGTAAATTCCAGTTAATTGCACTTTTCCTTCAGAGGAAACAGATAGTGTAAGAGTAGAGAGTATAACAAAAGAAAATAACCATGGAACATGAATTTATGTAGCAGTATATTTATTCTATGTTTGTAAACGGTTAATTTTAAACACGGTAATTTTAACTGCTAAACCGTTTCAACATATAAGGATTTAGAGGGGGAGAAACGTTAGTTGTGTCAAAAAGTTATACAACTGTATATTTTTTTAAAAAGGAAGCAATTTAAATATACAAAAATTATCTTTTTCATGATTTAAATGGTTAAAGTATCATCCCAAAAAAAGAGATTTAGAGGGGACTAAAACAGAAATGTGTTAAGCAAGAGGGAATATGAAACTAAGAAAATATAATACAGGAGAATTCAGGGAGAGGACAACTTATGAAATGTATGGTGCATGTAAAGGAAACGAGTAAATGATTTACATCAGACTAAGCCGAATATCAAAAGGGAGATACGGGTCATCAAGGAAAGTATGTCAGTCCATAGGTCACAACTTTAGAGGCATATCACAATTCCTAACAGATCTGATAGGCTAAAGATGCCATCAAACAGATTAGCGCATGGAAGATTTGACTGAACTTTCATGGTGTTGTGTCAATAATATGGAAGCTTGACTCATTCCAAGAAAAATGACATGCTATGGCTTTAATTATTAAAAAAAACCACCTATAAGTTCGCAAATCAAGTACACACAGAAATTAAGAGAACATGAAGCATAAAAAAAAAACTGATGATGACTTGCCAGCAAGCCCAAAGCTGAAATGCATCGACTTCATAGAGAAACATGGACATTCAAGAACTCATAATCAAGCCATATAAGGATCATAATTTATGAAAAGTTGATGTTTACCTCTTTCAATGACCCCAGATGGTTCTCCAATTTCATTGGATGATCCCTGCAGATATCAAGAAAATAAAAATGCAAAAGTTAAGCAAGTCATGATAGCTTTTATCACATTTCTGAGCTTCCTAAAAGACAGCATTAATCCTACACATGATTTCATGTTAGTTAACGAAGGTTTAAGATGCACAAAGAAATTCTATCTTAGCTTTGTATACTGAATCAAAAATAAACTTTGCTTTGATATTCTAACTGCATCAACAATGGAACATATACCTCTGCCTCTTGGTTTCACAAGGTACTGGAAAAGTCAACTCATATTTTAGTTTCTAGAAGTCAAGACCTCATATATCACTAATACATATTTTCATACATAAAAAAGACTTGGGTTGCCCAGATACTAGTACAAGTAAATATTTAGCTCAACTATGATAAATCCAAGTAATATTTTCAATACAGATCGTCAGTCACAGAGATCCAACAGAGATTTAAGCCTCCGACCAAAGACATGAATGCACTTCTTAAGTATCTCCAACATGGCAACTTTTTAGAGAACAAGAGAATGGGCCTTTGTCCACGTACCTCCTTCAATTTAGGCACATCGACTTTATTTTCCTTTTTGTTGTTTTCCACTTTAATTCCAAGCTTGACATCTTCTAGTTCTCGTAGAGCCTTATGCACATCACCATAGGTAGCACATTAGAGAAAAAGTAATTTCATGCACAAACTAAACACTTCAAAAGGAAAAGACGGAAAAACCTGACGGGGAGCTTGAAGCTTTTGACGGAGCTCATCTGAGCAGAAATCATAAACATCGAGTTCCAAAGGATAATCAACTTTCTGAAGAAAAGTAACATAAAATAAGCTAAAAATTAAGTGACCAACTCACAAACCTTAAGTTCCAATGGACAATCAACTCTCTGAAGAAAAGTAACATAAAATAAGCTAAAACATTTAGAGACCCAAGGATTTTCAGAAGAGAGATGCAGATTCAATCACTTAAATTCCATATATGAAGGAAAAGAGACACATAAACCAACTACCAAACTACAAAATTTCCCATGGCAAACGACATTGAAAAATGAGTGTTACATATTACCCTCAATATCTTCGCCTTTTGATTTGTCTCTCTTTTCCAGAAGAAGCGAACAAATTGAACGGTTAAGTACCTGAGAAAAAATGTGAATTATTTTCAGAACAAAAAAACTTATAATTTGTGAGGAAATAGAAAGTGTCTTACCTAGGCAATTCACTAATACGTGATTCTTTTGAAAACATTGCAGAACGCCCTAAGGATGTAGAAGTCTTCTCAAGCTCTGACTTTAGGCCCTGTAAAATTTTCACCCGTGATTTTGTTTTACAAGTCAATAAGACTCCACATAAAAATATATTCTAACCAATATGAAATACTGGATTTACTTGAAAGGATAACTAATTAAAAATGATAAAGAGATAAAATAACACATGGTCCATGTGCAATATTGTGATTCTTTCCTCTCCCTCCTCCCTACCCTATATTTCCAAGCAAGTAAATCAAGCCTAAAAAAAAGGTTATAATCCAGATTACTTACACATTTAAGTCCTTCGTGCAAATGGTTTATCTCTTGTGAGATATGACATTTTAGTGCATACACTGATTCATTCTCAAAGCTTTCTTCACCACTTTCAGCACAGAAGACCCTAATATAAATAAATAAATAAATTGTTAGCTAATTCTGCAAAAAAAAAAAAAAATTTGTCAAATGACTAATTCTAGAGCTATTTAGCTGTATGCACAGCCTTATCTGAGAACATAAAATTAAAATGTCAAATGGCTAATTCTAGATTAAAATGATTCTAGTTTAGTATCATGTGATAGCAAAAAACATTTCAATAGGATCACAAAAAACTCAATTCAAACAGAAGTCATTGGATTTATTACATTGCAATTGTATTTGCATAGCCCAAAGGAATTACTGGGAGAAGCAAGGAGATAATAAGCATTTTTTAGATCAACTTCATTGTGTGCTCAGAAGACTGAAAATAGATGCACCAATTTAATAATTACAACACATGCAGAAATACAGATGAGTGGAATTGCATATGATTTTTTATTTGGTCTGTCAAGAAATATAATAAGCGTATTGACGTGACAAAAAAAACATATATGAAATTGAAATTACTAGTAGAGATTCAAGAATAAGAATTTATTTTCTTATTACTAAAGATTTGCATCAAGAGTGAATCTAATGTGCACAAACATGAAATTATCATAAGAGTGAATTGTTTGTCTATTTTTAATATAAAAGTGAATTGTTTAAGATATCAGTAATAGGATGGAGTGGGTGATTGAAATGGAAAGGATCTTTTAAAATTTAGTGTGATTACTTAGTGCCCCTTGGCTAAAAAGACAATGTTACGGCTAGATCATTGTCGGGAAACCAAGTGACCAATAAGGGATACCAAAAAATCTAGCCTGCTGCACGAAACTCCCACCAATGCGGAGTCTCGGAGAAGGATCTATTGTTCTTACCCAGCATTGCAAGAGTTGTTTCCACGACTCGTCAAGGCTCCCCTTATTTAAGGGATACCAAGAGAACTATAATTATCATAATTTAAGAGAAATGAATATTTTTAGTGATATAGAATTATGAAGTTCAATGAGGATAATATCCATTAGTCAAATTGAAATAGCTAGGACAAACAAGACTCGATGATCATGCCATTGAAGCTATGAAGTATACAATTCTATTCACTTAATATCCCTTATGGCATTCTTGGCATTCTTTGCATAATGATTAATAGGAAAGCAAAGTTAGCAGAACACAAACCTTTTCTGCTTGATAATCTAAAGTCATTAGCATACACATGTTATCCTACCCAGGACTAGCGAATAACAAATCATGCATGCCAATTTATTAAATCTTTTACAGATATTCGTGAGCAAATTTGAATTTTTCCAGCGCTAGAAAATGCATTCTCTTGAATTAATGAGAATTAATATGCTCGTAAATGGAGAAAACTCCTCAAAGACTCAACTCCAAAATTAGAATATCTTAACAGTCGCTGATTTTTCAATTCAAGTCGTAAACAATAATCAGTGATATACAGTATGTCTTCCCTTTGTTTGAGCCTTACTTGACCCCAAAGTATAATCTAGGTACAGATTTCATGTGTCAATGCAACTTTAGGTTGGCCATGGCAAGCTTGTATATCAGATATAGATTTGTGGGTACAAAGAAACCAAAAGGTCCACTAAATTTGAAGCTCTAATGTTAAATGTTCATCCATGCTGCTTCAAAATGAAAAATTATCTTTACCTGTTGACAAAACCAATACCAAACAGTGTCTTCACTGCTGTCAATGCCTCACTGCATGATGATTAAAACATGCACAATTATATTTGAATCAAGATAGCCGAACATAGTTAAAACACATGATCACATATAAATTTAGAACACAAGAAAAAACCATTGCAGCAAATAACTGAAAAGGTTCAGAAGGAAAAAAAAACTGAAAGGAATTAGAATAACAAACTCACTACATCCTTGGCAAATAATTATATGAATACAAGATCAAAATTGACAGATTATTAACCATCCTCCAGAAGTAGGATATGTGACATCCAACATTGCAAAAGTAGAAAAAGCTAGGGTGGGTGATAGAAAATTTGAACCAAGGTCATCATAGAGATAGACGCCTCGATTATAGGCTAATTTTGGGACATTTGTTCAGTTTGAAGTACACGTGTATTAATAGAAATCCTTCTGGCTCTAATAATAAAATTGAGTTGGATTGTCCAACTGACACATCTGAAGTAAAATGGACATTAGCTCAATGGTAAGATAAAAGCATTTAGGTGGATTAAAACTAAGATGGAGAATTCAATCAAGGTATTTTCATCTGAAAATTCCTACAGAAAGACTAGACTACTATATCATATGGCAAGAAGACACTGATAGTAAGACAAGACAAGAAGACCAAACAATTGCGTAATCCTGGGTCCGTATTGGAATTTTATTTTTAACACAATTCAACTATCTCTAGACATTTTTCAATATAGTATAACAGAGATATTTATGCAAAGACAAAGGTGCAGAACGAATTTAGTTAACAGAGACTAGACTACTTAAAAAGTCATAACATGTCCTTCCACTTCATCTTCTGGTGCAGAACGAACCCTCCCCTTCTCAATGGTACACTTAGAATTTAGTTAATTCCTCTAGCAATTATTGGATGCTCAGATAAGGAATTTCACTTGGTATACATAAAAAAAGATGTCCCTTTCTCTATTTCTGAACGATCTCTTCCCATCTTAGGATGTATAGAAATATGTTGTGATTGATTTTCTAGTAATTCATTAGTGGAGCCAGATCATGAGAGTCAACATAAAGGATGCTTCATAAGTTGGAATCAAACAAAAGAACTAAATACTATCATGCAAAACAGAAAGGAAACTATAAGGCAAAGTATCAAACACCATTTCTTTAATATAAGTAACCTAGATATCATGAATAAAAAGCACCTTGAATCCGAATCTGTTGATCTAAGAGATTGTGAGAGTGTATACATAAGTTGGGTCCAACATTCTTCAGCATCCTGCAAGAACAGAGTATAGAGCATTGACAATTTCTTCAATGCATTCATCCACCATAAAAAATCAAATAAAACATGAGAACGAGAGATATTTAGAAAAAATAAAACCTGTTGCATATAACTTCCATTATGCTGCTGTGCAAATTGAGGATACTTTTTTCGCAAAATCTGAACCAAAAGTTTAGTTAATGGAGTAACCATTAAAACAAATAAGAAACTGATTAAATATATTATATAGATAGGATCTTGAAAAACTTTTAGTAATATTTTTGCAGCGTCATAACTTTTGCATTTCAACATGGGGGTTACCATCATTTTCCACAATCTAAAATGCAAGTTTTAATATTTCGAGTCAAGCCGGAGTTTCGGTCTCAAACCAAAACATTTGATATCGTATCATGTCACATTGATAAGGTATGATTTCAAAATTTGTATTTTTATTGTCATCACATATAACAAAAATAATCTTAATTACTTAGAAGTTTTTATTCCAAAATGACAATAACCGGATACAAAAAGGTTAGCCAAAAAACCCATTGTTGACTGAGAATTGAGGGTTAACAGTGAGAACTGAGAGAGATTAAAAACTAACCGATAAGAACTGCAATGGTGCAACGGGCTTGACATTCTTATCAAGTTCACTAAAAAGATCTCGAGTTGCAACTGTCAGTAGATGTGAGTACTGATCTAGCTCAGTGTTTCTCCCAGAGTTGGTATAGCTGTTGGCAAACAGCAAATTGAAGATTACATTATGCATCTGAAGTTATTCAATGAACTAAGCAATCCCTTAACTTTTCATGTATAACAGATGGTAATATAAAAGATCACCTCAAGAGTGCAGACTTCAACTCAGGTACAGAATGTAAACATTGTAATGTAGAGTTCATGTAACACGTGTTTCCCAGGTTATAAAGACCAGCACTGTGACCCTGTGTGTTAAAAATCAGTTAATTTCTCTAAATTAACATGGGTATGATCGTTAAAAACACAAACTCAATGGGATGTCAAAGTTCAACAAAGGTGAAACTATAATGACATCATACAATGTTCAAATTCATGCATGCATGAAATAAGCAGAAAAAAAAAAGAAATTCTTATGGTTCGCAAAGGAGGATTTTTTTTTTATTGCTAAATTTCTTTTGTTTTCTTATGTTGCAAACTCTTCAGAAATTTTTCTCCAAAAAAAGATACATATGAGCATTCAGGTGCAGGCATCTACAACCATAACAGCAATGACAAACTAAAATCCAGCTCCTATGAAAGCATGTTAAGCTATGAAGCAGTAAGGAAATTGGCATTTGAATCAATGTTGTTGACAATTATACCTTAAAAATTAAATTTGAATAGTAAATAAAAACAAACACAATATGACTATTATAAATTTTCATCCAGATAAATGGTTCTCACGGATGAATCCTCTCATTATAACAGATTTTTTTAGTTTTGCTTATTGCACTATTCAATGACAAAAGCTTTTATGGACTGTGATCTAGTAACACAAACATTGAACAGATTCAGAAAGTAAGAAAACAATTGCTATTGGCTATTTATTTCCTCCGTAGCATGGTGCAAATAACCCAGAAAAAGTAACCCAATTATTCAACAGCATTTACTGAGAATGTTTTGTTAAGTCACCTAATATTTTTAGAAACAACCAATACAGAAGAAATAAGAAACAAGTCTATGAATGATAGAATTGCGATTCTATGAGTACAAAAGAACTGCATAATTCCAAATGCAACATGCTTCATGAATTGTAAATCACAAGATTGAGACTCACAACTTGTACTACTTGTTCCTCTTCTGGCAAGTCTTCCATAAATACAGGACCCTTTTCTGGAGCTTTCACTATTTCATCTGCTGTGCCCATCATCATCAGTTTTTGTCCCTGTTAAATATTTTTCAAACTACCTGAGTGCATGTTTAAAAGGAATAACGGAAAGAGGGAAAAATAAGAAAATTACACAACCTCTTTAATACCTAAAGTTGCCCAATCAGCATCATCCTACATAAAAGAATACTAAGTTTTAGTTGTTACAATGTTAACTATCTTTGTAAAATTATAGGAACAAGGATAAAATATCTTCATGAAAGTAAAATAAAGTTCAAAAACCTTCAAAAGGCCACCCTTGACCATGATCTTTTGCCTCTCAGGAGGTACGCCAGTTAAAGCATATAACTGGCATTTAAATACAAGAGGAGGTTGGCTGGTGTCAATTTCCACAGCTTGGAAGACTTCTTTTTGCCACTTAACACTAACTGCATGATTTAAAAAAAAACATAAAAGTTAAATACTAAGTCTTCAAAGTGTAACTTATTAGTTCAATTAATAGGACTAAAATGGCATAGAATTTACCAGAGAGAAAATGAACTAACTATTTTTAGTGAAAGGGAAAGCAACATTTCAGGCAAATAATTAGTTAAAAAACAGCACTTATTTTTATATATGAGCAGTGTTCTAAATGGCAGTTGAGGAGGTCGCCTAGGCGGGAGGCGAACCTCAACCGCACCGCCTTGTGTTTAGGTGGCGGTAAAGCGTTTCCGATTCGAACTCGAGCAATGCGTCCAGGCACATGTGACAAGTACGGACTCATCGCAAGTGACACGTCTCCGAAGATGCATCCAACGCCGAAACACCAAAGTCGATCGCTGAATAGAATAGGTTTTTTTTTTGAACTTAAGATTCAATCGAAACTTTAGATTAATATTTTTAATCATGATTGGGATAATTTAAATAGGCTTAATTAAAGCCTAATAAAATTATCCTGTTAATTTAATATATATATATTTAAACAAATATTATTATTTATTTTTTAAAAAATATTTAGATTACCTTTTTTATTTTTAGTTAAAATATTTTATAGTATTTTTTTAAAAAAATATCTTTTATTTAACTTTTTATCCTTTAATTAATATATTACGTCTACCGTCATTTACAACACTGTATACGACAGATCACTCTAATGTGTATGCCAAGAACGTAATGGCAAACAAATTAATCCAACCCTCCTGAATAATATAGAAAATTCCAACCCAAACAAAAGGACCCAATACTAAACAACCTTGGTTCCTTACTTTATACAAAGTATAAAGCCTTATCCCATTAAATGGGGTTGGCTAAGATAAATAGGTGGGGTCGGCTAAGATAAATATTTGGTTCCTTACTTCATATGGCAATTATTTTCCAAAAATTTGAACTATTAGGAAAGGACCCATACTTTTTTATGGCATCCAGATCCAAGAATATATTCTAACATATTTGGAAATACCCAGTAATTTCAATATTTGGAAGAATAGTGCTTAACTAATTTAAGGCAATAACCTTGGAATAAACAAGTTGGCAAAAGGTGACTGCACACCGTTTGCCTTAGAATAGTGACTGGCGCATGAGGGTAGCATGTTGACAGTACCTCATGCGCTAGCCACTAGACCGTCCTGAGGGGACAACCTTGGAATAAACAAGAAAACACAAAAGATGTCGTCTTAGCACAAAGAATCAACGTTCTGTTGTCCTGTAGATTTAAATTGCAGCGCATTTCCTAATGATCTGCAAAATTAAGCTCCTTGTTAAGACAACACAAACGCAGCGAATAGGCATGATGTGTTCAATCGGCCGGCTCACAAAAATATCATCCCCGTAAGTTAGGCATAGACTACCCTTTTTCTCATGTATTAATAATTAACTCACAGACCACAGTCATCTAAGAAGGTGAAAATGACAAACTAATTTGCTATTCTCTGGTCAGGAATCAAGGACTATCGAAGCATCGTTCTCAGTGACTCGCCGAGATGCAGAGAACAAAGAAAATAATGTGAACAAAAGTGTTTTGCGCCAAACACAAACGGAAACTCCTGGATTTACCTGGATCAAGCGCCCCAAAAGAACCCTAATTTCCGTTGCGCGCTCGAGATGAAGGAAAAATAACGAGCCATAGAGAATCGACACACGAAGAAACAACTAAAATCCAGTAAATTCATATTTTGTTTCCAGAATATGGTAATAGAAAGACCAATATGGAGATCAAGTCCCTCGGAAGATCGAGACTAAAGCGGGTTGAAGCAATTATCCTTACCGGTCGGCATACTCGGAAACTTGCAGCTGCTGTCTCGGATCACGATCCGACGGCGGCAACAGAAGAAGGAGATTCAAGCCGAGAAGGCGAGGGAGGGAGCAAGGAGGAGGAGGACAAGGGTTGCGTGGGCGAGAAGACAAGCCTCGAATCAGTCGGCGGCCGGAAAGAGAGAAAGAGAGAGAGGGGATGTATAAATAGCTGCGAGGCGACGGATTACGGCGGACGGCAGTGTTTCATCCCGTTCGGATCCATGAGTTCGGCGCATCTGGACCGCTCGTTCTTGTCTCGAATCGTGCGGTCGATGTGAGTCTTTAGCCAAGTTTTTGGTTCGATTGATCGCCTCAATCGGGCCGTGCTTTGGTAATGTTGGGCTTGACAAGGGTGTTTACGTTATGGCTAGGGATGATAATTTGAATTTCCCCATATCGATATCTAAATTGAATGAAAGAGGATATAAAGCACTATTATTACTCGATACCTAACCCCTAATTCGAATATTTAATTAAATTATATATATATATATATATATATATATATATATATATATATATATATATAATACTGATATTATGCGCGAACTTGTTTTACGCATCCAGGGACAGATCCTAGGGGTGTCAAAAATGAACCCGACCCGACAACTCAACCCGAGTCGACCCGAAAAAAATCAGGTTCGGGTTGGGTATTTTCGGGTTCGGGTCGGGTTCGGGTTGAAGGGTTGGAGGGTAAAAAAACTTCGGGTTGGGTCGGGTCGGGTTCGGGTTGATCCGGGTTGACTTAAATATAGGGTTTTGTGGATTTTTTGGGGGTTAAATCAAATTTTATTTTAAAAAATTAGATATTTTTATGTATATTAATATCATGTTTGTATGATAATGATGGAGTATTGAGATAAAAGTGAAGAATTATAGGGAAAATAATCCAAAAAAGTCATTTTTAATCGGATTTTCGGGTTATATGGGTCAGGTTCGGATTGATCGGGTTGGTCGGGTTCGGGTTCGGGTTGAGGTGTTTTGGGTTGAACTCGGGTTCGGGTTGGGTTAAAAAAAAAAAACTCAACCCGACCCGACCCACCCGAATTGACACCCCTAGCAGATCCAGTGGGCCGACAGCAACAGACTCCCGATCGACATCGTTCTCCAAGGCAGGGGAATCGCGGAGCGTCAAGAGAACGGTCCCGACCGTCCGCTCGGGAAGAAGAAAATAGAAGCAATACTTCCCGAGGCGAGATCAACATCATAGCTGGTGGGCCGACCGGAGGAGACTTCAATCGAGCCAGAAAGGCGAGCGTCCGGATCCATGCATCACCGCAGCAGAGAGGCGAGTAGACCAACCGGGCCGGGACTGGAAGGAGTGAAGTGCCCTACGACGACGCTCATCAAAGCGATAATAGCCAACTACACTATTCACCGCGTATATTGACACAGAAGCTCGGTCAACATTATATTTAAGAAGGCGTCGATCAACTACAAATTGACCGAGCTTGTCCATGACAACCCCGCCTACGGTTTACGGCAATAAAGTCCTCCGGCGGGCAAATCCGGCTATCTCGGAGAGGAGCCGCTCAGGAGGACGCGACAAACCTCGTGGTGGTCGACTCTCCTCATCGATAACGCCATTTTGGGACGACGGCCAAGTTCCGGGCGACCGTCTCCACCTTCCACCAGAAGATCAAATTCCCCGTCGAAGACAAAGTGGGAAAGGTACGGGGAGACCAACCGGCAGCTCGGCGATGCTACATTGAAATGGTCCGAGCAGAAGCAAGTTCCGCTCGGAAATCGCCACGGATCGAGGTGAATGCTATAACTGAAAAACCTCCCTCTTTAGTTTATGAAGAAAAAGAGGAAGTGCAGATACACCCAACCCGATCGGAGGCTACGACATTCATTGCGTCCGATTTGGAGGTGAAGCAGAAAGAGGAGCTGATCCAATGCCTCAGAAGAAACCATGATGTCTTCGTCTGGTCGACACATGAGCTGCCCGGAATTTCACCAAGTATAGCGCAGCACGAGCTACATGTCCGACCGGACGCTCGGCCGGTGAAGCAGAGAAAAAGAGATTTCAGCGTCGAGCAGAATGTCATCATCCGGGCGGAGGTGGAGAAGCTTCTGGAAGCCGGCCATATACGCGAGGTGCAGTTCCCAAGCTGGCTGGCGAACGTAGTATTAGTCTCCAAGCCGGGCAACAAGTGGAGAGTATGCATAGATTTTCGGGATCTCAACAAAGCCTGCCCGAAAGACTTTTATCCTCTGCCCCGGATAGATCAGCTAGTGGACTCTACGGCCGGCTGCGAATTAATTTGTATGCTCGACGCTTACCAAGGCTATCATCAAGTGCCGCTCACCCGTGAAGATCAAGAAAAAGTCAGCTTCGTGACGGCCGACGGCACCTATTGCTATAATGTGATGCCATTCGGATTGAAGAATGCGGGAGCCACATATCAGCGCTTGATGAATAAAGTATTCAGAGAGCAGATCGGGCGAAATCTGGAAGTGTATGTGGACGACATCCTCATCAAGTCCGTCCGAGCGGCCGATCTCTTCAAAGACATAGAGGAAACCTTCCGAACGCTGCGCAAATATGGAGTCAAGCTAAATCCCCAGAAGTGCCTGTTCGGAGCAAAGGAGGTTGTCGGGTACATAGTGACCGAGCGGGAATCGAAAATTCCAGCAAAGTGAAAGCTCTACAAGACATGCCGCCTCAAGGAATACAAGGAAGTGCAACTGACCGACGATAACCCGAGCCATTCTTCATCCAAATCGCCGACCGGAGCCTCCCTTTCTTCAAAATCTTGCGCAAGGCCACTAAGTTTCACTGGGATGAAGAATGCGATCGGGCGTTCAAAGACTTGAAGGCATATCTGAATTCTCTCCCGGTATTGGCCAAGCCGACTGCGGGTGAGCCACTTTATATGTACTTGTCTTCAACCGAGCATGCAATCGGCTCGGCATTAGTGAGGGCGAGCGGAGAAGAGCCTGTGTATTTCCTTAGTCACATTTTAAAAGACGCTGAATCTCGCTACACTGGGCTCGAGAAGCTGGCTTTCGCCCTGGTCCTCGCCGCTCGGCGCCTACGTCCATACTTCCTGGCGCATACCATAATTGTCAAAACCAACAGCCCGCTCGGGCGTGTATTATTGAATCCAGAAGCGTCCGGGTGGCTCATCAAATGGACGACGGAGTTAAGTGAATTTGACATCCAATACCAGCCCCGCTCGGCAATCAAAGCATAGTCCTTGGCTGATTTTGTGACTGAAGTGCAGAATTCAGAGCCGGAAGCTATGTGGAGAATATTTGTGGACGGATCGTCCACTCGGCTCGGGAGCGGGATTGGAATACTGCTACTCTCACCTCAAGAAGAAAAGATGCACTTATCCGTCCGGCTGGATTATGAAGCCACAAACAATGAAGCAGAGTATGAAACCCTCATAGTCGGCTTGCAGGCAGCTCGGCATGTTGGCGTCGGTCGGGTAACGCTCTATTCGGATTCGCAGTTGGCCGCGCAGCAGCTCTCTGGTACCTTCGAAATCAACAGTGCTCGGCTCAAGCTCTACGCTGAAGCCTTTGAGAAACTTAAAGCCAATTTTAGAGAAGTTATGGTCCAGAAGATACCCAGAGCAGAAAATCAAGCGGCCGATGAGTTAGCCAAACTCGCGAGCTCAATAACACCGATCGCCATTCAGCAGCCAATTGAACAAGTATTGTTGGTGGCGCACGTCGACCGTATGGAAGGCCTTACATTTCTGAACGACTGGAGGACACCCATCACGGAATTTCTGCGCTCGGGCGCCACACCGTCCGATCAGACTGAAGCCCAGCTGCTAAGAAGGAGAGCCGGCCGGTTCACACTCATCGGCGATCAGCTTTACAAGAAGGTTTTTTCACGTCCGCTGTTGAAATGCGTGAGCTTGGAGGACTCGGCTTACATCCTCCAAGAAGTACATCAAGGATCATGCGGAGGACATCCGGGCGGACGATCGCTGGCTAAGAAGATCCTATTGGCCGGGTACTTCTGGCCAACCTTACAAGCAGACGCCGCTTGAACCGTGTCGACGTGCCTTTCGTGCCAGAAGTACCATAACTTCTGCCACCGACCGGCAGAGGAAATGAAGGCATCAACAGTCTCATGTCCGTTCGACCAGTGGGGAATGGATATCGTTGGTCCATTTCCTATGGCGACCGGACAGCGGAAATTTCTGCTAGTGGCGGTCGATTATTTCTCCAAGTGGGTGGAGGCCGAGCCGCTAGCCAGGATCACCGAGCAGATAGTCAAAAAGTTCATATGGCAGCACATCATTTGCCGGTTCGGCATCCCTCGTCGACTCATTTCCGATAATGGGCGGCAATTCACAGGGAAGTTGCTCGAGGACTAGTGCAAAAGCTATGGCATCGAGCAACACTTCACGTTCGTGGCCTATCCCCAAAATAACGGTCAGGCCGAAGTAGCCAATCGGGAAATTCTCCGTGTTCTGCGCGCTCGGCTCGATCACTTGGGAGGAAGCTGGGTAGATGAAGTGACGGGCGTCCTATGGGCCATCCGAACGACTCCAAAGGAAGGAATGGGTGTTACGCCTTTCCATCTGGTATACGGCGGTGAGGCGGTCATCCCGGTCGAAGTTGGCATCGAATCCGCTCGGATCCAGAATTATGATGAAGACAACGTCAAGCGGAGGAACATGGAGCTGGATTTGGTGGACGAGGAGCGAGCCAAGGCTTCCGTCCGGCTGATGGCGTACCGGCAGCGGATAAAGCAAAACTACAATAGGCGCGTGATCCCTCGATCATTCCAGGTCGACGATCTTGTCTGGAAGAGAGTCAAGCCGGTCGGCGACGTCGGCAAGCTGGAGGCTCCTTGGGCAGGCCCCTTCAAGGTCATCGAAAAGCTCCGCTCGGGCGCGTATTATTTGGAAGATGAAGACGGACGGCAGCTGGATCGACCGTGGAGTGCAAATCATCTCCAACCTTATCGAGCTGGGTGAAAGGTGCACGAATGTAACTCATTTCGGTGTATATGCTAGTCGCCCATGTCCTTGTAATGCAGGAAGCAAAATTAATTCAATAGGATGGCCAATGGGTTTGCCGAGCAGCGGTACTAAAGTTAGCCTTGAAAAGGTCGTCGAGCTCCGACGTTAAATATCGAGTCCTAAACCCTCCGAGCGGAAGACCGTCGAGCTCCGACGTTAAATATCGAGAGACGAGCCGGCGTCTATAAACCCTCCGAGCGGAAGACCGTCGAGCTCCGACGTTAAATATCGAGAGACGAGCCGACGTCTATAAACCCTCCGAGCGGAAGACCGTCGACCTCCGACGTTAAATATCGAGAGACGAGCCGACGTCTATAAACCCTCCGAGCGGAAGACCGTCGACCTCCGACGTTAAATATCGAGAGACGAGCCAGCGTCTATAAATATTCCGAGCGGAAGAAGGCAAAAAAAAAAAAGACTGCAAGTGTCCGAGAAGTTCGCCGCCAATATCGTTCGACCGACTCTACGTTCCGCTCGGCTCAAGGCCCAAAGGTTCTTGTCGGCTTATAGCGAGCGATCCCTGCTATCAAAGCGGAATGTTATGGGTCCGAAATATTTAGCCGAGCGGAAGGGCATCGCCAAGTACTTCGTAAAAATTCCTTTCGAATGCCAGAGGTGTGATAATAGGCGAGCGGGCAACACACATATTAACTAGCAAAAGGACAAAGTGCAAAAGGATAAAGTGCGCGAAAGGAAAACATTGCATTAAAAATAAAACCTTAGGTCGGGCGGCCTAAGTACAAAAGGGATCATATTTAGCCGAGTGGCCAAATTACACAAGTTACTCGATATAATCGTAAAGGGTATTGGGGATGTTATCTAAAAGCGCCACCTGATCGCCGGGCGGAATATTAGTGGACTCCGGAAGAAGGCCCTTCGACTTCAGATAGGTCATGGTGGCAGTCATGGCCAAGTCGAAGGCTGTGTACATCCGCTCGCAGATTTTCTCCGAAAATTCGGGCGATCGGATGTAGCCCTGTCGTAGAGCGGCGACTCGACTCAGCTCGGCATCCTGATATTCTTTGAAAGCCGCCTGGGAGCCAGTGAGGGCCTCGTTCAGATTCTTAAGCTTTTCCGCGTCGGCCGAGCGGCCCGCCTTCTCTCTGTCGAGCTGCTCCATCAGCTCTTTTACCTTCAGCTCCAGGCCCCGTGCCTCCACGTTCTTTTTCTCCAGATCGGAGATGGTCGTATTTTTTCGAGTCGTGGCCAGGGTTAATTTGATGTCAAGCGACTTAACTTGTCGCTCGGACTCGGCCAAGGCGTGGGCCTGATCGGCTGATTTCTTCTGTTCGGCCGCCAGTATATCTTGAGCCTTCTTCAGCTCCTTCTGCAGCTCGGAGTAAGACGGTCCTTGAGGGCCGGACGGACCAACCGCTGCCTTCAGTTGTCGCAGCTCTTCATCCACCAAGGCCAAGCGGTTGGAAACCGCGATTTCCTCTACCCATCTCCGGCAAAAGAAAATTAGGGTTGTTAGCGGCCGATCGGAAGGAATGCATACAAAACTTCTAGAAAGCGAACTTACCCCCGTCGCCTCCCGCATGTGGCTATTGGCCAAGTTTCGGAGGGGAATCAGCGCTGTGCGTGCCCGAGCATCGGCCCACATCTCAGCTAGGGGCCCTTTCAAGGTAATGGTGTGCTCAGGCGCGGTTGGTCGATCGACCTCTGGCAGCAGCTCTTCAGTCGGGAGATGAAGAGTGACCCGAATCGTGCGGCCATGACCGGGGGTCGTCCGACCGGCAGTCGGAAGAGGATCAAAAGTCGGCGCAGAAAACTGGGAATGAATGGTTGAGCGCTGGACTGAGTGACGAGCGGGCGGAAGGGTGCTGATCGGAATTGCCTCAACTGGAGCAGCTGGCTCGTCCCAGTCAGAAGGAGTCCGGTCGGACGAAATGGTTTCGGCCTCTGGCGCCTTGCCCCGAGCAATTGCAGTGACCCGCTCGGATGGTTGGACCGCGGAGGTAGCCGACCACAGGGGAGTCTCCACTCGGCGCCTCTTTTGTAGAGGCTGCTCCTCCTCCCGAGCGGAACCTTCCTCAAGGGCAGTTGGTTCTCCAGGGGGTGGCTCCGCTGGCCACGTTTTGCTGAGAAGCTTGAGCGGCCGACTCAGCTTGAGTCCCGCTCTCTCCTTCGTGGGATCCGACCGGCTGGATACCCAACGCTTCCATTTCTTGGGCCACCGCGGCTTCTAGCGCTGCCGCCTTTCTCTTCAAAACGCCGGCCATCACCGAATCCATGACGATATCCGCTGCAAGGGAAAGAAAAGAAATCAGTTAGCAATTAAAGCAAATGCCCAAGCAAAGTTCTTACCAAAGTCGGTCGGAAGAGGAGTCTGTATGGGACTCAGGCCGAAGATGTACATCACCCCTTCGTGAAGAAGCTTGTTGATGTCAAGTCGCAGACCGGCTAGTATATTTGCAGCGTGTAGATAGTCCGGTCGGGTCTTGAATTTCTTCAGCTCGGGAGTGGGGGGTAAGCTGACCTGCCACTGGGTCGGGAAGTTGGCCCGATCGGGCATACGGATGTAGAAAAAATAATCCTTCCAATGTTTATTGGAAGTAGGTAGCTTGTTGAAGAAGACTAAGCCGGGTCGAGCTTGAAACATAAAGGTGCCCGGTTCGGCTTGCTTGGGGTAATAAAAATAAAAAAAGACCTCCGGTCGGAGGGGGATGTTGTGAATCTTAAACAAAACAACAACACCGCAAAGGAGACGAAAGGTGTTGGGTACTAGACTGCCGAGCGGCACACCGAAATAATTACAAACATCTAGGATGAAAGGATGTACAGGGAACCGCAGACCGGCGGTAAATTGGTCGCGGAAGACACAGAAGGCTCCGCGCGACGGCCTGTGCGGCCGAGCGGAAGGACCGGCCAACAGAAGTTCAAAATCTTCGGGGATTTCGAAATTGTCTGTCAGGATATCAAAATCACGCTGGTCGAATCGGGACTGCATGGTGGTGTACCATGGGCCGAGAGACTGGTCTTCGGGGTGCGAAGAACTAGCCATTGACCGAGCGAAGGAGGCCAGGAAAAAGGACAGAAACAAGAAGAGATCGCTGGAACAGTATCCAGGAGCAAAAACGGAAGAAAGAAATGTAAAGAGCACCGGAAACAAGAAAGGAAGGGGGAGAACCTTACGATAAAGAAAGAAGGAGCGGAAAGAAGGCACCGGAGGTCGTCGGAAAGCAGAAGAGGAATCGCCGGAGCTCCAAAGCGCTGGGGGTAGGGGTCGAAGTCGCGGAGGCAGAGAAGAGAAAGAGAAGAAAACGAAAAATTTATAGGGTGGAGGCCGGGCGGCCTCCACCGTCAGATCCAGGTCACGGGAATCAAAGCGTGCATCGTGCCGTCCATTTCGAATCGCTTCGATCACATCAAAACACCATGCCACCGCCGCCGTACGCTGATGGCAGTGCGCCACGTGGCATTCGACCATTCGGAGCATTTAATGAAAGCATGCTCAACCTTAATGTCGAAGATTGGCGCACAGCACGAGGAGATCCGATGAATGCTATTGTTAATTCGCTTAAGGCCATCTCTGCGGTTAGCCGATCGGAGGATATTAGCACGGAGGAGCCGCCCGGCTAGATTCGCAGTCCAGTCAGTCGGACCATTCGCCTCCTTCGACTAGACTTGAAGGGGAGGCAAGTGATCCGGTGGTAAGAACCGGGGACCCCGTCCGGTAAAGTCAACGCCACGTGGAAGTCAAAGTGGTAGATATCCGTCTGGAGAGGGATGGGGCCGACCGGCCGACCGGCTGCCCGGCGGTGTTAACGTCCGTAGAGGGATGGGTCCGACCGGCAGGCCGACCGCGCCAGTGGTTGATAGTTCAAGGCGCCCTGTTGGAAGTCAGGGTTCCGGCGCTCAGTGGACAAGAGCGGAAGGCCGAGCGGACGGCACGCTTGGCCAAAGCCACCAGGTAACATACTGCTAACAGTCTCCGCAAAGCACATGATTGAGAATCTCCCCAAGTAAACAACCGTATACGTCCGGCCGGATGTCGCTGAAGTTGGCCGGACGGACGACATATCTGGAGTGAAGGGGAAAAGGACAAGGGACACCCCCTTTTTCTGACAGCAAGTATGTTTTACGTGTAGACCATACTTCAAATCTTATGACAGGGGGTTCTGCTGTCCCATCAGGGACATGCTGGGACTGTAGCAGTATGGCGTCAGGTAAGCTTTCTGACAGATACATACCGAGGCATGGGCTGCGGACACGTATGCGCCTCGGTGGATGTGTAGGAGCTCTTTCACCGCTCTATATATAGAGCCTCATACTTCGTCGGAGGTACGCGTAAAACACCTTTGGAGTCACCTTTTTCACCACTTGCTTGCCTGACTTGAGCGTCGGAGGGTCGCCAACCCCTTTCTCGTTAGACTCCAGTCTTTGTATTATTGGAGGTTCTACCCACGAATAATCAGATATTTATCAATATATATATATATATATATATATATATATATATATATATATATATATATATATATATATATATATATATATATATATATATATATATATATATATATATATAAAATACTGATATTATGCACGAACTTGTTTTACGCATCCAGGGGCAGATCCAGTGGGGGGCGGCATCGGCGGTCCCTCCCCCTTGTCGATGGTGAAACCCCTAGTATTATAGGCTTCCACCGGTGGAGATGGACGATACCACCTTTTGCTTATCATGATCTGTCCCTCCATACTTAAATTTCTGGATCCACCTGCTTTTGTGCACAACAGCGAACATGGCATCTCACGCGATTGTTTTTTTCCTTTTATTTTTTTTTCTCTGCCGCGTCATTTGATATTTGCTTTTTTATTTTCTGAAACATTACTTTTTAGTGGTGTCGTTCCCGCGACGCAGCTCGTCGATCCCCACCTCGGCGTTCCTCTCTCGTCGATCCCTGCCTCAGCGTTCCTCTCTCGCCGATCTCCGCTGCCTTTACTCGTTGCCGCCGTTGTCTGTCGAGAGCCGCTTTCTTTGCGCTACGATCCTTGCAGCCCTCGCCTCGGCGTTCCTCGCTCGTCTATCCCCGCCGTCTTTCGTCGTTGCCATCGTTGTCTGTCAAGAGCCGCTGACACCACGCCGTCCCTACCATCGTCCCTCTCCGTGAGACCTCCTATTTTGTTTCTAATAACAAAATTTTTCTTACAACACAACCCTATTGTACCTATCATTTTCATTCTCAGATATAGCCTCCTGCAGTTGGTCACTCTGTCGGTCAACGACTCTTTCTCACTTTTCAGTTCTTCATATTCTTTCGATAATGACTTCAACAAACCTTCCACCCTTCGGTTTTCTAAGTTTGCATCCTCAAAAGTGTTTTTAATGTCTAAAACAGAATGATGAAGATGAACTAATTTATTAATTTGAACCTCTGACATGGGAATCCCTTGAACTACTTGAGAAGCTTTTTCAATCAATTCTCCATTATTCTCCATATGCGTATGTTTCTCTTCACTATACTTGTCAATTGCTTGGTGAATACGCTCTATATCATCCTTTAGAATTTCCTCACTGAGCATTAAGTAAAGCTACTAATCCTGTTATCTTATCCTTAGACTCTTGATGCAAATTCAGCAAGTCAGTCTCGTATAGTTTTATTTTTGATTTGGCTTCTAGAAGATTCCATTCAAGTTTAACTTTATCTAAATGCAAGACAGACACCTCTTGCACGACATCTGATGCTATTTTTTCTAGGTCACCATGGTTTTAGGACTTACAGGGCATCTAAGTATTTCCTATATGTAGCATAAAAGGAAATTTTCTTCTACAAATGTTGCTAAGCAGTGAATGAGTGTTAAATTTATTTTTTAAGTATTTTTTTATTTTTATTTTTCTTTCTCTTTCAAAAAAATATTGTGCTAAAAAGGGATTACCAATAATAAAATGTGGTCATGACTTGGATGACAAAGTTGGAGTTGTATATATTGTTTCACTTGCAAATAATTGAGACATGAAAGGTAAAGATATTTAGTGAATTTTGTTGATGTTAGGCTGAAGGTATTTAGATTTCCTATGTGTTTTTAATGTAAGATTTTATTTGTAACTTTATAATCCCAACCATTATTAGGGCTCCTGTTAAAATTGTTAGACTATATACTGAAAGCCTAAGCTTTTGTAGACATTTATTTTGAATAAAAGAATCACATTTGGTCAAATTATCTACATTTATTTGTAGTTATTCAATTAATTTATATTGTATATAACATAGTATGTGGTGTCACATACAGAAGATAATGTTATCAGTACGTTATAAATTATAAATAGTAGCTCACGACCAAGATGGAAATGAACAAATCATTGGAAGGTCGTAGTGTAATTAGGTATTAGTTTATCTTAACTATATAATTACACTAATACACTTAGAGTGTATTGAGTAGGACCATCAGAGGTCGTTTTTTTTATACTGACTTTATAAAGGAACAAAGACCTCAGTTATTATGGAAGTGTGTGCTCTTAATCCTAATATAATAACAAGCACATATATTTGATATATATTTCTTTAATTTATCAATGGGTGAGATTTAATTCGATAAATCAATAAGCCCGATAAGTTGGGAAATGATATCACTTATAGTGTGTGTTGTTGATTATAGAAGGAAACTGTGTCCTAGTGATCTACGTTGATAATGTCCCCAAGAGGAGCTCATAAGGATTGTCATGTTAAACCCTGCAGGTGGACTTAGTCCGACATGACGATAAGGTTGAGTGGTACTACTCTTGGACTAAGATATTAATTAAATGAGTTGTCAGTAACTCACTTAATTAGTGAACATTCAACATCTTAAACACAGGGAGACTAACACACTCATAATAAGAAGGAGCCCAAAAATGTAATTTGGGATTGGTGCGGTAGTTCAATAATAGTTCTCTAGTGGAATGAATTATTATTGATAAAATTAAGTTGTGTGTTCGGGGCGAACATGGGATGCTTAATTTTATCGGGAGACCAAAACCAATTACTCCTCTCGGTCCCTATCGTAGCCTCTTAGTTATAGAGTACTATACCCACCTTTATACCCATGTTATAGGGGTCGGCCAAGCTAGCTTGGGGACCAAGCTAGGGTCGGCCAAGCCTTGGTCCATGGGTGGCCGGCCCTAGCTTGAACCCAAGTCTAGGTGGCCGGCCATTAAAAACACAAAAGGAATTTTAATTTTTAAATTTTTTCTTATGTGGAATACATGATTTAAAAGAGAGTTTAAAAATTAAAATATTTCCTTTTATAAGATTTTACAAAAGATTAAAAGAAGAGTTAAATCTCTTTCCTTATTTGTAGATTAAAAGGATGATTTTAATTTTGATAAAAATTTTACTTATTTATCATCCACATGTTGAAAAGTTAAAATTTAAAATTATAGAAATATTCTTTTATAGCATCAATCATGAAGGGATTATTAAAGAGAAATTTTATTTTAAAATTTCTTCGGAAGCAAATTAGGAAGTTTTAATTTTTCTAGCGAAAAATTTCCTTGTTTGCTTATTTGATGTGGTCGACCATATACACTAAGAAAAGGATTTTAATTTTAATTAATTAAAATTTTCCTTTTCAATGGCAATAGAATTAAGGAAGGTTTTATTAAATTTTCCTTATTTACCAAGGCTAAGGATTATAAAAGAAGGGGTTTGAGTGTCTTCACAAGGAACAACCTCTATTCTATTTTCTCCCTCTTTTATTCCTTGGTGTGGTCAGCCCCTTCAAGTTCTCTCCTCTCCTTGGTGTGGCCGAACCTCTAATCTTCCTTGGAGATCAAGTGGTGGCTGGATTTTAGCTTGGAGAAGAAGGAGAGAAAGCTTGCATCCCTTGAAGCTTGGTTGGTGGAAAAAGATCTTCATCCTTTGGAAGCTTTGTGCTTGGCCGAAACTTGAAGGAAGGAGAAGAAGGTGCTAGGTGGTCCTCACCTCAAAAGATCGTTGCCCACACAACGTCCGAGATTAGAAGAGGAATACGGTAGAAGATCTAGAGGTCATTATTCACAAAGAAAGGTATAACTAATAATAGTTTTCCGCATCATGTTAATTTTTGTTTCTTTGTAAAAATACCAAATACAAGAGGCATGTGATTCTAGTTTTTCGAATTAGTTTTCGAAGTTGTGTTCTTTTGTTTTTTTCTTTTCCTTGTGATTTGATTATTCTTAGTGGTTAACCTAGGGTTACTATGGGAAGGTTAAATATTTAATTTTCTTAAAAGGCTTTGTCTAGCCGGTGGTGGTTGCTCGTATATCCAAGAAGGTCATGTGTCTCGCCATGCAGTACTGGAAGTCGATTTTGGAAATAGATATTTAGTTTTCTTCGTGACCTAGGTGATTTGTGTTGGAACCCCAATGTTGTTTTGATGTGATCAACAAGTTAAGTTAGATCCTGTGTGTATTTAACCTTGTGTCTAAGTATGCAGGAGCTTAGGAGCACAGGTACTCGAGCGGAAGACGCAGCTAGCGAGAAGGATGGCACGCTGTGCGTCCGAGGGACGAGGAGCTGCGGAAGAGTACACCGGCGGACGAGAAGGAAGCGCGCGGTGGTTCCGAGGGACGAAAGCCGGAGCGGAAGATTGCTCGGGGAGCAAGAGACGCAGCTAGCGAGAAGGTCGACGACCGAGGGATGAAGACTGCGGATGAGTACGCTGGCGGACGAGAAGGAAACATGCGGCAATTCCGAGGGACGAGAAGTCGGAGGGAAGCACGCTCGAGAAGACCGGAAGTTGGGTTCGGGTGAGCCCTATTCTGGATGGCAGAGATCACCCAAGCGAGCGGATCCGGAGGAGAAGACTCGGACCGAGGCGGGACTGAAACGGAGCAGAGGTCAACAGTCCGGGGCGCCCGGAACGTGAAGTTTGACCAGAACGCATCTTTCGCGTTCTGGACGTTGGGGGATAAAATTTTATCCCCCCCAAGGCGCCCGGAACCCTTCCAGGCGCCCCAACCAAGGCTATAAATATAGCCTTGGTCCATAAGCTTCAAATCAACTCAGTAATTAGCATTTCAAACACTTGTGCACTCATTGTTCTAGTTTAGCTTCTGTTTTTGTGCTTTCACCGGTGTAAGAGGCTTCTCCGCCCGAAGGAGTTTTTTAGTGCGATCACTTTCCTTGGATTAACAACCTCCCCGGTTGTAACCAAGTCAAACACGGCACCTCGTTTCTTTCTTGTATTTCTGCTTAGCTAATTTTATACAAGTGTTAGTTTAAGAGTTCGAGAAGGGTTGCTTTTATTTTTTTTTACAGGGCTATTCAACCCCCCCCCTTCTAGCCGGCCCAACGGTCCTACAATTTGGATCGAACGTGTTATGTTCCGCAGGAGATCCAAGTCTAAATCTAAAAGAACAAATAAATTAAACTTAGGATCAAATGTGTTAAGTTCCGCCGGTGATCCAAGTTTAATTTAAAAGAACATATGGTAGCTAGAAAAAGGTTCAGACCTTTGTACAAAATTTTTGTACAGTGGAACCGATAGGTTTTCCGAGTAGCAACCAACAAAAATTGCTTCACAAAGTGTCAACTGTATATGAAGCTACTTTTCTTCAGCGAGGATCCTAAGGCCCCGCCCTGCCCTCGACCCTCATCGGGCTAAGCTTTGTCGCCGTTAGGGCTTATTTCAACTGTTGATTCTAGCAAGTTTGAGCTTTCCTTTATATCTAATGATTCCTTTCTATTTAAAAGCTTGAGTTCCAAATTTGCAATTTTAGTTTGTAACTAAAACTCTCTATCTTTCCCTTCCTTTATAACTTTATTTTATTTGATGTTGAATTTGTTGATTTTAATTCCCCAGCATGCAAGCTCACTGTTGATTCATCTGTTGATATGAGCAAGTTTGAGCTTTTTTCTCATCTAATGATTTTTTATCTACCTTAACGTATTCCCCATCCAACAAACTAGTTAAAGGCTCACACTAGAATATCATTAACAAGTAGCTATCAGATTCAAGATTCTTCTATATAAGAATTCCCTATTAATGGAGTCTTTATGGTTCTCCATATAGGAATATACGACAACATACTTCTCATTTCCAGTTGATATATTCCCAATATCTTTTGAAAACTATATTTTTGTCTAACTTGTTTCATTTGTAAGTTGCTAACTGAGTTTAAGAATTTATATAATTTAGATTTGCTACCAAATATGACATTGAAGTATCTGTTTAATGATTTTTCACTGGATCCTCCTTTAATCACAATGCTAGTACTTTTTGTAAAACCTTTTGAAAAACCTCTATGCATGGCAGCATTTTCTTCATTGACAATCAAACAAATACTTTGGCTTTTGAAGATGATTTCATTTCAAACTCATCCAGTTATTTTTCTTGGTAAAAGATGATTCAAATAAAGGTAATTTAGTCAAAAGGTTCATATCTAAATAAATAAGTTGTTTGTTGTTAGATGAGATACTTAGATATGAAAATCGAGCATGAGATGGCTTGAAGCAATAAGTTTATGTTTTACTTATTGTTTATTATCAAAATGAGATAATTTGTGTGGTACTTATTGTTGATTTATACAGTAACACAAAATAGCTTATTTTATGTTTTTAAATTTATTTAGCATTAGCATATAATTTATTAACATAAAAAATGTTTGAATCTAAGTAATTCCCGTTTGCTTAATAGGTTGGTATTTTATGGCATCATCAAGTTATAGTTCCATCAACAATACGAAATTTGAACATGTACCATGCAAGGACTGCGGACAAAGAACATTGGTATGTGTTTCTAGATCGACCAAAAATCCCGGAAGGAGATATTATGGATGTGGCCAATATGGCTGGCAAAAGTGGGTGGTAGTCGATACTTTGTCTGATGAAGACAACAGTGTAATATGTCGTGGAAGGTTAGGAAGAATAGAGTCAAGGTTAGGAAGTGAACTCATTGCTTCTCGTGGACATAATTTAGGAAATTGGAATGTACTATCAGTGGTTTGGATATTAGTTATAGTAAATTTAACTCTTTTGACCGTTTATCTTATTATTTTATTAGTTCAGTCTTGTTAATTAGTGTTGAGTAATGTTGTTGTTGTAATATGACAGATTAAATGTTTGTAAAAACCAGCTGAAGGCTAATTGATTTATTAGTTTAGGTGGTTAATTAATGTTGACTAATGTTAGTGATCCTGTCCGAGCGTTGAGTCGACAGACGCTGGGGACGTGACACTCTCCGCTGCTGATCCGACTGGTGGTGTATATCTCCAGCGAACCTGCAAAGAAGCCGAGCCGGGAGGGGTTTCCCGGCGACGACCCTCCGACGCTCAAGTCAAGCAACGAAGAAACAGAGTAACGTTACTGTGGCTACAGTGATCAATATTGCATACCTCCGTCGAAGTCTGGGGGTCCTTATATAGGACCCCGGGAGGCACGGACACGCTTCTCGATGCATGCATGCTTCCCCAAACATACCTCAATAGGGTTGAGTCAGAAAAGTACGTCTGACGTCATTCCGCAATCGTCCGAGCATATCCCGGATGTGACGGTGGAAGCTTCTACCGTACGATATTCTGTCTGCTCCAGCCGCCGACTATGCTGTTTGTCGGCGGCATGTGTCTCGAGGATGAAGCTACCAGCTGTCCTTTTTGTCTCCTAGCGCTCTTATCTGTTCCCGGGCCGAGCGGCACGACCGCTCGGTGCTCATGTCCTCCAAGAAGCCCTATTCACGTGTTCGGCTGGGATTGCGGATTACTGTCCTGCAGCTCGGCTTAAATACTCTTTTACCTTGAGCATCAGAAACCCGCCCCATGGTCGGGTTGTCTTTTGTCCGGTCGCCTGGGAGACCCGGACCGGGCGCCCGATCGGCCAGTCCGCTCGGCACGACCTTGGTGTTGACCACCTTGACCGTTGACCTCCACGTACTGTTGACCTCCCGCCAATGAGGGTTCCCCGTCCTTACCACCAGATCACATGCCTCCTCCTCAAGTCTAGTCGAAGGAGGCGTTAAGTTCGACTGACTGGACTATGAGTCTGGCCAATTGATAGCTGACCCACCAATATCGAAATTAAAGTACGAAAGTATACCTCCGCTCGGCCCCTAGGAGGTCGAATATAGCCGGTCGGCTAGTTGCCGAAGGCTCCCCCCATGGCTAGTGATGATGTCTTCGGGATCTTCTCGGAATGAGTGCAAATCTCCGCCATTATGGTTGAGCACGCGGTTCTGCCTCGTGATGGGGCTCATTAAATGTCTTCCTCTGACCGAGTGCCACGTGGCGCGGCTGACGTCTTCGTACGATCGCCCCCTTACGCCTGATGTGACGTCCGTCGGTTTGAAATAGACGGTGTGATGTGGGCCTAGGTTCCTGTGACCTGAATCCGACGGCTCAGGACGATCGGGCATAACCCTATAAAGCCTTCGCCCTTCTCCTTCGCCGCACCTTCGCCTTCACGTCCAGAAGCCTCCTCCTGCTCAGTGCCCCGGCGACCTTGCTCCTCAGCACTCCGGCGATCCCTTGCCTTCTTCCTTCGCTTCTCCTCTTCTCTGTAAGGTTCTTTGTCTTTCCCTCTTTCTTTCTGTGTTTTCTTTGCGTTCGTTGCCGCATTCTCGTCTTTTGGTTACTGTTCCGTTCATCTCCCTCGAGCCTTTGCATTTTCTCCCAATTTCCTCCTTTTTCACTGTTGTTCCGTCGATGGCAAGTTCCTCTCAGCCCGCGGACCTCGCTCTCGGCCCATGGTATACCACCATGGAGTCGCGGTTCGATCGGCGCAATGCCGAGAGCCTGTTTAACGCTTTCGATATCCCTTCTGATTTCGAATTGATCTTACCTTCTCCTTCCGCTCGGCCACATAACCCTCCGCGCGTCACTATCTGTTTTTTTCACGAACAGTTTACAGCCGGTCTGCGGTTTCCTCTCCACCCCTTTGTCGTCGAAATTTGTAACTTCTTTGGCATTCCGCTCGCCCAGTTGGTTCCCAACACCTTTCGCCTTCTGTGCAGAGTTGTGGTATTGTTTAAGATACACAACATTCCCCTCCTCCCGGAAGTCTTCTACTATTTCTACTATCCCAAGCAGTCCGAGCCGGACACTTATCTGTTTCAGGCTCGGCCCGACTTAGTCTTTTTTAATAAACTTCCCTCTTCCAACAAACATTAGTCTTTTTAATGGAGTCGGTGCTGTTTGGGATTTTGAAAAAGAAAGCGGCCGCGCTCGAAGCGGCAGCAGCCAAGGAAATGGAGCAATTGGGCATTGCTCCGGTCGGCTCTCACGAGGACGAGAGTGCAACGCAGGCAGGGGAGTCGGTCGCTCAGGCTTCGCCTATGGATGCGGCTGGCGGTGCAACTCCTAGCAAGGAACCGACCGTTCGGGAGGAAGACTCCGAACCGGAGGACGAGCTCCCACTCGACAGGAAAAAGACGGCGAGTTGAGAAGCCTCTCCGTTCGGCAACCTCCGCAGTGCAAGCGTCTGAGCGGATGGACACCGCCTCTCAACGCGGCAAAGCACCATCGGTCGAGGCGCTCTCCTCCAACCGAACTCCCTCTCAGCTGGATGCGCCTGCGGCCCCCATCGAAGCGGTGCTGGTTAGCTCCCTTCCTCCAGCACCACGCCAGGTCCTCCACTCGGGTATTTTGTCCACAATGTCTAGCCCAACCTCTGATCCTTTGGCCTCCGCTCAGACAACTCCGGGCTGGCGCCGCACTATTAGGGCCACCCTGCATCTCCCTACTGAGGCGTTCATGGCCGAGTCCGATCGGCCTACAACTCCTGAACATATGATCACTATGAAGGGCCCACTCACTGAGATGTGGGCGGACGCTCGGGCCCGTGTGGCCATGATACCGCTCGACAAGTTGGCTGACAGCCACATGCAGCAATCCACAGGGGTAAGGTTTATTTCTTCTTTATGTAGTTTTCTCAATCGACCTTTTAACCTTTCTGTGTACATCAGCGATGGATGGAAGAGATTGTTGTCTCCAACCGCTTGGCTATGGTGGAGTAGGAGCTGAGAAGACTGAAGAGTCAAGGCGGTCCGTCGTCTTCCCGAGGCCCTTCTTATGCCGAGCTGCAGAAGGAGCTCGCCAAAACCAAGGATCTGCTAGAGGCCGAGAGGAAGAAGACGGCCGACCAGGCCTACATGTTGGACTAGCTTGACAAGCAAGTCAAAACCTATGACCGCAAGATTGAGCTCGCCACCACTCGGAAGAACACCGCTATCGCAGATCTGGAAAAAAAGAATGTGGAAACCCGTGCTCTGGAGCAACGTGTGAATGAGCTAGCCGAGCTGCTAGAAGGAGAGCAGAAAGGCCGCTCGGAGGAGGTGACCAAACTCAAGGACGATTTGAAGGACTTGCAGGAGGCTCTCGATGCTTCCCGTGCCGCCTTCAAGGAGTACCAAGAGGTGGAGCCGGGCCGCGTTGCCGCTTTGAGGCAAAACTACATCCGCTCGGCGGAATTTGTGGAGAAGGTGTGCGACCGGCTGGTCATCGCCTTCGAGTTGGCTATCATTGCCACGACGGACTATCTGAAGTCCAAGTGTCAGCTCCCCGAGTCCGTGATCATCCCTGTTACGGAGCATGCAACGCTTCTCACCACCATCCCAAAGCATATTTTTGACTACCTTGAATGAAGTATTTTCAGTAGTTCTCTCGATCGGCTGTAACCTTAATTTTAATGTGTCATCTGTAACTTTGCCTTCAGTCGGCGAACTTTTAAATTTAATTTTTAGAATGCCAACTTTTGCTACGCTAGCTTTTCATTCTGGGTGTTTCTTGTAACTGTACCGACCGGTCTCTCGACATTTTTCCCGCAGGATATTTTTTAACTTCGCCGATCGGCCAAACGACCTCCCATTTTGCCTGGGACTTCTGAGTTTGTCGCTGGGGTGTTTTAATTTACTGCGCCGATCGGCCCAACGACCTCCCACTATACCTGGGACTTTTATGAGCTTTTCGCAGTAGTGTTTTTCTTTTGTACGCCGATCGGTCAAACGACTTCCCACTATACCTGGGACTTCTATGAGCTTTTCGCCATAGTGTTTTTTTTTAGTAAGCCGATCGGTCAAACGACTTCCCACTATACCTGGGACTTCTATGAGCTTTTCGCTGTAGTGTTTTTCTTTACTACGCCAATCGGTCTCGCTGAAGTGCTTCAACGCGACGCTGCCTCGTCTGGGGGGTTTATAGTCGCCAGTCTGACTCTAGAGTTTAACGTTGCCGCTCGACGGTCTTCAAGCCGGGGGGTTTATAGTCGCCGGTCTGACTCTAGAGTTTAACGTCGTCGCTCAACGGTCTTCAAGCCGGGGGGTTTATAGTCGCCGGTCCGACTTTAGAGTTTAACGTCGCCGCTCAACGGTCTTCAAGCCGGGGGGTTTATAGTCGCCGGTCCGACTCTAGAGTTTAACGTTGCCGCTCGACGGTCTTCATGTAGGTTGTCGTTCGGCGAATAATGCTCAGACTCTTCGCAATTTTTCTTATCTTCAATCCTGCAGCCAATGGATACAAACGAACGGAATGTACATGAAATGAATTACAATGGTACACCTTTTATCCAGCGCGATACGGCTGGAGGTCGTTTGCGCTCCATGGTCGATCTAGCTGCCGCCCGCCTTCATCTTCCAGGTAGTAGGCACTCGATCGGAGCTTCTCGACGACTTTAAAGGGGCCCGCCCAGGGAGCTGCCATTTTGCTCACATCGTCGACCGGCTTCACCTTCTTCCATACAAGATCACCAACCTGGAATGCTCTGGGAATTACACGCCTGTTGTAATTCTGCTTCATTCTCTGCCTGTACGCCATCAGTCGGACGGTTGCTTTAGCTCTTGCTTCGTCCACCAGGTCCAACTCCAGCTGCCTCCGCTCGGCATTGTCCTCATCGTAGCTTTGTATCCGATCGGACTCCATTCTGACCTCTACTGGGACGACCGCTTCGTCGTCGTACACCAAGTGGAACGGTGTTACTCCCGTTCACTACTTTGGGGTTGTGCGGAGGGCCCATAGTACGCCGGGTAGCTCGTCCACTCAGCTTCCTCCTACGTGATCGAGCCGAACCCGAAGTATTCGCAGGATCTCTCGATTGGCCACTTCGGCTTGACCGTTGCTATGAGGATACGCCACGGAAGTGAAGTATTGTTCAATGTCGTATCCTTTACACCATTCTCCAAGCTCCTGACCAACGAATTGTCGGCCGTTATCCGAGATGAGTCGATGAAGGATGCCGAACTGATAGATTATATGCTGCCAGATGAACTTTTTGACCATCTGCTCGGTTATCTTGGCTAGTGGTTCGGCTTCGACCCATTTGGAGAAATAGTCGACTGCCACCAGTAAAAACCTTCGCTGACCGGTCGCCATGGGGAAAGGCCCTACGATATCCATGCCCCATTGGTCGAACGGGTAGGATACTGTGGACGCCTTCATTTCCGTCGTAGGCCTATGGGAGAAATTGTGGTACCTTTGACAAGAAAGGCAGGTACCGACGGTTCGAGCGGCGTCTTCCTGTAGAGTTGGCCAGAAGTATCCGGCCAGCAGGATCTTCCTAGCCAAAGACCGACCGCCCGGATGACCTCCGCAAGATCTTTGGTGTACCTCTTGGAGAATGTACTCTGCGTCCTCCGAGCTGACGCACTTTAGCAGCGGTCGGGAGAATGCCTTCTTGTAGAGTTGGTCCCCGATGAGCGTGAATCGGCCGGCTCTTCTCCTCAATAGTTGGGCTTCCTCCCGATCGGACGGCGTGACCTTCGATCGCAAAAATTCAATTATGGGTGTCCTCCAATCGCTCGGGAATGGAAGACCTTCCATCCGGTCGATGTGCGCCACCAGGGACACTTGCTCGATTGGTTGTTGGATGACGACCGACGATATCAAACTGGCAAGCTTGGCTAGCTCGTCCGCAGACTGGTTCTCGGCTCGGGGGATCTTATGTATGACAACTTCTACGAAGTTGGTCCTGAGCTTTTCAAAGGCCTCCGCGTAGAGCCTGAGCCTCGCGTTGTTTATCTCGAAGGACCCTGAGAGTTGCTGAGCGACCAACTGGGAGTCTGAGAACAGAGTCACCCCGCTGGCTCCCACGTGTCGCGTGGCCTGCATGCCGGCTATTAGGGCTTCGTACTCCGCTTCATTATTGGTTGCTCGATAGTCCAGCCGAACGGACAGGTGCATCCGCTCTTCTTGAGGGGAAAGCAACAGGATGCCAATTTCGCTTCCGAGCCGAGTGGGCGATCCGTCCACAAACACCTTCCACATAGCTTCGAGCTCGGGATTTTGCACTTCGATCACAAAATCTGCCACGGACTGGGCCTTAATCGCCGAGCGGGGTTGATACTGAATGTCAAACTCAGTCAGCTCCGTTGTCCACTTGATTAGCCGCCCGGACGCTTCTGGATTCAGGAGCACTCTTTCCAGCGGGCTGTTCGTCATCACAATGATTGTATGCACCAAGAAATAAGGGCGCAATCTCTGCGCGGTGAGGATCAAGGCAAAAGCCAATTTCTCGAGACCAGTGTAGTGAACTTCAGCATCCTTTAGAATGTGGCTTAAAAAGTACACTGACTGCTCTTCACCATTCGGCCTTACTAATGCCGAGCCCACAGCATGCTCGGTCGAAGACAAGTAAATACGGAGCGGCTCTCCTACAGCCGGTTTGGCCAGCACCGGTAAAGAATTGAGATAAGTCTTCAGCTCCTCGAACGCCCGATCGCATTCCTCATCCCATTGAAACTTGGTAGCCTTGCGCAGAATCTTGAAAAAAGGAAAGCTTCGGTCGGCCGTTCGGGAGATGAATCGTGATAGCGCTGTTATCCGACCGGTGAGGCGTTGTACTTCTCGAAGATTTCTGGGAGGAAGCATATCTTGCAATGCTTTAACCTTGCTGGGGTTCGCTTCTATGCCCCGCTCGGTCACAATATAGCCCAAGAAACGCCCGTCCTTTGCTCCGAACAAGCACTTCTGGGGGTTCAGCTTGACCCCGTATCTCCTCAGCGTTGGGAAAGTTTCTTCCAGATTCGCATAAAGGTCCGCCGCTTGGAAGGATTTGATAAGTATATCGTCCACGTACACTTCCAAGTTGCGCCCGATCTACTTCCGGAATACCTTATTCATCAGCCGCTGATAGGTAGCTTCCGCGTTCTTCAGTCCGAACGGCATTACGTTGTAATAGTAAGTGCCGTCTGCCGTGACGAAACTGACAATTTCTTGGTCTTCTCGGGCGAGCGGCACTTGATGGTAGCCCTGATATGCATCCAACATGCATATCAGCTCGCATCTGGTCGTGGAGTCTACCAGTTGATCAATTCGGGGCAAGGGGTAGAAATTCTTTGGGCAGGCCTTGTTCAGATCCCGAAAGTCGATGCAGACTCTCCACTTGTTGCCTAGTTTGGAGACCAACACCACGTTTGCGAGCCAACTTGGGAACTGTACCTCCCGTATGTGGCCGGCCTCCAAGAGCTTCTCCACCTCCACCCGGATGATGATATTCTGTTCGGCACTGAAGTCCCTCTTCCTTTGCTTTACCGGCCGTGCATCCGGTCGGACGTGAAGCTCGTGCTGCGCTATGCTCGGCGAGACTCCGGGCAGCTCATGGGTCGACCAAGCGAAAATGTCGCAGTTTTTCTGGAGGCATCCGATTAGCTTCTCTTTCTGACTTGCTTCCAGGTCGGCGGCTATGAAAGTAGTGGCTGCCAGTCGGGCAGGGTGGATCTATACCTCCTCCTTTTCTTCATAAACTAAGGAAGGTGGCTTTTCGGTTATAGCGTTTACATCGACTTGTGGCACTTTTCGAGCGGATTTAGCCTTGGCTCGGACCATCTCTACATAGCATCGCCGAGCAGCAAGCTGATCTCCTCGGATCTCCCCAACTTGGTCTTCCACCGGGAATTTGATCTTCTGGCAGAAGGTTGAAACGACCGCTCGGAATTCGTTGAGAGACGGTCGCTCGAGGATAACATTGTACGCCGAGGGAGCGTCGACCACGATGAAGTTAGCGGTCCGCGTTCTTCTGAGTGGCTCCTCCCCCAGCGAGATAGCTAGCCGGACTTGTCCGACCGGCCAAACTTCGTTACTAGTGAACCCGTATAGGGGGGTTGTCATTGGCAGCAACTCAGCTCGGTCAATTTGCAATTGGTCGAAGGCCTTTCGGAAGATTATGTTGACCGAGCTGCCTGTATCAATAAATATGCGGTGAATAGTATAGTTAGCTATTACCACTCGGATGATGAGGGTATCGTCATGCGGGACTTCGACTCCCTCGAGGTCCCTTGGCCCAAAGCTGATCTCGGGCTCGTTCGCCCGCTCCTGACTGTAGCCCACCGCATGGATCGTCAGCTGCCTGGCGTGCGCCTTCCGTGCCCTGTTGGAATCACCTTCGGTCGGCCCTCCGGCGATGATATTGATCTCGCCCCTCGAGGCATTTCCTCTGTTCTTTTCCTCCCGAGCGGATGGTCGGGGTCGTTCATGCGATGCCCGAGGTTGACTCTTGGGCTGCTGGTGATGTTGCCGCTCGGGGGATCTTCTGTCTACACGTCGACCACGGCTCTGGTGTCGATGTCGCTGATTCGGCGAAGGTGATCGACGGTGGTAGCTCCTTGGCGTAGGATGGGCGATCGGGGGGAGGCTCCGACAATCGCGGGTGTTGTGAGTTGCGGATTGGTGGAGTGAGCGGAACATGGGAGTCCATACCTTCCCTTTTAGCTTAGCCCGATTGGCCGCTACTTGTTGAACGGCGTGCGGCCTAGCTTGCTGATGGGGACGAGCCATCTCTGCGCGGGGTCCTCTTGGCGGTTGATAATTGGAAGGTGGCTTCCGCTCAGCAAGGACTGGTGGCTCGGCTAGTGCTTCCTTTTTCCTCGCCATCTGAGCTTCTTTCACGTTGATGTATTCATTGGCCTTGTTCAACATGTGGTCGTAGCTGCAAGGCGGCTTTCTGACGAGCGCACGGAAGAAATCCCCATCCGCAAGCCCCTGTGTAAATGCATTCATCATAGTTTCCGAGGTGGCTGTCGGGATGTCCATGGCCACCTGGTTGAAGCGCTGGATGTAGGCCCGGAGCGATTCCCTCGGTCCTTGTTTGATGGCGAATAGGCTGACATTGGTTTTCTGATAGCGTCTGCTACTCGCGAAGTGATGGAGAAAAGCCGTGCGGAACTCCTTGAAACTTGTTATTGATCCATCCGGCAGCCTCTGGAACCACCGTTATGCCGACCCAGAAAGGGTGGTGAGGAACACTCGGCACTTCACCCCATCCGTATATTGATGTAAAGTGGCGGTGTTGTTTAGGGGTGTCAATTCGGGTGGGTCGGGTCGGGTTGGGTCGGGTTGAGTTTTTTTTTTTTTTTTTTTAACCCAACCCGAACCCGACCCGAACCCGAGTTCAACCCAAAACACCTCAACCCGAACCCGAACCCGACCAACCCGATCAACCCGAACCCGACCCATATAACCCGAAAATCCGATTCAAAACGACTTTTTTGGGCTATTTTCCCTATAATTCTTCACTTTTATCTCAATATTCCATCATTATCATACAAACATGATATTAATATACATAAAAACATCTAAATTTTTAAAATAAAATTTGATTTAACTCTAAAAAAACCCACAAAACCCTATATTTAAGCCAACCCGGGTCAACCCGGGTCAACCCGAACCCAACCCGACCCAACCCGAAATTTTTTTACTCTCCAACCCTCCAACCCGAACCCGACCCGAACCCGAAAATGCCCAACCCGAACCCGATTTTTTTCGGGTCGACTCGGGTTGGGTCGTCGGGTCGGGTTCATTTTTGACACCCCTAGTGTTGTTGAACTTACCCAGATGGTCATCTGGGTTGGTGGTCCCGTTATATTCTCCGATCGCCGGAGGCGCATAATGCTTCGGTAGTGGGTCTCTCAGGATGGCGTTGGAGAACTGCCGATTGATCCGCTCGGGGGATGAATCCATCCGGGGCGCCTTGCCCTTCTTAGCGTCACGGATAGGCGCCTCGTCGGACGATCCCTGGTTGGCTTGGGCCAATTCTGACGGCGTCTGGAATAGTGCTCGATGGAATGGAATAGGGGCGGCCGGCGCGTCTCCTGGTGTGCCGGTCTGCCCCTTGTTCTGAGCCCACATAGAATATTGTTCCGATTGGTCCTCCATTGCCGCTCGGCCTCCAGAGACGGATGCGGCCTGCTGCGTTATCCTTTCTGCTTGAGCCTTCTGCTGTTGCTCAACCATCTTTACGGCTCGCGCTTGAATGAGTGCTTCGAGCTCCTCAGGAGAGAGCGTTACCAAGAGTTGACGTCCAGCTTCTTCCATCTTCTAGGCTCGGATTCATGTGTGTTCCCACAGACGGAGCCTATTTGATCCTGTCCGAGCGCTGAGTCGACGGGCGCTGGGGACGTGGCACTCTCCGCTGCTGATCCGACTGGTGGTGTAGATCTCCGACGAACCTGCAAACAAGCCGAATCGGGAGGGGTTTCCCGACGACGACCCTCCGACGCTCAAGTTAGGCAACGAAGGAGCAGAGTAACGTTACTGTGGCTACAGTGATCAAGATTGCATACCTCCGTCGAAGTCTGGGGATCCTTATATAGGACCCCGGGGAGGCGCGAGCACGTTTCTCGATGCGTGCACGCTTCCCCAAACATACCTCAATAGGGTTGTGTCAGAAAAGTGCGTCTAACGCCATTCCGCAATCGTCCGAGCATATCTCGGATGTGACGGTGGAAGCTTCTACCGTACGATATTCTGTCCGCTCCAGCCGCTGATTATGCTGTTTGTCGACGGCAGGTGTCTCGAGGATGAAGCTACCAGCTGTCCTTTTTGTCTCCTAGCGCTCTTATCTGTTTCCGGGCCGAGCGGCACGGCCGCTCGGCGCTCATGTCCTCCAAGAAGCCCTATTCACGTGCTTGGCTGGGATTGCGGATTATTGTCCTACAGCTCGGCCGAGCGTCCTAGCCGCTCAGCTTAAATACTCTTTTACCTTGAGCATCGGAAACTCGCCCCATGGTCGGGTTGTCTTTTGTCCAGTCGCCTGGGAGACCCGGACCGGGCGCTCGGTCGGCCAATCCGCTCGGCACGACCTTGCTGTTGACCACCTTGACCGTTGACCTCCATGTGTCGTTGACCTCCCGCCAATGAGGGTTCCCCGTCCTTACCACCGTATCAGTTAGTATTGTAATGTGATAGGATAATTAGTTTTTTGTTAAGATGGATGATGCAGAACATGTTATATAATAGTTTGAATATTTTGTAATGATTTATTCTGTGTTGTTCTTCTTTTGGGACTTAATTTTCATCTCTGATACTTCTTCAGTCGAGTAAGAATGTGAAATTATATTGAAAGAAATGTGAAATTATATGATAGTATTACGTGCTATGTTAAATTTAAGCAAGAATAGTTATTATCTCCCTCCAAAACTTAAATGCCACATTTGGTAGCAATTATGACAAATGATTAACCAATGCATTTAACATAGCGCAGTTAAATGTCACATTTGGTAGCAATTAGTGTTGAGTAATGTCACATTTAACATGGTTAAATATCTATCAGACATTTAATGCCAATGCAGCTGATGATAGTGGTTGTACAAGTGGTTAACCAAGATTGAGGTACACATATGAATCAATATTATTGAAAAATAATGAATGAAAAAAAATCAAACAAATGGTTAATAAAAAAATGATAATCTCAGTTAGTCTCATTGACTACTCTGGGGTGACCGGCCAAGCCCCACAGAATTTTCCCATCGATCATCAAAGTAAATCGGGAAGCGCATGATCAGCCAGAAGCCCAACATCCTTTAGTTACATCCCCCTAATTGGAGGAAAAAATTCTATAAATACGTTGTAGCTGGGGTCAGAACCGTGGGTGCCTGGGTGACAACCTGAATATCCTACTGCGGCACCATACCCCGGGGACAAACAAATGGTTAACCAAGCTCCAAGAAAAGGTTATTATTATCTACACTACAATACATTCATTGATGATACTCACAACATTCATTGCTGATACAAAACACTAAAAAATAATACTCATTAGTAATAATTCCCCAATAGCCCATTGCATCACTCCAGCAAACTCAAAATACTCACAACAAAATTACATCAGAACTCCACAATAACATACAAATGAAACTTGACATGGAATCACTTGCTGTGGACAATGGAGGGGCCAGATTCTTCATATTCAGCTTTAGAAATTGGCCAGCCCTTCACCGTCTGCAACAACCAGACAAAGCATGAGAAAATTTAAAAGAAATGAAAATATTATAATTAAATGCACAAATGTATTAAAAAAAAAAAGTGTCCAACGGTGAGAAAATCCTAATAGTTTTCCCCACTAGTAACATGATATCAGAATTTGGTTCATTGTATTCTAATAGTTGAATCCACCAGAGCTTCCTTGGCAGTTCTTGAGGATCTTCAGATTTTTCTTCTCCTACTACGAGATTTGGAGTCGGGTTGGAGATCTACATATAAGTGATGTCTCTCAGAACTATAATGAGCTTGACAATCTTTTCTAAATGTTACAAGAATATACTAAGATAATCATTCCTACAGTTGATTCTTAACATCTGCACGGATATCTTCTAGAATATTTCTAATGTTAAAGTCATGTCGAATTAAAGTCAATGAAGACTCAAACTCATCTTTTGACCCTACAACAAATCGACCTACTGTAGCAATTCAGCCGCCACCTAGCAGATCTTATGGCAATGAAGGAGAAAGTTAACAAGTTCATGGAGGAGCAATTGGGTGAAGGAACAAAAATAAAAAATAAACAAAAAAAATCTATAAAGTATGTACTATCCAAATCAAGCTTTGATATCTAATAAAAAAAATCAAGCTTGAACACCTGTTCAAACGAGCATTAGATAGTAATTCTTCTAGAAAATCTCTTTCGACAAATAAAAATACCCCATTGTTTGAGAACTAAGCAGTTTAGTTCTTTCAAGGGCTTAAGTTGGCCCTCCTCTGTTCTTTCTCACTTGTCTTTATAGTTGTAGCATAGACTTGGCCTTTTACTCTACCACCAATTTCTAATAAATAAAAACTGTTATCGATTAATCTCTACATCCAGGTGAAAAAAACAAATCATCTATACACAATAACAACTACTCATAAGCCAAGAAACAACAAGCTAACAACCCACCAATCAACTCAATATAAATAGTTCTTCTTTCAATATAACAGACTTGTAGCTACAGCCTGAAGAAAAGTATTGATTGAGATAATATGAAAGAAAATGGCCTAAAAGACTACTTCTGAAATTACACAAATGGCTAGAAAAAGACAACTTCTGAAATTACACAAAGATTGTGAACTTGTATGAAAAATAAATATCTGAAAAAATTGTGATGTCAATAATGATGGAAATTGAGTCTCAGTTATACTGAAATTACCAACAAAACTACCAATTATTGGCAGAGAATTTATAGGCTAAAACAAGAAAATAACATACAGTCTTAGATAGTTATAACATAAATTATCTTAAATTAACATAAGTAAAACAAATACCAACTTGATGATTGATCTGATCACATTGTATGCTGGCCATGCTGGAAATAGTTTGATCTATACCCTGTGTTATAAAAAAAATAGAATGATTTAAGTTGTTCAAATTTAACAACAAATAATATCAAATAAATAGAAATTTGGAAATTATGGAGTAAAACCCATTATAATCGTTGAAGCTTGGTTTGTTTTCCTCGTAGTTTTTCTTTTCCTTGAAATCTTCTCTAACCCACCTTCAACCTCTTATCTGACACTGTTTTCTTCTTCTTTTTAATCCCTTTTATTCCAGTAGAGTTCTCTTCACCATAATCAAATTCTCTGGATTCTTGGCTCACTTTTAATTGTTGGACATTTGATTCATTACCTTGTAACTTATCATCCACCATCTTACACAAGCTCAACATAGCATCTTTAACAAACTGGTAAGTGTCATCCCTTTCCGCTGCCTTGGTAACCAATTGAACATTCAACCTACACAACTCTTTGTATCGCATGTTTTGAATTAATTTTTTATCTAAACTAGCATTGTTGGCCATTGAATCATTAACTCCAAAATATTAAAATTTTGCTTTTCTTGATCTTCATGATATTTTTCCATGTAAATATTTTCAGAATATGAGAACACAAAATTCCAACAAATTCATATTTTCTACAGTTACACTCAATTTGTTCACACTTCTTATCAAGTATAACTATATGATGGTTCTCTTTTTGTGAGGAGTAACTTTATATTTTGTTAATGTATCAACATTCTCACAAATTTCAAGACTAGAATAATGAGATAACCACTACTCCTGTTGAAAACACTTGTAAGCCTCAGGAGTGTAAATTTCACTAGTATGCTTTAAATCTCAATTGGAAATATTAAATATGGAACAGTTGTATTTGATTTGAAATCAGCTTTTAATTCCTCATATCGACGATCATCAAGGAGTCTTTGAAAGTGATTGAAGAAGTCTAAAAACTTGTGTTTATAAGTGACATACTTTTTCACAGTAATATTCATGCCCTCACTTCTTTGGGTTGTAGTTATATCCGCGCAAAACATTTATCACCCATATACTAAACCCCATTTTTCCTTGATGTTGTACATGTGCCTCGACCAATCATTGTCTTCAAATGCATATTTGGCTGACATCATGTTCCATGCCGAAATAAAATCTTCCTCTTCAACAAAATCATATATACATGAGGCAAAATCTTTAGCAAAGTCTCTAAACTGAGAAAAAACTCCACTTAAATGTATGGTGGCATTTTAATAAATATGTCAAATGCACAAACGATGATGTGTTTCAGGCTATCTGGAAGCTAACGCCTTTGCCATTACTGCATCATGATCGGTAAGAATAGTAGTTGATTTTTTCTCACCCATAGCTGTAGTTAATGTATTAAATACCCACCCAAAAGTCAAACTGGTTTCATCATATAATAAAACGGCACCAAAAAGTATGGATTGTTTATGATGATTAACACCTACAAACAATGCAATTGGCCAACCTTCATTGTTCTTTCTGTAGGTTGTGTCAAAGTAAATAACACCTCCAAAATTAGCATAATCAGCTCTCATCTTAGCATCAGACAAAAAAATATTGGTAATCAAATCATCTTCATCAACTTGGATAACATAACAAAAATTAGGATCATCGAACTGCATTATCTACAGATACTCCAATACACTCCTTATATCCTCAACTCTCATATTTTTTTTTTTTTTATCACAAGTAGTTTTTGCAATCCTCAGGAATAAATCATACATTCTCCCTCCCACCTACTTGCCTCACCATAAGATCATGAGATGCTTTTGGAGGGATTCCCACATCACTTGCCATCTCAATCTATATCGATGCAAAAGAAGATATATTCTATGACTTCTATAGAGGTGTGTTTTGTTTGGACTTGAGAGATAATGATTATGCTCTTTAACAAATTGCACTATAGTAAACTTGCTATTTTTCCAATTACAAATCTTCATTTTAGCCTCACAACCAAACCTTGTTTTAGCATGACTTGCTTTGAAATAAAAATCTCGTTTGTCTTTTCCTCTTTTACCTTGGGCACAATAATAAAAAACCCTATCAAGTAATTTACCTGATTCATCCTTATGGATTCTACCTCTCCTTACGCTAAATCTAACCTTTTTAGCATATGTCAAATAAAATTAATATACATCTTCTTTTGTATCAAATTCCAATCCCATTTGTGATATATTTAAATTTGTTTCAATGTTCAAGCATGTACAATCAAACAAACAAAGCAAGATAGCTAAAAACTAAAAAGGAAAATTCGATATACTGAAACTCAATATATTTCCAATATGATTCTTATTATCTTCATCAATAACATCAAAGTCACCTTCTCGACTATCTTCATTTCCTTCAAAATTCAAACGACGACAACTTATAGATTCACCCTCCATGATAATTACTTTGATCATGCAAAAAAAAAAACAAATATAGGGCTAAAAAAACAGCCACAAAAGAAGCATCTAAAAACAACAATTTTATGTCAAATTATTGCACGTCAACTTCTCTTTAGTTATTAAATGCTCCAGATCCTCTCAAGAACAGTAACTAACTAAGAACCACAGTAATATTTTTTTAATTTGTACACAATTGAAACTATTATTGTATTCACATGATTACCATGTTTATGTGTCATGGACATGAAGAACTACAGAAAATATTTCATACAACAAAGTCATATCAATTATCAGGAGTCGGAGGCTTGGGTTGCAAAATGCGCAGCATGCGTCAAAGAAGGAAACTCCGAGTAGCACATGCGAGTTGCAAAGCGAGTAGCACGCGGATCCTTTGGAAACTCCGAGCAGCACTGGTCCAGAGGTCATGGAGGGGTGAAGCTCTGAGCTGGCCGAAACACACAACACGCATCAAATCAAATGAGGAAGGTCCGATGCCCGCGGGAGGTCGCCGGAGGTCTCCGAAGGTCGAAACTCGCGGGAGGTCGCGGACCCTAGAGGTCGTTGGGGACGATGGAAGCTGTAGTGGTTTTTCGCCGCCGACGAATCACGGAGGTGGAGGATCGCAAGAGGTTAGGGCTCCATGCTGCCAACTCTGCGTTTTCTACGTGAGTCGTACTTCTGCGTGCACGCGTTTTGCACGTGAACGAGCTTTTATATTAAATTTATGGTCCAAGGGTGGACCAAAAAATTTGAATCCAGAGGGTCCACACTAATTTTTCTTGAAAAGATAGTCTCTCTAATCATGTAACTATATTATATTTTGCTGGACTTATGTAAGCTAATAGAGAAGTCTTTTTTTTCAATGTGAATGACTCTCATTATGGTATAAATTAGACGGTTTCAGAATTCTTAATGCTTTCTTAAATCAAATATATTTTATGCTTATGTTCGCCGGAGAAAACATTGGCGCAGAAGATGGCACCAGCTAAGGCCTCCTGACCGTTCAACATTTTGTGCAGGACACGTGGAGAGTGGATCCATCAATCGCTCCGGCACATTTATGCAAAAATAATGAGAAAAATGAAGGTCTCTTTTTTATATTTTTCTTGGTTTGATTTATGGATAATTGGCGAGGCCTGCGCGGGTCCTTTCTTCCTTCGAACCTCGATCGATCGATTGCGAGCTGGTAATCTAGTGTTTGATGGAGCTCGCTTCGATTCCTTTGGCGTGTGCTGTGGATGGATGATTCCTACCTCTACTGACTTCGTTCCTTTGTGGTCGCCTCTGGAGCCGCTATTCTTTGCTGCATCAGTTCCTTTTGGGCCTTACGATCGAACCCCAGAGGGGTCTTCCGGAGGCGTAAGAGGACTAAGTTCTGCCAAGCGGGAGACATTGGCGGTGGGGATTGCAACGACCATTGCGGTGACGGAAATTAGTTGGTGCCGGAGAGAACTACGCGTGCACTCGACTACCACGACTACACTAGCCTTTGCCGCCTATCCATGACTAACTCTGCGATGAGAAGTGCTGCGAACGACGACGGCGCCTGGAAAGCCCTGTACCACAAGGTATGACCTTTCTCGTTTTTTATTGACATGGGCAATTGTTTCAGTTTATTTTTTGGTAGCTTGTTACTTGACTGATTAATGATTGTTGCTACGTTTGATTTTTCATGATGATTATTTGGAGGATGCTTCAGTGTTTATGAGTTTAGATTCCGAACTGATTCAAATACAAAATTATAAAAAAAAGAAAGAAGAGAAAACAAGAACAGGGAGAAAATGAATCGCTTTGGTTGATGCTTTGAAGAGGCTTCATTCAATAGATAGTTCGAGATCTTGACTGTAAACTTTACTTTATGTCCCCTATATCTCTGGTTTATAAACACGATAAAAATTGTATACCTGGGTATGCTCCAACTTTGGGATCAACTATGTGGATGTTTTTCAACTAGTGAACTCCCGTAACAGTGTAATCACTTTTCAAAGTTCATATGTTTAATTATCTTTCGTGACTAGAATACTGCTTTTGCCAAGTTTTTTTTTTCTTTTGCCTCACCTCATTTATGTCTGATTGATTTTTTTGATCTCTATCTCTATTCCCCCCTTAACTGAGGAATCATCTTCACTGAGATTATTGCAAAGAATCTAGGTAAGTTTCTAAGTTTTTTATACCTTTTTTGCTTAATTATGCTATTAGTGTCACCATTATTCTGTAAAAGATGGTTAACATCTCATGTTTCTTTCATTGTGTATTCCACATTTGTAATCATGTGCATTACCAAATTTGTAATCATGTAGGTTGATAATGCCTCCAGAATTAGAATTTGTAATTAGAGAAGGTAACTTATATAATGTACAAAAGTAAGAACACTAATACAAAATTGATTTAGATACAATTAGAGAAATTGTTTAAGTAAGAAATTTTTATGTCTTGAAACCAACTAGATGATATTGATTTAGATATCATTAATAGTTATATTGGATATTACAAGTGGACCAGAAATGACATGGAAGTCAAAGTTAAGGTAAGGTGAGTCAAGGGGAGGTGGCAATCAGCGGGTCACTCTCAACAGGAATTGCTCGTCGCCCAACGCTAAGGCCTTTAGTATAAGAACGACCGGTCTAAAGGCCGGTCAAACCCAGGGGACCTAGTGCTCCATTTCCATGCTAAGACATCTATTATATGTCCGATCAACCAATATTCTATCGAGTTTAAGGGATGGTCAAGCTACTATGAATCCGATCAGTAACAAAGCCAGTTAGGTTTACACAGCTTAGCACTCCTGTCTCCTATAAATGCAGAGGGAAATTCTCATTGTAAACTTGGTCGAACTTCTGGATCTCAGGTTATCATCTCATGGGTGAACCTCCTAATGTATGGACGAACGGATCTCTCGAGATTCAGCTCCCCATTCCTCAAGGAAAGTATCCCAACATATGGCCGGTCGACCTTAGAACATACCGAACCCCTAGCCCTAGGGGACTTGACTCCATATTGTTTCAATGTCAAAGCTCCAACATTACACAATATATAGTCGCAGGACCGAGAGGCTAGGCGACCCTACGATGCAGGGTACTCTGCCAATGTATAACCGGTCGGCTAAATATTTGGCCGAAATATCTTTAAGGCACAGCATTGTCAGAGAATCACACCAACCTGTTAGAGAGTAACAACTATTCGTCAAATAATATTCGTCTATCATAATAGATGAATTCAATGAAACCTTCTTCGGAGGTCATTATACATCTTCCATCAGTCGACGAAATATTTTCTTAACCGCCTTATTAATGACGTAAGTTACAAAAGAGGTGTACATGTGTAACGGAAGATTCTTCGGACGATGACGGTGCATTTCCCAAGCTATACGTCTTCCTTTACTTGATTCTCTGCCACCTCATGATGACGGAGTTTATGAGAAGTGGTATATAAAAAGGGGTTCTCTTCGTTGGTGAGGTACGCTCTACACGCTTGACAGATTATTACACATCATTCCTTATTATGCTCACTCAATTTTACCGTAGTCCTTATCCACTTTTCGTCCGGTCATCTATTGACTTGAACGTCGAAGGGCCTACGTTAGGGATCCCTTCCGTAGTTTTTGTTAGGACCTTCGGATAGCGGCTAGAGAGGGGGGGTGTGAATAGCCGACCTCAAATTATCGTTTCTTCCTACAATTTAGGTTAGCGCAGCGGAAATACAATGTAGAAACGAAAGTGGAGAAGATCAAACCTCAAACACGATGATGTAACGAGGTTCGGAGATGATACTCCTACTCCTCGGCGTGTCCGTAAGGTGGACGAAGCCTATCAATCCGTCGGTGGATGAGACCCCGGAAAACTGGCTAACAACAACTCCTTCTGGGTGGAGAAACCTCGCCACAAACTCTTTTGCAACAGCAATAAAGGAGTACAAGATAGAGCAAGAAAACAAGAAGAATATGAATGTAACAACACTTTGCTTGCCTTCTTGTCGACTGGAGTTCGATGAAGCAACAAATTCACGATGCTGGCAGCAACTGATTAGCAAACCAGCCGAGGGAAGCTCACACGAAGCTTCAGAAACACAGAGCTCAGCAAAGCTCAGATCGCAAGAGTGAGGAACAAGAAGAAGCGTTACTGTAGAGGCCCTCGACCTCGATATATATCCTGCACCTGCTGCACCTGTGAAGAAGACAAAGAGCAATACAGAAATCTAGCCGTTGTGTCGCAACGACTAGGCCTGGACCGATCAGGCTCCAACCTGATCGGTCTGGGAGACTCCTGATCGGTCTGTGGACCGATCAGGCCCTAGGCTGATCGGTCCCCAGACCGATCAACCAACTCTCACAGAGAGTTGGCTTCGAAGTCTGATCGGTCTGTGGACCGATCAGGCCCTAGGCTGATCGGTCCCCAGACCGATCAACCAACTCTCACAGAGAGTTGGCTGTTAGGATCCTTCGTACTCGGCTAGAGAGGGGGGTGTGAATAGCCGCCCCCAAATCGCTCGTTTCTTCCTACAATTCGTTAGCGCAGCGGAAAAATAAACTAGAAACGAAAGGAAGAATATCAAACCTTAACACAGCGATGTACGAGGTTCGGAGATGATGCTCCTACTCCTCGGCGTGTCCGTAAGGTGGACGAACCCAATCAATCCGTCGGTGGATGAGTCCCCGGAAAACCGGCTAATAAAAACTCTCCTTCTGGGTGGAGAAACCTCGCCACAGAAACTTCTTGCAACAGCAAGAAAAGAGTACAAGGAAAACAAGAAATAAAGTACAATACAAATGTAAACTTTCTTGCCTTCTCTTCGACTGGAAGAAGTAGCCGCTTCCAAGCGCCTACAACAGCAGGTGACCCAGCCGGAAGCTCACGCGAAGCTTCAAAGCAGCTCAACAAAGCTCAACAGCAAGCTTAGCAGCACCAAGAACAGGAAGAAGGAAGAAGAGGAAGAAGCCCTCGATCCTTTATACCTGTGAAGAAGAAACAGCGAAGAAACTAGCCGTTGAGTCGCAACGGCTAGAACCCTGATCGGTCTGTGGACCGATCAGGGAAGAAGCCTTTGCTTCTGTTCCGTCCCTGATCGGTCCATGGACCGATCAGGGAACCTCCTGATCGGTCCACAGACCGATCAGGGAACTTCCTGATCGGTCCGGGACCGATCGCGGCTGATCGGTCCCCGACCGATCGCCTCTCTTCGCCGCCATCGCTCGCTTCGATCGACTCGATCGGTCACCGCATCGATCAGTTATCACCAAGATGCTATCGATGTATTCGATCGGTCACCGCACCGATCAGAATATTCGCGGTATCACTGGATCGATCACCAGATCGATCCAGCTCATGGTTTTCGCCCAAACCAAGTCCAAACCAACATCCGGTCAATCTTGACCTGTTGGTACATTGCGCCTAGCATCCGGTCACTCCCTTGACCTGCTAGGACTCCCCGCTAAGTGTCCGGTCAATCCCTTTGACCCACTTAGACTTTTCTCTCCGTACCAAGTATCCGGTCACTCCTATGACCTACTTGGACTTCCCATCACCAGATGTCCGATCACCCTTGATCCATCTGGATTTTCCCTTGCCCGGCTTCACTCACCAGGACTTTCACCTAGCTTCACTCACTAGGGTTTTCACACTGCCTAACATCCCAGTTAGGACTTTCTCACTGCCTGGCTTCACTCACCAGGACTTCCCAACTGCCTAACATCCCAGTTAGGACTTTCTCACTGCCTGACTTCACTCACCAGGACTTTCCAACTGCCTAACATCCCAGTTAGGACTTTCCCACTGCCTGGCTTCACTCACCAGGACTTTCCACACTGCCTAACATCCCAGTTAGGACTTTTCCGTGCCAAGTCTCCATACTTGGACTTTTCCATTGTCAAGTCTCCATACTTGGACTTTTCCTGTGCCAAGTCTCCATACTTGGACTTTTCGCGTGCCAAGCTCCCTGCTTGGACTTTTCCAGTGCCAAGTCTCCATACTTGGACTTTTCTAGTGCCAAGCTCCCTGCTTGGACTTTTCCGTTGCCAAGTCTCCATACTTGGACTTTTTCCCGAATCAGGTCAACCAGGTCAACCTTGACCTACGGTTGCACCAACAATCTCCCAAACATCTATTCTTGTCCCATATCAAGAATACAACTCTTCCACGAGTGTCAAACATCAACATGCAACTCAACTAGGTCAACCTTGACCTAAGGTTGCACCAACAATCTTCCTAAGTCAAACATCAAAATACAACTCGAGTCAGGTCAACCAGGTCAACCTTGACCTAAGGTTGCACCAACATTGGCTTCGAAGTCTGATCGGTCTGTGGACCGATCAGACTATAGGTGGATCGGTCCACAGACCGATCCCCTCCTATCGCTCTCTGAAGTCCATCGCTTCCTGATCGGTCTACAGACCGATCAGTTAACCCACAGAAACATTCTGTTTGGTTACTGATCGGTCACCAGACCGATCTAGACAATCAAAGTATCACTGGATCGGTTACCAGACCGATCCAATGCCTTAGAGCTTCCCAGCCCTAAATCCTAAAGCCTTCCTGGTCTAGAGAACGAGCTACCGAGCCCTCTCTGACCTAGTCCGGAGAACGAGCTACCGAACCCTCTCTGACTTAGTCCGGAGAATGAGCTACCGAGCCCTCTCCGACTTCATCCGGTCCAGAGAACGAGCTACCGAGCCCTCTCTGACCTAGTCCGGAGAACGAGCTACCGAGCCCTCTCGGACCTAGTCCGGAGAACAAGCTGCCGAGCCCTCTCCGACTTCGTCTGGTCCAGAGAACGAGCTCCCGAGCCCTCTCTGACCTAGTCCGGAGAACGAGCTGCCGAGCCCTCTCCGACTTCCCATGTCAATCTTCCATACTTGGACTTCTCCCGTGTCAAGTTCCCTGCTTGGACTTTTCCGTGCCAAGTTCCCTGCTTGGACTTTTCCGTGCCAAGTCTCCATACTTGGAGTTTTCCCCGTGCCAAGCTCCCTACTTGGACTTTTCCGTGCCAAGTCTCCATACTTGGACTTTTCCCGTGCCAAGCTCCCTGCTTGGACTTTTCCGTGCCAAGTCTCCATACTTGGACTTTTCCCCGTGCCAAGCTCCCTGCTTGGACTTTTCCGTGCCAAGTCTCCATACTTGGACTTTTCCGTGCCAAGTCTCCATACTTGGGCTTTTCCCGTGCCAAGCTCCCTGCTTGGACTTTTCCGTGTCAAGTCTCCATACTTGGACTTTTCCCGTGCCAAGTCTCCATACTTGGACTTTTCCCGAATCAGGTCAACTCAAGTCGGGTCAACCAGGTCAACCTTGACCAAAGGTTGCACCCACACTCCCAAGTTCCTATTCTTGTCAAACATCAAAATACAACTTTTCTATTCTCGTCAAACATCAAAATACACCTCGAGTCAGGTCAACTCGAGTCGGGTCAACCTTGACCTAAGGTTGCATCAACAGTTTTTGCCCTAACGTTCTGTTGGCTCGTTTGAGTGTACGCAGAGAGAAGAAAGGCACTTGAAGCTCTTTTCCTACTCTAGCTCATCATCTTTTTCTCCTATGCAAAGTCTTCTTCCGGTCAATAGCATCGACATTTGTCTAGCGTGTCATCTCCTCTGGTTTCAGACAAGGGCGGAGCCAAGTTTTGGCTTACTCGGGCTGTAGCCCGGAGGCTTGCGGCGACAAATCTCGAATTTACAGTGGAAAACAAATGAAAAACATGAGAGAAAGAGGAATTAGTCCGAGATGACGACGTCAGAATCGACGACCATTGCTCACAACCTAGAATCAGCCCGGGTGATCTACCCGGGCTGGCTCTGCCATTGGTTTCAGATAGGATGAAATAGGAAAAAGAATTGGATGGCTGACATGAAGTGTTTGAGCTTTTGTGATTCTATTACGCTTCTTAGATTAAATGAAAAATTGTATACGATTGTGATATGACTCATCATACTCCCTGGATCATAGCATTTTGCAATTAGGATGCATCATGTATAAAAAAAAAATAATAACATTAATGTAAATATGCTAAATTGGACATATGAAATTATTAGACATGAATAAAATTGAAAAAAATACTATTGTCTTTAAGCAATTCTGTGTAGCTCCAATAGTTAATTAATGTTATTTTCCCGCCCATAGAAAACAAGAAAATAAGTGTTAACTATAGTTTTTTAAGACTCTTGACCCTTACACATTTAGATTCAATCAATTAATGTGTTTGGAAATATCATTATTTAAAGTAGAGATTCAATGGACACAGTGATCCTCAAATAGTTGGGACTTGTAGTATGTTATTATTATGGTTATTGCTAGCAGCATTTTATTGTCGGCATTGTCATGTGCTACACAACAGGTACAATGCTGTTCTTCAGAGTTGGGCATGCATTGATATTCAATTGGGACCGAGGTGGTGTTCAGGAGATTGATCTCCAATTACGCGATGTCCGAGCCTTTCTCGACAACGCGGCATGGGTTACAATGGACTCCTATGTTGGTTTGGGCAGGGGATCATTCCACGTGACTAATATTTTCGAGTTTCACCATGGCCGATGGCTTCAGCACCACAGTCCAATGATGCTAAACTGAAGTGGGTAAGAAAAAGCTATGTAAGTCCATTACTTTTGCAGAGCATAACCTTCTTTTCATTTAATTTAAAACCATCTGTGTTTTGTTTTGTTTTGTTTTTGAACATCTGAAACTTCGTGCGATGGTAAATTCTTCTCGTGACTTTCAAATTTCATCTTCTGTTCCTGGCTTGCATCATTGTTAGAATCTTTTGGTATTAGACAAAAATCAATTATAATGGTTACAGCGATGTCGTGATGCTGAACTAGGTGCACTGTCCTTCTCACTGATATGGCGGGATCCACACGGCAACTGCTGGCCTTTCGCGCCAACGAAATGCATCCCGAGGTTATTGTGAGTTTATCGATTCGAACCCTCCTTGTCTTCTGTTTTTCTATTTCATCTTAAATACAGATAAAATCTGTCACTCGGATCAATCTTCTTCCAAATTGCTTTAAACATAAACATCTCCATGACAGTTATATATATATAATACAATCCAACTCTAATCAGGCATAATTACATATAGGACACAACTATCTTGAACGCAAGATCACACAAGAAGAAAAAACACTACTAATTCTTAAAACATTCATAAAATTACCTTGGACAGATAAACAAGGTAATTAACTATCACCCTGAACCAAACACACCTGATTGCTTACTGCTGCTGCGCCGCGTACCTCCTCATCCTCTCGATCATCGCCCCGGTGTTCGCCTGCTCCTTCAGAATCTCCGCCCACTGCTCCGATTTGATCGCCACCCGCACCCGCCACACCCCCTTCTCCGGCGACTGCAGCACCTCCAGCTTCTTAAAACCCCCCTCCTCCTCCCACCCGTTGCCTCCTCTCGCTCCGCCTTTCATGATGTCCCTCACTCGCTTGGGCGACTCCACCACTCCTCTCCCTCCGCCTTCGAAGCCGGCTCCTGCGGAGGAGCAGCTCAAGGACCCGTCCTTCGCCGAGCAGTTGCCCATGCTGATCGACCTCTACCTCAGGCCTTGTGTCATGCGTTGGGAGTGGTACTTAAGGAGGCATCTGGCATGGAATGGAAATATGGAATCAGCGTAGAAACCATACTTAATTACCTATCAAACCTCCATCTCACGCAGATTGAAACTGGAATTAATTGGCAGGGATCAAAGTGACAAATTTGTGGGGGCAAAGCTTCCATTATTCATTCTGTCCGAAATAAGTGCCTTCACGCATCACGCAAACACTCCCTTTATTAACATGTACGCAGTGCCCACAGTCTGCAAACACCTTCTTTAATTGCAGGTGAAAGCTGAACAGGAGACGTCGGATGGAACTCATGCCGTGTCTGTGCATGGGTTCAGTAAAACAATTATGGCATTTGTATTAAGCAATTGAACGAGTACATGTCCCAGATCAATCAAAGAGATGAAGAATGACACTGCATAATGTCATGGGCTGTCAGAGCAGAGCTTCTGCACCCTGTCGCCAACTCTACAAGTGAAAAAGGATCATCTGCACACTGCTCATAGATTTACAGTATTATGAAGTAAACAAATTGATATACACTAGTTCATACTAATTCAACCTCAATATCTTTCACCATATACATCAATGAATGTCTCAGTGATATTTATAACCCCAACATCTTATTCTATACTGCTAAGAGGGGCAAGCACACAGTATATATTATGCATTCCATGTTGAAAAACTCAAGCGTTGTTCTCCGCAAAGACATCGAGCAGCTTCAGTGCCTGAACAGTACACAAAATGATCTAAGAACATGACTACCATAATTTTAATGCTTAAAAAAACATGATTGAAACTCTACCTCTTCGACATTAAGCTCCAACCTGAATTTGGGGCCATCATAGTGGTGGAGGATTGGCCTGAAAGCATCTTCTTCCAGAGGGTCACAGATTTTTCTGGTCACCACCTTCACCTAATCAGGGATTCATTACTGAACATGTCAGATAAGACATTTCAACCACCCAGAAAAAGTTGCAGGCTCAACTCATTTGATTGTTACGAAAATTATTATATTAATTGATCTGTTAGTTTGGACTTTAGCAACTTTTGAAGGTTTTATTCTAAGACAAACTTTTCCTGTAGAAAGTATCATTTGAAACCTGGGAAGGGAAACGGGACTCTCCAGGACATTTCTTGTCCTCCCAAGCTGTTGGATCGATGTTGCTTCCTCCAAAACTAGCTGCCTGCGCAGTTGGATTAGATGTAAGAAAGCTCATATAATTTGCATAATTTGATGTGAGAAAGCACCTCAAAAATTCCATAAAGCTGATGGGTTGAGTAGTTGTAGAGGAAGAGAGGCAGCCCCGGTTTGATTGCTCGAACAGAGTCCCTGTACCTCGACGGCAAGCCTATCGATCGCAGAAAAAATGAAAGCTTGAGGGAAAGGCGATCGATCGCAATTTTAATAAGGTGGAACCGAATTGATCTCCCTACCAAACAGCTGGCGCTGGAGGTTTTCCGGCATGGTTTCGTTGTTACAGACGAAAATGTAACCGCCGATCGCCTCGTTCCTCGGCAGCGCCTCCGCCGGCGGTAGGGACTTGAAGCGCTTCTCCGCCGCTCCGATATCGTTGCTGTTGTTGCTGTTACTGTAATTTCCGTTGCCGTTAGAGTTCTTCTTCTTCTTTCCCACGCTGATCACGTCGTTACTGTTCTTTCTGCTACTGGAAGCGATGGTGGTGAGGTTCACCGGCTTGCCGACGGCCTTGTTGAAGTAGTTATTATTGACCTCCCCTCCTGCTCCTCCATACTTGTAGTTAGCGCTGACGCTCTTGCTGTAGTTGTTACAGTTAATTACGTCCTTTCCGGCTTCGACGGAGTTGGTAGTGTTCTTGTGGCGGTCGTCGACGGTGTTGTAGCGACTTCCGTGGGTGGTGTAGCTGTTGAAGGCGAGCTTCTGGTTGGTGTAGGTCATGGTCCACGGGTCAGCGGCGGCGGCGGTAGCCGAGAGGATGGAGGCGTCGGACCATATGGAGTCTCCGAGGGAGAGGCCGGAGAAGGCGGCGGTGTGGAGGCGTAACTGGTCACTGAACTGCCGGAACGAATTGGTGTCGTCTCTGCCATCTCTGTTCTGGCGCTCCATCCGCTCGCTCTGTTAAAATTAGTGCTGAATTATCAGTACTGATCGATGGGCATGGATTTGCAGTAGATAGATCGATGTATTATATATAACAAATATGGAGGAAGGGGGAAGGGAAGAGCGAGGAAGGTGAGACCTGGTTAATGGCGAAAGAGGGAAAGCGTGCGAAGACGACAAAGGAGGAGAAGAGAAGACAGGGCAGAAGAAGACTCGTTACAAGTCAAAGAGAATTAGTTGGGGAGAAATTAATTAATTAAATTAATGAATCACGAGTCATAAATCCAGCTAACCTCGTTGAGGATGATAGGTACAAATTTATCATTCATCCTGTCTAAAAGTGAGAAGGTGGAAAATTAGGATATGACGGTTTCACTTACTATAGACCATGCTCTGTTCTTTAAAAAAAAGTAATGTCAGTATCGAGTTAGAGAAAGTCTTGGTATTGGACTTCCTACGCTCAAATTAGTCATCGGAACTATAGAATAAGTGGAGTAATAGTAGAATTAGCGTAAATAGTAATCACGCGTACTTTCACCGATGATGGACTCCCCTTTATATAGAGCTCTAATGGGTGATGCACACGCTTCTCGAGCGCATGGGCACGTTCTCCAATATACCCTATGAAAGAATTTGTCAGGAAATTACCTCAGATATTATATCTTAACAGGGCATGTATATCCCTGACAAGTCAATAGAAGTTTCCGTCGTACGATCCATCTGTCGATCATGTCTCGTGTCAGCGGCACTATTTCTCAAAAGGATGTCGGGAGATACTACAGTAGTCCCGTTGCTTAGCCGAACGGGATAGCCGCTCAGCTGAGACTTCATTCTGTTCATGACCACTTGATGGGTGGGTCTTGCAGTCAAGCTCCCTTTTGCCTTTGCACTCGAGGGTCAATCTCCGTCCGGTCCAAGGAAACCTTTGCACGTCTCCGTTACCTTTTGTGAGGCCTACACCCCATAGAAACTATCTACCTAAGACTGTCTCTGGGCCCGTAGGTCCCGACACAAAGTTAGAATTCTAACTCTTTCAAAGTGGTTTCTCACTGATGGCCCCCGGAAGGAGTAATCGCTCGGTCGAAACTCCTCCGCCCTGTTGATATCAGTTGCTCTTTCCTATGGTGACTATAGTAACATGGTGGCAAAAGATGAATACATCCGCCCCCAGCGCCTCTGCCAACCCGTCACAGGGCCAACACGGAGAAGGTAAATCACTGGCGGCTACTAGCATTTGGAATAATGACTAGCACATAAAAGAGACATTTGCCGAGATTCGAACCTCAGACCTCATGATGATAATACCTCATGCGCTAACCACTAAGTGACTATAGTAACATGGTGGCAAAAGGCGAATACGCTCGCGCCCCCGCCAATCCGTCCCAGGATCTACATGGAGGAGAGTGACTATAGTAACATGGTGGCAAAACACGAATACGCTCGTCCCAGTGTCCCCATCAACCTCCCAGGGCCAACACGGAGGAGGTAAATCACGGGCAATTACTAATCTTTGGAATAGTGACTAGCACATAAGGGAGTCATTTACCTCGACTTTGCCGAGATTCGAATCTCAGAACTCATATTAACAATATCTCATGCGCTAATCACTAGACTCGTAGAGTGATTATAGTAACATGTGGCAAAAGGCGATTCGCTCGTCCCCAGCGCCCCCGCCAACCCGTCCTTAGACCAACACGGAGGAGGTAAATCACGGGTGGCTACTAGCCATTAGTGCAAATGACCAAGACATGCGGGAGTATACTCGGTCATGTCGAGTTTCGACCCCAAGACCTCATGTGACAATACCCCATGTCTTAATCATCGCACCGCCCCGAGGGGACGTGATTATAATAACATGCACCATAGCTCCCGGGTCATCCTATCCTAATCATACATCTAATGGTGGTGTCTAAATAAGTGGTGGAAACTTTACCAGAGATAATTTTGTCTGTTAATATAATTGGAAGTGCTTACTTGTTAGGTATGGGCTGGCTTGACTTCGACACTCGTTTTATATATATATATAGACATATTTAATTCAATTAATTAGATTTGAGGTTTCCTCTTCAATTTCAGTTTAGGGTTTAGTCTCCATTATGAAGAGATCACGAGAGGCCCACGCTGTGGACAAAGAAAACGACGAGGCGACCATACAGATGCAGATGCATTGCACCTAACTCTGTTCTTCTATATATAAATTAATTAATCAATTAAAATTATCACACTCCTTTTCGCAATCAATTCTCCTTTAAATCAAATCATCGACATGAACAATGAACAATAAACAATTGTGGGCTTAATTTAAAGGGTGGGCGATGAGCCTTCTCTTCTTGTAATTGGCCTTGAAGCAGGCCTGCCTCAGTCTTTTTGTTCGTTCGTTGAGTTCCATTTCCGGGTTCTCCACCATCAGCTTCCTCTGCTGCTGCAACCTCTCCAATTCTCGGCCCACACTTGTCCCTTCGATGTTCATGGACGACCTTCCCAACTCCTAGAAACCGGATACATGCAATTTCGTCTCTGTTGTGAATATAAATTAATATACTTGAATTTAATTCAGAAGATATTGCATTGCCTGAACGTTGATGATGAGCGAGTCTAAGCTTTTCATCTTCCTGTGCGGCCACCGGGCGATCCCCAGCTCCCTGCACCGCTTCTTCAGCAGCGTCAGGCCCACATTCATCTCCTTGGCCGCCTTCGTTATCGGCATGCTGAAGTATTTGCTCATCTCCTCCATTCCCATCTCGCTCAACCTCGACGTCGACGTCCGCTCGCTGCTGCAGTTTTGAGCTCGCTTCTGCACGACGACGGCGACTCCTCCCGCGCCCTCCTCCTTTGGGTCGCTTTGGTTAAGAGGAAGAAGAACTGAATCGGAAATGATACTTTCGACTGCACAATCATAATAATTGAGCCACGAAAGCGTATCGAGATCGAGGTTATCGTCGAGGAATTGGAGGCTGAACGGGTGCCGATCGTCGATCGTACCACCATATTGAGTGACAGAGGCTTCAGGGAGGGGAAGCAGAGTGTCCCTGCATTATGAATTATGGAAACAGAGGAACTCAAATCAATTCATAATGTTCAGAATCATATGCGATAGAAACATACCAGGAGGAGGTAGACCAGTCTGGTTGATCGAGCAGCAGAATGTCTTTCGAGAGATCGAACTCCATGGAGAAGAAAGGATTGGATACATGTTAAATCCTTGTTTGAATAAAGAGATATATAGCGGCTGTGCATTGCATGCAGTGGAGGAGTATAATGATTAGTGATAAAATAGCAAATTAAACTGACGAGAACGTGTGATCGGTGGCGGCATGCGGCAGGGCGGCGAATTATGATTGCTGTTATCGGCACTCTTATTGGGTTATCGACTTCAACGTAATGAATCAGGCATAAATGCATGCACTAGTAATGGATCCTTACGTTAGTTTCCAAGAGATTAAAGAGATCTCATTCAGTATTTCTTCCCCCAAAAAACAGAAATCTCATAATAATTATTAACCCCGGGAAAGAAAGAACGCTTTTTGGGGACAGAATCTTTTACGGCGGATATCTTATGGATAGGCTTCCATGTACATCGAGGGAGGAAATGATCATGAAACTAGATTTATCTAATTGATAGAGCATTTGAGTAGATTATGGATTTTGTATTTTTTTTTCTATGAGAAATGATTAATCTTTCCAAGGAGTTTCCCAATTGCTTTCCATTACGGCAAAAAGGTTGATTCCAAAGAAGGTTTACATAACACAAATATATATGCCATATTAACAGCGGCATGAAACTGTCTCAGTTCATTCAAACATCCAAAATTGTCAAAATCTAATTCATTACGCTATGACTAGGGATATAAATCCTCAATCAGATAAGGAATTTTTTTTCACTATCTGAATGCTCAATCAAATATAATTAATCTGAATCTATAAAAGATTCAAAACTCCAATAGATGATGAAACTTGGTCAACGTTATTCAGTTTATTAGAACAGAACCATTTCACCGATGTTGAAAAAAAAAACAAGAAACAGATAATCTAGGTTACATCACTCCATGCGAACAAGGGGGGAAAAATTGGAAAATGCACATTATTATATTTTCTTCCCCGTGATACCAGCAACCACCTGCAGACATCAGAATAACCAAGATAAGAAGACTACAAAACTAAGAAAATTTTGACAGCAAAACTCACAAGTCATAGGCCACTTCAGTAATAAAGGAAGAGAGCCCACTTCAGATGTCAAAATATCCATGAAATTTTCTTATCAGAATGTTCATAAAAAAAAATGTACTTGAGTCTCAAAAACACAAAAAAGGTATCTCAATTTAAGATGATCAGATTATAGATGTGATGAAATAAAAATAAGAAAAAAGATGATCAAATTCTAGCTGTAATAGAAAAAAGAAAACAATATATACATACGTCATCAAGAGCAGGCTGCTCGACTGGTTCCGCCATCTCAAAGGAATCCAAGATCGGCCTAACTACAGCTGGAAGGAAGAGACCTGGAGTAGAAAAGGACAAAGGTTTAAAAAAAGGTTCTGACAGTACTAGCAATCACTGCAATGATACCTGTATACAAATAATCAATAAACATCCATTATTTTTTCATTTAGATTTGAAGCAAGAATAAATAGATACGGAAGGGAAAACCTAGTTTACTCAGCCATTATAATGTGTGAAATTGAACTTAAATTTATTTTTGTTGCTACATAGCAGTCACGTCATATAGATGTTTACTTAATCATGAGAGACTTGTGATGGGGTGTGATGGACGTAAAGATGATGTAACAATGAAGAAAACTGACTAATGATGAATCAGTCGGGGGTGGAATCCTAACTAGCTTCAGCTTGGTATTTGCAATTTACAACAATTGACAGGCAGAAGTTTTTTTTTTAATAAAAGCAGCCATAAGTAAAAAAAATTGTGCTGATTATAGAATTCCTGCTTGATGTTGTTAAGGAGAAACCTCATCATTAAGTATAAAAGGTCAAAAAAGGTCCTGTTCAACTTTAATTAAGCTCAATTCACAAATGATTCATTTAGTCTACACCACAAATATAGGGGGTCTTGTGGGCATGAGACCCCCATATCTTGGGAGACGAATCCATTCCAGTGAGAGTTAATAATGTTGCAAATATTAAACTAAACAGTTAACAAAAGAAAGCAGCACCAGCCCATTTTGAGATCTTAAAACAAAATAATAATGTTCACAATAAAGAAGAACTTAGAGACAGGAAAAATTATTACAATAAAAAACAGAATTTCCCTGGAATAATTTGTTTCCTTACCTACATTTAACAATATACCATATGAAAAATACCAACTCCATGCAATCATGAACTTGAAACTAATTCAACTAACACTTCAAAATTAATATCCTAGAATCGGCATTAGTATAGTGTGACACAGTAGAATATCTCCAAGAAATTATGACTGCTACAAACCATCAGAATGTACAATGAATTAAGATGTATGTTGCATTGAAATGATAACAGATAAGAAAAACCATCATTTGCATTTTTCAAGGCCAAAACTGTATTACAAATTGCAATTTTCAAGAACTCATTGAATTAGATGCCAAAGGAACTTTTCTTACATCTCTCAGCTAAAAGGACCAGCAAAAAGGATGAGCACACCTATTTTAGATAGATTAACATGTTTTGTTATCACATGCAAATTTGTCAATGGTGTACCGAGGTGGAGTGTTATTCATAACTATTCACTTGTTTAACCTCACTTCTTATATACCTTTGTAAATGCAAGTGTGCGAGAAAGTATAGAGCATAGTCTAAAAAAGCAACCAACTAGATCTGAATCAACTGATTTGGACTGAGACAAATAAGTCTGATAGCATTTCTTGAAGTATCTCATGTAGAGGTCGATCGAAGAATAAAGATGAGTATCATTTCTTTGTCAAGGATTAACTCTCTTAGTAATGAGATGATGAAACTGAAAATTGGACTAGTTGGAGTCTTGGAGACCAAGTGAAGTCTGGTAGATAATTGCACAGCAAGTGTGATCAATTGGAAAAAAAAACAGGTTGGAGTTGGCAAAGGAAAAAAAAAAAGTCATGTTGGCAATGCAGAAAAGTAAGGCCAATAAATCTGAATGACAGGTCAACAAAGATGAATATTGGTAATATAAAAAAAGTAACAAATAAGTTCAGTAAAAAAGCAATGTTAGTTCAGGATGGATGACAGGTTAGTGCTTCGCACCCCAAGCACTTGATGACATTTACTTCTAGAAATTAAGGTCATAATCGTTTGGGCCTTGCAAGTTATATTCACTTGCACTTAGATATACAGTATTGATATTTGTACTACAATATACAAATATGTATGCACTAGGATCGGTTGATGGTCATGTTCTATGTAAACAATTCGACACAGTGAGGTTTTTAATTTCCCTCATGTTTTCCATTGAATTCTGAGATAATCCCATAAATCTTGGTGTTCTTACACTCACTTCATGTAATAGGAAGGTGATATGCATAGCAAAGACATCTATACATGTTTGATTGGTTATCTTCCTAGTCCACATTCATTGGCGTCTAAAGATGCTAATATGGTTATTTCAGGCTTTAAAGGTGTGAGCATTGAAATTTTGCCCAATTCTTTTTTTTTTTTTTCTGATAATGCTAAAAACAGGACGTATACAGTGCAAAATCATTTTCCTTGCAGTATCACAAATAGATCAGATGTGAACAAGATCCAACAAAAGTTAAATGTGTCAAGTTACACGACTATAAATAGAAAAGGAAAATAATAGAGCAACATTTTTTAAAAAGAAACATGGAGATAATAACATGACAAAAATCATTTTTATGCTATAGGTTTATTGGATAAGGCTCACAAATCATGTCAACAAGATGATGTCCTCTATCCTATAAGATCTAACTTGTAGCGGTTCTCCAAATTTTATACTCGTCCATTCAAAGATCATCCGAAAATCATAGATTAAAAAAAATTGTGTTCGAACTTTTCAGCGACTCTTGGTCAACAATCGCAGGCACATCGATCACCCATCCGTTAAATCAGAGCTCCACTATATATGAACACAGATAAACAAAGAAAGAAATGATCGCATGAACATACAAAACTCCGCCTAGACTTAATCATAGAGAGCAACCAAATCATCATACAGAGATAAGATTAGGGTTTCAGTGAAGATGGGGAAAAAATGGATGAGAAGACGATGGCGAAAGAAACGTCATTACCAAGGCCACCGAAGAAGAGGGAGGTGGCGATGATTGGCTCCTTGGCCACAAAAATCCTCAGTCTCTCCATCATCCGCGACATCTTCTCTTTCGCCCTCGATTGCTCGTCTCCCCTCAAAAGGTTTGCTGTCTGTACAGCCAACCTTGAGGTAAAGGGTCATTACATGGGCCGAAAAGTTAACCCGACGACTTCCCAGTTAGTTGGGCCCTTAAATGGGCCTGCACATGCTCCGGCTTTTGTTCAGTGTAGGAGCCTAGTAATATCGGTTAGAGACGATACGGATTACATAATTTTGTTAATTAATTCACAACTAGATAATTTTATCAATGAAGCATTCTAAAAAGTAAGCTATTTTGCATACAAATTACTACTAATTAAATTAGTAAACGAGTAAATCACTCATTTATATATTCCAATTCCATGAAATAGTTTAACTTGTATCGCATAGAGAAATGTAAAGCCATAAAGCTCAATCAAAGCCACCGTATCTGTGCAGAATAATTTCATGTAGACAAGTCTCAATGTAATTGTTTATGTACAGCAGAAACCATGTACATTGAAAGATGAACTCCGAGTACATGAACCAGCTTCGGAAGCCCAACTTTTTCATTAGGCCACAAAATGTGCCCAACATACAATCACCTGTTTGCAAGGATGATAGCAATTCTATACTGGGGGAAACAAGCAACCAATCGTCCAGCCGAGCAGCAATCCTGCACCGGCCAGACCCAATCCGACAGCAAGTGCAAGTGCAAGTTTGCAGATTTTACACTGCTTTTTCCTCCCTTCTCTGTGTTTCCCTTTCAATGGAAGTTGAGGCAGTACTGGGAAGTTCGGAACACTGGTGGAAATCGGATGGTCCTTGAGTTGACGCTGGAGAAAAAGATTCTGCCACTGCAACATTTGTAGCCACTGTCTATATGCGAAAAGGTGGGACGCTTGTCTGAACAAAAGCTTGATTATATGTTCCTTTTCATCATGAGCTTTCTGGGCCTCCATTTCTGCTTTCCTAGCTCGGGTCTGGGAATGGCGAAGCGCATCCAGCAGATTGGATCTTGAAAGGTCATTCTTGAATGTCTGATCAGCAGGAGGTTTCCTTTTAAGATGACCTTGTGCCTGACTACTGAACAAGAAAGTCGGATGAAAAAAATTTCAGAATGTATGTATTGAACAAAAGAAATTGCATCTAACAAGGGGGTTGTAAATTGAAATGAGAGGGATTAGGAATGAGCATGCAACGTTGAAGAGACTTGTAGGGGTGACTAGAGAGCTCATAAAACAACTGCATAAAACCAGAAAGGCTGAAAAGGAAACACTATAGGGTCGAAGAACCATTAGAATAATAGCATAGGCCAAAAGGGAGCACATTGTGGTGGACTGGAACAACTAAATGAGTATATCCTCGATAAAAATGGAAAAGAAATATAAACGGTGAAAGAAATGCAATGGATACTGATAATGTTACTATTACAACCATCTACTGATACAGGAATAAGAACAATCAATTGTTCCCAACTAGAGGGCATTAACCAGATGTACCAGGGCCAATCATTGAGCTGGAGCATCTCTTACTCTTTGTCCTTGACTAATCTTTAGCCTACTTATCTACGTTCTAGCCATACCAAGGTTGATTGACTCACAAGTCACTATGCACACTATATAAATTATACTCTAGGACATGGAAGCAGATGACATGAAGATGCTTGCAAGTGCGGCTTCAAGAGAGGTTGAAAAGGTTTAAGAATCTATCAAATATTTTGTCATCCAGAAACCACTAAATCACATTGAAGAGTAGGTAAGAAGTATTTTCTTGATGATCAATGTAAGGACAAATTTTGTAATTGGGAAAACAGAACTGCAAAATATATGAATTGAACTAAGCTTGTTTATGACCCTTTCTAGAGTATGCAATGACAGCAACTTAACAATATCAGCAAGATGAACAAGGACCTTGGAGTCTTCTTTAGATCATTTGACGTTGCAAGTCTCAGATTGCTGCAGAATTCCTAAAATTCCTACAAGCCCTTGAGAAATTTATTGGCTACTTGCTAGGGTATCTTTAATTGCTGGAGTGCAGTAACTTCTCCTTGACATTCCCTCTCTAATAACACTCTTTTTAAATTGTAAATGATAACTGAAAACTACTTCTACTACGGAGTTTAGAAACAATCAATTTGCAAGTTTGCCTACTATACTTGGTTCACATGTGAATATTACATACAACCATCAGTAATTCATGCACACAATAAATGGTGGCTAAATTCATGGTTAGTACGAATAGAAAAATAAAACTGAGCAAAATCAGCAGAAAATATTATAGACAGTACTCAATAATAAGAATAATAATAAAGCTGCATAGAGTCTTGCCTGTACAACTTCTCTGATTGGTGCAACATGTTTACCCCGGAATAAAAGAACTTTTCATCAAAACCACACGAAGAAGTATTGTCTGAATACTCATTGGCACCACATATACCTGCATCTAGCTTTCCTATCGGGACATGAATTGTCTGGCTAGGTTTAGGAAGATCACAATTTTCAATATGCTGCGATGATTTTTGGGAAACCAACAAAGACAACTCATCTTTGTCTGCAATACGCCACCATGGCTCAGACTTGGTAGTCCCAGACCATGGTGATTCAAGATCTAAAGAAGTTTTCTCTGGTCTTTTCAGGGAAAAGGGATCAGGTGTCTGGCTCAGAAGTTCCTCTTTATGAAGGCAACCATCCGTGGCTCTCTTTATCTTTAGCGAGTGTTCTGAATAGCTTTTTGTATTCATCTCTTTGACCTTTCTTTCAGCATCCGGTGTCATGAAAACTGATGAGACTATCTCAGGAGACTTCAGAAAAGAGTCTTCCTTTGTAGCAACAAAGTTGCTAGAGTCATTTGACAAAGAATCCCTATTTGTGAGCACAGCATCCATGTCACTTTTGACCTCATCTTCTAAAGAGCTTAGTTGCTTGCAAATAAAATCCTTATGATATCCTAAGTTTGGTTGCATCTGAAGCCACCATTTTGTTTCAGGTGACAGAATATAATTCATGGAATTTCTGTTAGGTATGATATTGGGAATAAAATAATCTTGTACAGTTGTTGTGCTTCCACTTCCTGAATCATTTTGTGGGGTAGACGATGGACAACAAGCAAGTTTTGGAGCTCGCTTTGCATCTTCCTGTACGAGGCAACGGTTTGCAGCACGCTGCCAAGCAGTCCTTACTTCTGCAGCTGCCATGAATTTCTAGTTCTTTCAAACCATTGTGTATAAATTTTAATCTGCCAGAAGCAAATGAGTCAACATCATCTCCACATTTATAAGAATAAAGAAAAATAGAATCAATCAATCAAAAGCAATGCCATCAAAAGAAGTAATGCATAGAAAAGTGTACTCTACACCTGATGTTGAAGTCGTCATACAAGAAAAGTTTGGATAAAAGAAAATAACTTAGTTATGCAAAGAAAACTAAAACTTGAAGGGGTGTTGTATGAATGAAAAGAAGAGTCTTAGATATATTTTTCCAGCATCAACTTTGTTTCGTTATAATTACTTGGAAGATTTAATAAAATCTACAGTCAAACCTTACCCAAACCAATTGCAATACCATAATCTTCTATGAGTATTTAAATAGAAGGCATACAAGTTCGGATCAATTTTATAGAGTATAGACTGCAGATGATTGCAAGGAAGATTTTAATCTACCTAGGTCTCATCCCAGATAATGCCAAAGTCTTAGAAAGAGCAGTCTAGTTGGGACAATTGATTAAGTTAAGAGAAGCATGCTGTCTTATACTAGATAAACTCCAGCCAAGTACCAAAACCTCATTGAACTTTAAGCTGGTCAGTTTTTAATTAATCCATCGTGCGTTGAATCCAAACGTCATAACTATTGGATTCAGTAGGAATTCAATTTTCAAGTGTGAAAGGCAACAATGGATGCTCTCTAATTTTAAGTATTGAATGCATTTAAACTTAGAACATATATATTCCCTCAACAAATTTCGGCAAGAAGCAACAGACAACAGTGAGGAAAACTCACAAATCTCATCAGCACCCCGGATCAAACAATCAATGAGCAAAAGAGTAAAAGTAGGCGACAATTTAAACAAACAGAGCAATCTTCGAGGCCAGATCTAGCAAGCAAAAATCAATTTTTACCCACTCTAACCAAGAACACAGCAGTAAAATCTTATCAATTTCTCATTTCCAAGGACAAAGCACTAAAAGGTGGAAGAAAAGCGAAGGGCGAGATTATACCGCATGAAGCTCTGGCGATCCGGGATCAGAGACGCCCTCACCGCGATCAAAGAACGGAGATGGCTCCGACGAAAGAAGCAGAAGGAAGAGGGACGAAGGAAGGGAAAAAGATTGAGATCGCGATTGATTTGCTCCGTTCCTCCGCTTTATTCATCGCAAGTTTCCCCCCAAATTAATAATAATCTCAGAAATTACTTCCGAAAAGCAGCGAGTGTTTAATAAATCAAATTCTCCGCCTGTTTTATTTTATTTTATTTTTTCCTTTTTCTCGACTAAAATATCTCTCTTATCCGGTAACGTCTCCCTCCAGCGGGCCCCGCGGGGGTGGCCAATGCAGGTGTAGCTCAGGCGCAACCTTGGATAAATCGTGAATACATTCGGTACGCGTTTGATCGACACCCATGGAATACCTGGTGACCGGGAAGAGGAAGTGGAAGCGGATGAGAACGAAGAGCGTTGACGTGGATATAAGAAACAAAATTCATTTTGGCCCCGAGAGTTTAGAAAATTGCAGTTTCGACCTTGAGTACAAATTCAACCGCCCTCAACTTGCGTGTATAATAACAGTACTGTTGGAGCTCAATCATTAAATATGGACAAAACACAAACTTAAAAAGAGTCGAAAGATTGCAAAGGACTACTCATTGTCTTCCCAATTCGTCATTGTCATCCCAATTCGACACAGCTAAATAAAATGGACGAGGAAATAAATTATGGATGACTATTAACTATTTAGTACATGAATTCTTATCTCAAAATTTCAGGTGATAATATTTTATATTTTAATCATCGCATCGTCCCAAAATACCAACTTCGTAGCAAACTTGAAGTAATATAAAGCGGTCCCCTCGGATGGGTCTAGTGGCTAGCGCATAAGGTGTTGCCATAATAAGATCTGGAGTTCAAATCTCGGCAAAGTCGAGATAAATACCTTCCTTATGTGCTAGTCATTATTACAAAGGCTAGTAGTCGTCCGTGATTTAACTCTTCCATATTAAAGATGGATTAACGAGAACACTGGGGACGAACATATTCACCTTTTGTCACAATTCAAGCAATATAAAGCGTATAGAATCCCATACATTTTTTTAGATTCCTTAATTGCCGAAAGCATACATTTATCGTCGTTGGTATATTTGGTTGAAGTAAAGATAACACCGTAATCTTTTGGGAGTTGAGGAAGAAGAGGAAAGAAACAAAGAAGGAAGAATGGGAATCAAGTGCTTAAACAACCTGTGTTATTGGATGTTGCTGTCTTGTAGAAAATGGGAGATGAACTCACTGCAAAGCTCAATCTCAGTTTCTTCTAGTTAACATATTAAGTTTGGAATCATCTATTCAGTTACATGAAAAAATTTTTATCAGTCGTAAAGATAAATAACAAAATACTCGTAAACGGTCAATCAACATTCTTAGATCATATTAAAGAAAATTTATCAATTGATTTATCACTAAGAAGACGGCTTATTGCTGCATTGCTGTTTCGAGTTGTATCCTCTAGTCTTTCTTCTTTAGGAGAGCGGATGTAATATGTCATGTTTTACTAATCAATTATCTAGTAGAACTATCAAATGAATCGATTCATAACGGAGGGTACCGGTCCATAACGAGTTGACCATTTGATGGGACGAAACGAGCTGGCCAACTCGGTATTTTGATGAATTGGTAAATTCAACTTAACTCAAACTAGATTACAGATTATATATATATATATATATATATATATATATATATATATATATATATATATATATATATATAGTTATAAATTAGGTGGATAATTTTTTTTCCTCAATTGTCTTATTCTGTAATTTATACATTTTAAATGAGTTGTGCTTTGGGTTGAATTGATTCAAAGAGAATTGGCATCCCAGATAAAGAAAGAAAGAAAAAAAAAAATTCAAAATGGTTCAAAAAGGTTTTCTAAGAAACAAAATTTTACCTTTCGTTTTTTTAAATGTATTGAACTAAATGCTCACATGAGTATTTGTTTTTTACCAATTATGAATTTAAAAAGCCATTTAAAATAAATCACTTTATTCTGATGGGAAAAAATATTCCACAGCATCCATATTAAACAGAAATAGTGGGCCTCGGCATCAGAAGGTCGATCTATTAAGCGAATAGGCCATACGGACATGTTAATGGGCCAGCAGAAAAAAAAAAAGAGAAATGGCCCATGCAGGTTTCGAACCTGCGACCTTCGCGTTATTAGCACGACGCTCTAACCAACTGAGCTAATAGGCCAGTTTGTTAGTTAGACTTACATTTATTTAATAAAGTTTTAACGGACGACTGCACCTATCTATAAAATGGGTAGGCCACATCGACATCATAATGGGCTGGCCCAGTAATATATTAATTGTCTACAAATTGAAAAAAGTAAAAAATTAGGTCCGCAGAAATAAAACATATAATGGCCCATGCAGGTTTCGAACCTGCGACCTTCGCGTTATTAGCACGACGCTCTAACCAACTGAGCTAATAGGCCAGTTTGTTAGATTGACTTACAATTACGTAATATTTGTTTTCACGTTTGCGTAAAGCCGCAATCGAGTAATGGCGGCACTCATTGGGTGAAATATGGGCATTTTTTGGTTTAAATTAAAATCATGTTAATAGCATTTGATTAATTTATATTTATAATATTTTTCCAACAAGCTTACTAATCTTAATTCCGTATCATATTTTTTTTACCCATTTGAATCTCATTTTTTATTTGCTTGCAATCATCTTTTCTTTGTTTTTGGTAAAAGTAATCATTGTCAAATGTTATTGTAAACATCTTAAAAATACGACAAATTATTTTTTTTCGAATGATATATTTGTAAAATTAAAAACGGCGTATTAATGTATAATTATAAAAGTACGATTTGCCTTTTTGATATATCATATGTGAGATATTATTCCCTCTACCACTTTTCTTTTTTTCTATCAAAACTTCCAATCTTTTATTAATTTGGATGGGTGCAACGAATCATTGCAAACAAGTATTCATTAACTATCAACAATTCAATCGAGTCAAAATAGATCAAGCCGGTTCAAATTGATTAAATCCATTTTTCACGAGAAGGATCCTCTTTACGGACTAGAGGATGAACCATAAAAATTTATTAATTGATTTAAATAGATTTTATCTATTTAACAGCTGAGATTTATATAAATCAATCAATCCATTTTTTATCCATAAAATATAAACTAAAAGATCTGTTCTCTATTTTTCAATGGACTCAAAGTCAACAAAGAGAGATCTACTGTTGAGTAATGAGGGCATGCTTAATCAACCTAACTCGTCGATTTTAATTTTTTTTACTTACTTCTTTGTGTGCCAATGTAAATCCTAAAATTGAGTTGGTTGTTATTGCAAATAACGAGAGTATGTGAGTTGGTTTTACTTGGTTCACGATCTCTTAGATCGTATTAATTGGATGATCGACTAAAATATCCTTCGAAAAATCTGCATGTGATGTATCGTTGGATATGAATAGAGGTGAGGCTTCTGAGTGTCACTTGGTTGATGTCATACTTAGCGTAAATTTACTTTCATAAAATTTTATATTGTAATCATGTCTACATGTGATGTATCCTTATATGCGTGTCGTGTGTATTGTAATAAATTAGATTTATTATTATTTTTAATTTACGCTACGCATATTTACGAAATATGTTTTAGCACGCACCCGCATAACGCGCTCCCTAATAGTAATATCAAAGCTTAATTGTGCTTGAAATATTTCTAGATAAAGTATGTAATTAAATTTGAAAATTTGTTTCCTAAATTAATTAAAGAAATCTTGATTTATGTGGGTTTCGTCGGCTTGTCCCTTCGTAAGATTGGTCGATAGTAAAAAATGTTATCCTGAATGATCCTTTTGAACCATATGATTGGCAATGGGGGTTGCCTCGTGCCACTCTATAGAGATGTGTCTGTCGACTTGTTACTTCCCAAGGTTGGTCGTTGATAAAAAAATATCATCTTGAATGACTCCTTTATAGGGGGATGCCCCAATTGTGACGTGGGATCAGTTGCTTACCATCACATACTTTCAAATAGAGGAGATGCTCTTCGGATACTTGGAAATTCTTATAGTCTCCCAGACACTGAAGATTTCATATTATAGCATACTCTTGGACTCACTCACCCGTAGGATCGATTTGTGGTCAAAATATACATTATTCTATGCCGAGAAAGCACAACTTATATCATCATTCCTACAGGGAGTGGAGTGCTACTAGATGTGAGTTTTACCACTACCCCAGGAGGTTATTGACCGCATCTACAACATTTGTAGAGCTTTCATGTGGATGTCCAAGAAGCCCCTCATTGCATGGTCAAAGCTAGTGAGGCCCAAGCGAGAAGGTGGTATTGGCTTAAGGGACTTATGGGCATAGAACCGGACGCTTTTGACAAAAGTCCTATGACACGTACAGGACAAGCAAGACATACTATGGATACGCTAGGTCCATCACACATACTTACAGCAAGTAGGGGTATGGGGGTGGCAGAGCATGCATACAGACTCCCCACTGTCCAAGCAGCTAGTACATATCCAGGATAGTATCCTCAATACAGTAAGCAACTCTGAGGCAGAGGGACAGATTCTCTCTTCCTGGTTCAGTCACAAGAGGGGGGCGATGTCAAGAGAGCATATGATTTTTTTAGAGACACTAGAGCTAGGAAGACTTGGGCTGCCACAGTATGGTAAAAAGACATCCAACCAAGTTATACCTTCATGGTGTGGCTTTTGGCGCATGAGAGGCTATCGGTGCAAGCTGAACAGGATTACATAGCGGGCAGACTCTGCACCTTCTATAGACATGATGAGGAGATGGTGGATCATGTCTTTTTCATATGTCAGTTGGTCCAGCAGCTGTGGGGACGTGTTAGAGGATAATTATAGATGCACCCTCAGATAGTCACCTACCGATGCATGTTGCGGAACTTCAACACAACAGTACCAGGGGACCTCCACCTTGGCCAGGGTCCACCACCTTGCCATTGTTGGGATGTATACTATAAGCCTAGCTTTTGTATGAACATCTGTTTTGAAATATTTTGAAATGAAAATCACTTTGGTCAAATGTTTACATTTTATATTTATATATATGTCAATGTAGTTGTCTATTTAATTTATATTGTAGATAACATGATATGTGGTGCTACACAGAAGATCATGTTATCGATTCCTTATAAATTATAAATAGTGGTTCACAACCAAGATGGATTGGGACAAACCATTGGAACGGTTGTAGTTTAATTTGGTATTAGTCTATCTTGACTATAAAATTACACTAGTACACTATGTGTGTATTGAGCAAGACCATTTGAGATTGTTCGATATATACTGACTACATAAAAGAACAGAACCTCTGTTATTATGGATGTGCGTCCTCTTAATCCCTATATAATAACAAGCACGTATACTTAGTATTTATTTCTTTAACTTATTAATGGGTGAGATTTATTCGTTAAATCAATAGGTTCGATGAGTTGGGAGATAGTATTATTTATATGGTGTGTTGTTGATTATAGAAGGAAACTGTGTCCTAATTTTTTAGGTTGATGATGTCCCCTTGAGGAGCTCATAAAGATTATCATGTAAACTTTGCAGGTGGACTTAGTCCGGCATGATAATAAAGTTGAGTAGTACTACTCATGAAATCAGATGTTAATTAATTGAGTTGTCAATAACACATTTAATTAACGGACATACGATATCTTACACACAGGGAGATTAACGCACTCATGATAAGAAGGAGCCCATATTGTAATATGAGATTGGTGCGGTAGTTCAATAATAACTCTTTAGTGGTATGAGTTATTATTGATGAACTTGGGTTGGATATTCGGGCCGAACACAAGAAGCCCAAGTCCATTAGGAGGCATAAATCAATTCCTTCTTTAGATCCCTGTTGTAGCCTCTATATAAAGCCTCGCATCCACCCATCCATAACCTGGTTTAGTTTAACTGAGTTTGGTTTAACTTGGTTTAGTTTAACTTAACTTAGTTTGGTTTAACTTAACTTGATTTAGTTTAACTTAACTTGGTTTGGTTTAACTTGGTTTGATTTAACTTGGTTATAGAAATAGAGATTTTTTCTAAACAGAATTCAGTTATAGAAAGAGAGATTTTTTCTAAATAGAATTATGTTATTTTTCTTTCTTTGTAACCGACATCCAAAGTGTGAACTTTGTAACATAATTATGTTATTCTGTTAGAAAAAAACATAACTCTAAGCAAGTGTGAACTTTGGTTTAATATTTTTGAAGATCATGCTAAGATGTTTTCTTTTTAATGAAGATGAATGATTTATCCCTGTTTGGATCCATATTCATGGCCTACCACCAGATTGTTGGACTCAAAAAGTTTTAAGCATGATTGGATTAAAAGTAGGAAAGTCGTTGTACACCAACAATCTAACACGAACAAGAGAACGCTTGGAGTATGCTCGACTCTTAGTGGAGATTCTGGCATTTGGGGAAAGAGTTAATGAGGTGCCTATTACTTTGCCCACTAAAGTACAGGTAGATCTTTGTATTATCTATGAAATGGTGCCATATTTTTGTCAAATTTGTAAGAAGATTTGCCATCATTCGGAGATATATCGCGGAGGTGTTGGTCAGTCCTAGCAGTAACACAACTGACCAACACAAAATATGCATAATGGTAGAAATGGGCAGGGCCTTGGGAGACAAAGGTCGCAATCAGTAAGGGGTCAAGGAAGGATGGGGACTAGGGACCATACTCGATAACATTGGAGACAAACACAACAAAGAACAAATGCTGAAATTTTAATAGTGTATAATAAATTGGCAATAGTGGAACATCACAGTCGTATTTCGGTTACAATAGAACCACCTACGGAGTGAGATGGAGATACTAATGGAGTGGTCGATGTATCATCACAATACTGATGGAGTGGCAAGATAAAGTTGCAAAACAACCGTCAATGTCAACACATGAGCTGATGAGGGACCATAGTAGCTTACCGGTGTGTAGCAGGTGGCAACGTCCAACAGGTGGAGCTCCTCTTCATCCTCCACGACATCAAGTGAAACATTAACATCTACATCTATTGAATCCTCTTTTTCTTCCATACCTACAGCTACAACCTCAGCCACAAATGGAGCCACAAAGGGTGTGATACCGGCACCAAGGAGTGAGAGACAACTTTGGGCGTGAGTAGCCAGCTGAGGTGGTCAATGAAGATAGCCGCTTGGAACATTAGGGGCTTTACAAGTCCCTAAAGCATGGAAGAATGCATCACCTCATTCAACACAAAGACATTCAAGTTATGACATTAATGAGAATGTTTTAGAGCCGATTCTAGGGAGAAGGCTTTCAGGTACAGAGCATGCACATAACTTTCAATTTTCTAACTATGGTCATATACTGTTTCTTTAGGACTTACAAAAGGTGGATATGAATGTTATTATAACTACTAATCAATGCATCCATTGCTATGTTCGATGCCGCATTTCCAATAGAAGCTTCTTAGTGACTTTTGTCTATGGGTTGCATTCAATAGCCTGATGAAAACCTTTATGGGAAACACTCACCGATCTCAGAGTTATCCTTTCTGATCCATGGATGATTATAGGGGATTTTAACTCGCTCTTATCAATTCATGAAAGGCAAGGAGGATCTCCGGTAACAAACTATGAGATAAGGGATTTGCAGATTTTTGCACAAGCGTGCGGTTTAGTAGATCTTCGGTCTATCGGATGTTGCCTCACTTGATCCAATAGTAATGTTTCTTGCAAATTGGATAGAGTCTTAGTAAACTCATTATGGTTAATGGCAGATCTTGATGTGTATATGGAGTTTACAGTGCCCGGTTGTCTTTCGAACCATTTTTGTACCATTGTGCACATATTGGTAAAAGATGGACTTCTGAATCATTCGTTTAAGTTTTTAAATATGTGGTCATTAGGGGTGAGCAATCAACCCGCCAAACTGACCAACCCGCTTATACCGACCCGACCCGAACCGAAAAAAAATAATCCGCCGGATATAGGGTCGGATGTAGGGTCCTAATATTGCATTATCTGATCTAGTAGTGTCGGATAGTTTTTTATCCCAATAACTGAACCAACCCGATCCGTGATCACCCCTACTTGTAGCAACTAATGTTGATAAGCTGTTACACGTTGTAGCAACTACTGCCGATAAGCTGCTACACGTTGTAATAGCTATTTCTGACTAGCTGCTATAACGTGTAATGAGTAATGTCTATTATCATTTTAAATTTTATTTTATTTTTGTTATATTTATATTTATATTTTATATATCATTGGATATAGGGTCGGATATCCAAATAACTGACAACCCGTCGGATATCTGATACATAAGAACCGACGGATATAGGGCCGGATGTAGGTCCCGATTTTGCATTATCTGATTTAGTAGAGTCGGATAGTTTTTTAACTCAATAACCGAACCAACCCGATCTGTGATCACCTCTAGTGGTCATTGATTTCAAGAAGATTGTGGGGGATTCATCAGCAGCCCCAACAATGGGTAATGCACAATTCATTCTTAAGACAAAGTTATTTAGATTGAAAGGGCAATTGAGGGAACTCAACATGAAGCAATTCGGGCACATATCCAAAAAGGCAAAAAGAGCTACAGAACAATTAGAGGATATACAAAAGGGCATCTTGGATGGTGGACCAACCCCTATGGAGTATAGCCAAATCCGAAAGAAAGTCATTCTCCTAGCCGAAGCAGAAAAGTAATTTTACCAACAACGAGCGAAGAACGTCTACCTACAGAGTGCTGACAAATGTACCAAGTTTTTTCATGATGTGGTGAAGAAAACTAACAAGAGGAATGCCATTATCACTCTTGTAAAATGGAATGGTGATCAAACGACAAGTACAGAGGAGGTTGCAAAGGAGTTTGTGGACTTTTTCCATGAGACACTCGGCCAAAAGGAGGTGTGCAGTGACACGACAGCAATGCAATAGACGGAAGAAGATTCACTGCTACTCAATCTGCAGATTTATGTAAGCCAATCACAACTAAAGAGATAAGGGTTGCACTCAATGACATTGGTTGTGGGAAAGCGCTGGGCTCGAATGGATATGGTTCAAAATTCTTTACCTCTTCTTGGTACATTATTGGTAATGATTTTGTTGCAATAACGCAGGAATTTTTTCAAGGTGGGAAGCTACTCGAACAATGGAACTATTCTTTGCTCTCACTTGTGCCAGAAGCCGACCATGCTATGAATGTCTTGGATTATCAACCAATATCCTATTGCAATATTTTTTATAAAGTAATCGCTAAAGTATTGACAGATCGTTTAGCGGAGGTGATGGACTATCTATTGGATCCTGCACAAGCAGCCTTCATACAAGAGCGATCAATAGGTGACAATATCAATCTAATCCAAGAGTTGCTTTGGAAATATGCGCGCAAGAGGATTCCACCAAGATGTATGATGAAAGTTGACTTGAATAAGATGTTTGATATAATTGATTGAGATTTTATTATGTTAGCATTCGTTGGTTTTGATTTTTCCCAACGATATTGGAATAGATTAGAGAATGTGTCAGGTCTCCTACTCTATTTTCTTAAATAGTGGTATATATAAATTTTTCAGTGGAGGAAGAGGTCTAAGGCAAGGGGACCCTCTTTCCCCTTTGCTATTCGGATTGTGTATTGAGGTTCTATCAAGAAGGTTGCGAGCCACCTCCTTACTTCTTTCCTTTTATTTTCACCCAATGTGTAAGGAGGTGAAAATCACACACTTCATATATGTCGATGACCTAATATTGTTTAGTTGTGTAGATGAGACTTTAATCAAGGGACTTATGGACTGTTTGCATTGGTCTGGAATGGAATCGGGGTTGAAATTGAATCCTCAAAAATCACAAGCATATATGGCAGGTGTGGATGAAAGAACAAAAGACCGATTGCTTAACATCATGGGGTTTCAAGAAGAAAATTTTCTTTTTCAATACTTGAGTATTACATTAGCAGTGGAGAAGTTACGGATTGTTAATTATGGACAACACCTTGATGCTATTATAAAAAAGATAAATTCTTGGATGAAGCATACTCTATCATATGCAGGATGGTTGAAATTGGTAGAAATGGTTTTCCAATGTATGAAATATTTTTGGCTTTCTTTGCTACCCATGCCAAGTGGAGTTATTGATAAGATTAAAGCATTTTGTCGAATGTTTGTATGGTCTTTAAAGCATCTACCTAACCCTCAGGGTGTAGCACAGACGGTGGGCGCATGACATCTCTGGCGTAATGGCTAGGGGTAGATTTTCAGGAACTAACGACATGAAGTTTACACCACCATGCGCCTGACGCCTGTGTACCTGCATGTACCTCCTTTCATATCCATGAAGTCGGTACTAGGGGGCCGTTAATATAACGAATCTACATTTTTTAAAGCATCTACCTATATCTTGGTCAAAAGTTTGTCTCTCAAAGCATGATAGGGGGTATGGTATAAGGAATCTTCTTGCATGGAATGAAGCATTATTAAGCAAAACGTTGTGGAAAATTCAAGGCAAAATAGATTCCTCATGGGTCAAATGGATGCATCTATATTATATCAAAGGGGATGGTTTTTGGCAACAGAGAGCAAAGGCTTCGGATTCACCATTGATAAATGACTTATAAAAATCAAAAGCAAGATATTAAATGCATCAAATGGAGTTGGAGAGGCAAATATGAAAATGATTGATTGGTTCATAAGTGAAAGCAAGGGAATTATAAACGCCTACCGATTTTTCAAGAATAGTGGACCGGAAGTAGCTTGGAAGTCGATAGTATGAAGATCGAAAATAACGCCAAAGCATAGCTTCATTCTATGGTTGCTTGCACATGGGCATCTAAGAACAATGGATAAAATGGAATATGTATCAAATAAAGGTTGTGTTGTATGCAAACAATAAGGAGAATTAAATCACCACTTGTTCTTTGAATGCTCTACAGCTTGTGCACTTTGGAGTATATTGAAACAATGGCTAGATATTAGACATGACTTTAGTGTAGGATCGAAAAGAATTTAGATATCTCCACAATGACATGATATTGTCCACTTTGGGCCTAAACCCTCATGATTTTATCCCCCCCTCAAACAAAGGACCGCGGGCTTCCCACGTCCGATCCTCAACCCACCAAGCCTTCCTGCCCCTCGGTCTACCCGACCTACTAGGGCTTCCTTGCCTAGCTACAACTAGGACTTCCTGCCTGATGTCTGGTCCTCTTGATCCGAACATAGGAGCCCCCACTTTTTTTGTACGAGGTCAATATTGTACTCAAATGGTTCAATCAGACCACAGCTCTTATGCACAGTCGGCGATTAAACCTTCTGGCAGTCCGGGCTCTGATACCAATTGTGTAGGACCGTTGGGCCGGCTAGAAGGGTTGGTAAATAACCTATCAATTAAAAACAAACAACCCTTCCTCGAACGATTAAGCTAACACTTGTAAAATGAATTAAGCAGATAAATAAAAGCATAAAAGAAAAGACGAGGCACCAGATGTTTACTTGGTTACAACCGATGTGGTTGTTAATCCAAGGAAGATTAAGCTCAAAAACTCCTTCAGGCGGAGAAGCCTCTTACAGCGTTTAGGCACAGAAAACATAAGCTTAACTACAACTAAAGCATACAAGTGTTTGGAAATAGAATGATCGTGATTGTTGAAAAGCTTCTGGACCAAGGCTATATTTATAGCCTTGGTCGGGGCGCCTAGAAGGGTTCCGGGCGCCCTAGGGGGGATAAAATTTATCCCCCAACGTTTGGATTGAGTCAAAGCTCGATCCCGAAAGTCACTCCGGCGCCCGGACAGCGCCGAGCCAAAAGTCAACCTGTTGACTTTTGGTCCGTCTCTTCTCCGGTTCACTCGCCCGGTCCGGGTCTTTCGCCCCCGCTTGCTTGGGTGATCTCTAACATCCGGAATAGGGCTCACCCAACCCATCTTCCGGTCTTCTCGAGCGTGCTTCCTCCCGTCTCGTCCCTCGGAATTGCTGCGTGTCCCTTCTCGAGCGTACTCATCCGCAGACTTCGCCCCTGGTCGCACCCCGTGCCCATCTCGCTAGCTGCGCCTCTTGCTCCCCGAGCAATCTTCCACTCCGGCGTGCCTCGGAACCACCGCACTTCCTTCTCGTCCGGTGTACTCTTCCGCAACACCTCGCCCCTGCACCCCATGCCGTCCTTCTCGCTAGCTGCGTCTTCCGCTCGAGTACCTGTGCTCCTAAGCTCCTGCACACTTAGACACAAGGTTTAGAAACAACACAGGACCTTACTTAACTTGTTGATCACACCAAAACAACCTTGGGGTTCCAACAATCTCCCCCTTTTTGGTGTGATCAACCCAAGTTAAGCTAGGGTCAAAAATAGATATGAAATTAAACAATTTATTGCAATAATGTGCAACAAGATAGAAAAAATTAAATTTCAAAAATTTTTAATTTTCAATTTGTACCTCCCCCTAGACTTTTACTTTCCTTCTCCCCCTTTGATCACAATAAAATGGGGTTTTAAAATTCTAAGGGTTTAAAGACTTAGAGAATTTTGAAAAGTTATCTGTTAAAATATTTCTAAGTCAACAATAGCTTTTTGAAAAGTTTCTAAGTTAAAAAAAAACTTTCTAAGCCCAAAAGGACTTTTATGCAAAAAAATTTAAACATTAAAAAAATTTCTATGCATTTATTTATTTATTTAGTTCTTAATTCTATTTATCAGAAAGTTTTAAATTTCTATTTTAACTTATCATAATTTCTTAAATCAATCTTTTTTAGATTTAACGCCACAAAGATTATACATGCAGAAATTTGTATCATGTTAATTTCTATTATTTTTTGAATTTTAACTTCACAAAAATATTCAAATAGCATAGATTCTAACTTGATAAAAATTTTCGACAATACAAAAAATTCTTTCGGCAATGTGCAAAATTCGTTTGAAAGAATATTTTGTAATTTGCAAGAATTTTTTAACAACAAGAATTCTAATTTACAGGAATCTATTAACAATAGATTTCTTAATCCGAAACACCTTTTCAGTGACTCAATTTCTAAATCACAAAATTCTTTTGAGAGAGTAATTTGTAATTCGGAAAAATCTTTAGATTCGGAAAAAGTTTTTGAAAAAATACTTTGTGATTCGCAAGAATCTTTCGTCAAAACATTTTGTAATTCGAAATTTTTTTTCGATGATTCAATTTTTGATTCGCAAAAATCTTCAGGTAATTTGATTAATTGAACCAGTTGTTCAGAGGTTCGAGTCCATACCTTACTTACCTCGTCGGCCGTTGGTTCTCCCCCTGTTGAATTACTTTCTTCCGAAGATTCTCCCCCTTCATTGATCTCGAGATGTACTTCGGCTGTTGGGGCTGTCTCGGTAAATTCTTCCGTCTCGGATTCTTCTGATGACGGCTCGATGTCTATTGAGGGGACGACTTCAATCAGTTCTTCGTAGAGTTTTAAGAACTTTTCCCAAAGTTCTTTTGCGCTGTTGTATTCGCCAACTCTTTTAAAGTCTTCGTTTGGTATTGCGGTTAAAATGTGAAACTCTGCCCGACCGTTTGCCATTGACTCGTCACGTTGCTTCTTGTTCCATAGGCGTAGATCGAGTTTTTCTCCATTCGTTGTCTTTGGTGCTTCATAACCTGTTTTCATTATTAGAGAAATACCAATATCAGAGTTAAGAAATACCGTCATTTGTTGCTTCCAAGAAGCAAGCTTCCCCTCGAATGCTGGTGGGTAGTCGCTAACTCCGACCATTGTTTTGTTGCTTCAGATGGCGGTTAGTCCTTCTGAGGCGTACTCGGCTCTGATACCACTTGTAGGACCGTTGGGCCGGCTAGAAGGGTTGGTAAATAACCTATCAATTAAAAACAAACAACCCTTCCTCGAACGATTAAGCTAACACTTGTAAAATGAATTAAGCAAATAAATAAAAGCATAAAAGAAAAGACGAGGCACCAGATGTTTACTTGGTTACAACCGATGTGGTTGTTAATCCAAGGAAGATTAAGCTCAAAAACTCCTTCAGGCGGAGAAGCCTCTTACAGCGTTTAGGCACAGAAAACATAAGCTTAACTACAACTAAAGCATACAAGTGTTTGGAAATAGAATGATCGTGATTGTTGAAAAGCTTCTGGACCAAGGCTATATTTATAGCCTTGGTCGGGGCGCCTGGAAGGGTTCCGGGCGCCCTGGGGGGATACATCGAGTCAAAGCTCGATCCTGGGAAAAAGTCACTTCCGGGCGCCCCCGACAGCTCCGGGCGCCCCGGACAGTTCCGGGCGCCCCGGAGCCAAAAGTCAACCCTGTTGACTTTTGGTCCGTGCTCTCTTCTCCGGTTCAGCTCACCTCTGGTCCGGGTCTTTCTGCTCCTGCTCCGCTTGCTTGGGTGATCTCTAACATCCGGAATAGGGCTCACCCGAACCCATCTTCCGGTCTTCTCGAGCGTGCTTCCCTCCGACTTCTCGTCCCTCGGAATTGTCGCGTGTCCCTTCTCGTCCGCCAGCGTACTCATCCGCAGACTTCGTCCCTCGGTCGCACCCCGTGCCGACCTTCGCACTAGCTGCGTCTCTTGCTCCCCGAGCAATCTTCCGCTCCGGCTTTCGTACCTCGGAACCACCGCGCGCACTTCCTTCTCGTCCGCCGGTGTACTCTTCCGCAGCACTCGTCCCTCGGACGCACCGCGTGCCGTCCTTCTCGCTAGCTGCGTCTTCCGCTCGAGTACCTGTGCTCCTAAGTTCCTGCACACTTAGACACAAGGTTTAGAAACAACGCAAGACCTTACTTAACTTGTTGATCACACCAAAACAAGCTTGGGATTCCAACAAATTGTAGGATCAAAAAGAATTTAGATATCTCCACAATGGCATGATATTGCCCACTTTGGGCCTAAACCCTAATGGTTTTGCTCTTGGGCTCTACCCAAAAGGCCTCATGCCAATGGAGATATCTTTCTCTTATAAACCCATAATCTTTTTCATGTGTTTTCAATGTGGGACTATGTTTGCAACCTTGCAACCCCAACATTTAGCTCATTTGAAGAACTATATCAAGTCCTTGGGCAACATTACAAGGGCGGTAATCGAAAGATGAAAGTCTGATACCTTGGTATATCTAGCTTGATCTACTTTGTATAGGAAGCCTGCAATAAATGTTGTTATGAGAGAATCCCTCTTGATATAGAGTGGATATTTCAGAAAATTCAGATCCATGCCCATCGATTCGTGGACTTATCTTTGGCATAAAACCCACCTATGCATATAATGGTGGTTGATTAAGCAGGTTGTTAATTCTGGGCTACTGGAAATGACCATGTTACTGCTCATGTAAGGCAATTAATGCTTACATTGCTGATGATGGTACTATTGGATTTCACCGTGGCTTGTTGCTGTGTCCGTGTGATATTGTTGCAGATTTTGGACTGCATGAAATCACCGTGTTGTTGCTCATGTTCGGCAATTGCTTCTTACATTACTGATAATGGTACTGCTGGATTCACCGTGGCTTGTTGCTGTGTTCATGTGATTTTGTTTAGTTTCATGGTGATTGATTTGTAACTGTTTAAAGAATATCAAAGCCCAAATGTGGACTTTGTACGTGTAAGGTCACTCTTGACTTATGTTTGCATGCAAGATAGGTGTGTCGTTATCGCAATGGGTGTCATGTACCCATGTCATGCTTCTTAGTAGGTAGGGAAGAATTGTTGAATGTAGAGTTTACCTCAACTATAGGGGACTAAACTCATGGATATTTTGTATGTATGACATGCAGTTTGAGAGTCTTTACCTCTCAAACAAGATTTATACATGTATCTATTTTCGTGAAAGAGCTCTTAGTATGTCAATCCTTGCTATGTTTGGACCTGACAAGTTTCCCCGTGTTTAGTCAAATTAAGTCATAGACTCTACTCCTGGTGGTGTCCTTCCGTCAATTCCTTTAAGTTTCAGCCTTGCGACCATACTCCCCCCGGAATCCAAAGACTTTGATTTCTCATAAGGTATCAGCGGAGTCCTAAGAGCAACATCCACCAATCCCTGGTCAGCATCATTTCTAGTTGAGACTAGGACAGTATTTGATCATCTTCGAGCCCCCAACTTTCGTCTATGATTAATGAAAACATCCTTGGCAAATACTTACGTAGTGGTTTGTCTTTTATAAATCTAAAAATTTCACCTCTGACTATGAAATATGAATGCCCCTGATTGTCCCTTTTAATCATTACTCCAATCCCCAAGGCAAATACAATAGGAACGAAATCCTGTGATGATATCTCATGCTAATGTATCCAGAGCGTGACTTGCTTTGCGCTCTCTAATTTCTTCAAAGTAATAGTGTCACATGCACGACCCAATCAACTAAGACCAGACACGCATCATTGGCAGAAGGGATGAGACAACCGATGCACACAATAAGACGGACTGATCGACTCAACCCAAAGTCCAACTATGAGCTTTTTAACCGCAACAACTTAAATATACGCTATTGGAGCTGGAATTACTACTACTGCTAGCACCAGACTTGCCCTCTAATGGATCCTCATTAAAGGATTTAGATTGTACTCATTCCAATTACCAAACTCAAAGAGCCCGATATTATTATTTATAAAAATCAGATTCTTAAGATATATTTTATTTCTAAAATAAAATTATGACACTATTATATTGTTAATGTCATATTCATGTCATATAGTTGTATTTATTATATCATAAATTATGTCATGCGTGTGATGTGTCATATCATTATTTATGTCATACGTGTGATATGTCATATCATTATTTATATTATGCGTGTAATGTCATATAGATAGTATATTTGTATGATGACGATTAGACTTAAATCCCTTACGTTAAATATTAAAATTCACACCTTCCGTTAATATGGTAAGAACCAGAGTCTAATTTCTTATTTGGATTGTTAGACTCACTCCAAACTCGATCAAAAATTAGATATGTTCAAACCATTGAGATATAATCTCGTGATTAATGTGTCAACTTTAACTTGAAGCATTAGCTTATTAAACTCACTTCAAGGTTAATGTAGATATAAGTGAAATTGGGTTATATACATACGATGTATACTTGTTAATGAGTTAACAACCCAATGTTTATAAGAATATTCAATTAGTTGATAGTATAATATGATAATTATGTATAAACAACAGATAATTGGTATATTAGATATCTACCACTATAGCTAAGAATGACTTATTTAACTCACTTCAAAGTTATTTTTATTTATGGTGGATATCAACCCAGCTGAACAAAAACTTACGCTCTCCCGAATTCAAAATAAGGGCTTTTAAATTCGATGATTCTTAAATGTAAGTAAATTATTTACATTGTAAAAATCATCTCTTTCATATTTTCTTGATTTTGTATTAATGACATCTTTAAATTTGCATTCTATTTTATACTCGAACAAACTAACCAGGTCAAACTTTGGACTGGCTTAGAAATCTGAGAATTGTTCTCAAAGTTGAAAAACTTGCATATGTCCTTTACGAGCCTCTTCCCACAAGTCTAAGAGATGATACAACTTCAGACTAATTGTTAGTACATTAGAAGCATATGACTGATTCTGAACTTGCTAGTTGAATCATGCTAGCCTTGATGACTCCTAAGCTACAAAAGCAATATGAGTATATGAATGCTTATACTATTATCTATAAATCTTCATAAGCTTTTATATGAGCAAGCTAGATCCGAAAGATTCGAGATATCCAAACTTCTCTTTTGCTCAAAGCTGTAGGAGGGCTCATCTACGATGCAATTTGTACTGAAGACTACATTGAGTGATTGGGATCACTCGGTTTTGCGATGAAAATGAATTAAGTATTGACTTAATTGTGCATAGTGTATCCAAAAGGTATTCATAGTTTATGATGAATTATCGAATGAATAATTTTGAATCCATCATTCCCAAAATGATCGACATGCTCAAAACCATAGAGCCTGTGATCAACATCATAGAAAATTGTGATGTTAGTTAACTCTTTTAAGAAAAGTTTTAAGAGGAAGTCAAAGCATCAAGCCAAAGGGAAGAAGAAGACTAAGAAAAAGAACCGACACTAAAGGGCTCATTCTATCATTGTGGCAAGATATGACACTGGCGAAGAAACTATAAGATCTATCTTGAGTCATTGAAGAAGAAGTCAACATCTGATGCTCTATCTATTTTAGATATTTTCGTTATTGAATATCATACTATTTACTCTGATACTTGGATATTTGATACAGATTATGGCTCACATATATGATATTGGATATGTTCAATTTCATGAAAATTTATATATATCAAATTAAAAATTTTAAACTTGAGTTACATATTACAAGTCATTGGATTTTCTACTTTAATTTTATTTTTTTCCTTAACCCATGAGCCGACTTGTGGATCTAAAATGAGGTTTGTCTCAGTTGTCTACTTATACTGTAAAATGGATCTAGAATCAGGCTTGTCTCATTTGTCTACTTATGCTATAATTTATACATTTTAAATGAGTTGTGCTTTGGGTTGCACCATGGAATAGGTTGAGACAACGCTTTTGGCATCGGAGACGAGGAAGAAAAAAAAAAAACAAGGTTTTCAAAATGATTCAAAAAGGTTTTCTAAGAAACAAAATTTTACTTTATTTTTTTAAAATCTATTGAACTAAATCCTCACATGAGTCTTGTTTTTTTTTTTCCTGCTGCCAATTATGTATTTGAAAAGCCATTTAAAATAAATCACTTTACTCTGAGGGGAAAAAATAATCCACAAATTGAGCATCGATATTAAACAGAAATAAAGTGGCCTCGGACGGACGACTGCACCAGAAGGCCTATCTATAAAGCGGGTGGGCCATATCGACATCTTAATGGGCTGGCCCAGTAATATATTAATTGTCTACAAATCGAAAAAAATAAAAAAAAAATTAGGTCTGCAGCAATAAAACAAATAATGGCCCATGCAGGTTTCGAACCTGCGACCTTCGCGTTATTAGCACGACGCTCTAACCAACTGAGCTAATAGGCCGATGTAATTAATTGTTAAACATAGTAATAAATACTATTTTAAATTCAACTATTCGGAAAAATAACATGGCCCATGCAGGTTTCGAACCTGCGACCTTCGCGTTATTAGCACGACGCTCTAACCAACTGAGCTAATAGGCCGGTTTGTTAGTCGGACTTACAATTGTTTAATATTCGTTTTTTACTTTTGCATAAAGCAACCGAGTAATTGTGGCACGCATTGGTGAAATATGGGTGTTTGTTGGTTTAAATTAAAATAATGTTAATAGTATTTGATAAATTTATATTTATAATATTTTAACTTTGTTTGACTTCTTTGTATGCCAACTTAAAATTCTAAAATTGAGCTCGATGCCCTTATAATTAGGAATTTTCTTTGCAAAATTTCTACTCATCCAACTATTATTTTTTAGGATTTTATTATTTACTTGAAATTAATCTATTAATTCTTTTTATGTCTGGACCTAACAAGTCTCCTCGTATTAAGTCAAATTAAGCCACATGCTCCATTCCTAGTTGTGTCCTTCCATCAATTCCTTTAAATTTTAACTTTATGACTATACTCCCTCGGAACCTAAAGACTTTGATCTTATCATCTTCAAGTCCCCAACTTTCATTCTTAATTAATGAAAATATCCTTGGCAAATACTTTCTCAGTAGTTTGTTTTTTATAAATTCAAGAATTTCACCTCTGACTATGAAATATGAATACCCCCGACTATTCCTCTTAATAATTTCTCCAATCCCCAAGGGCAACATAATAGAAATAAAATCCTGTGATAATATCTCATGATAATGTGTTCAGTGCGTGGCTTGTTTTGAACACTCTAATTTCTTAAAAGTAACAGTGTCACATGCGCGACTCAACCAACTAAGACCAGACACACATCATTGACAGAGGGGACAAGACGACTGATGCACACAATAAGGCGGATCGATCGATTCAACTCAAGGTCCAACTATGAGTTTTTTAACTACAACAACTTAAATATATGCTATTGGAGTTGGAATTACCGTAGTTGTTGGCACCAGACTTGCCCTCCAATGAATCTTTATTAAGAGATTTAGATTTTACTCATTCCAATTACCAAACATAAAGAAGCGGATATTGTTATTTATAAAAATCAGATTCTTAAAACATGTTTTATTTTGAAAATAAAATTATGACTCTATTATATTTGTTAATGTCATATTATATGTTATATAGTTGTATTTATGGTATCATAAATTATGTCATGCGTGTGATGTGTTATATCATTATTTATGTCATAAGTGTAATATATCATGTCATCATTTATATTATGCGTGTGATGTTATATAGATAGTATATTTATATGATGACGATTAGATCTAAATCCCTTACGTTAAATATTAAAGTTCGCACCTTCTGTTAATATGATAAGAATCAGAGTCTAATTTCTTATTTAGATTGTTAGAGTCACTTTAAACTCGATCAAAAATTAGATATGTTCAAAACATTGAGATACAATCTCTTGATTAATGGGGCGGCTTTAACTTGAAGCATAGTTTGTTAATTCCGTCGGTGATTACGGCTAGTTAACGGGCAAGCTTTAACAAATTTAAAAGATAACGGGTACGGGCGGAAACCCACCGACGGAAACATACATCCGTCGGTGAATACCGACGGAAGTTGATTTTCGTCGAAACTACAAAACCCTAAACCCGGACCCACCGACGGATATAATTCCGTCGGTAATGTTTACGCCTGCACCTATTAGCTGAACTTATTTACCGATGGAATATTAATTCCGTCGGAAATAAACAAAAACCTAAACCCAGATCTTGCAAATCCGTTATCTCGTCGCGCGGAATTCCGACTGAATATATGACCGTCGGTAATTACCGACTGATTATTCAAATCCGTCGGTAATTATCGACGGAATTAGTAATTCCGTCGGTAGTTGTCGACGGATACATAATTACGTCGGTAAATACCGACTAACCTAATTTCCATTGGGAATTACCGACAGAAGTATATTCAGTCGGTATACGTCGACAGAGTTTTGATTCCATCGGTAACCCTGTCGTTAAACACAGGCATGTTTGTAGTGCAAGCCAAAGGGAAGAAGAAGACCAAGAAAGAAGAACTGACATTAAAGGGAGAGCAGATCCTCTAGACCGCTTTTCACGGTCCAGGGGATGGTTCCTCCACATGCATTGGTGGAATAGATGACCCACATTCATAAAATAGGTGGGGATCATTCATCCCCACCAATGCATGTGGAGGGGCCATCTCCTGGACCATAAAAAGTGGTCCAGAGGATCCGGTCCCGATTAAAGGGCTCTTTCTACTATTGTGGCATGATGTGATACTGATGAAAAAATTACAAGATTTACCTTGAGTCACTGAAGAAGAAGTAGCATCCGATGCCCTATCTGTTTTAGGTATTTTCATTATTGAATGTTATAATTTTTACTCAAACATCTGGATATTTGATATAGGATGTGATTCACATATATAATATTGGATATGTTCGGTTCCATGAAAAGTTTTGATCGGTCACAAGAGTAAATCGGGAAGCGCTTATAACGAGCGACTCATCAGCCTAGCATTCTTACGTTAACCGTTCATTAAAAAAAACCATTAATTCTCCATTAAAAAGGCGCCTTATTGTTGCATTATCACTTAGGGTGTATATATCCTCAATTCTTTTTTTTTGGGGGAAAGCGGATGTAATATGTGATGTTTTACCAATCAATTATCTATTGGAGCTATCAAACGGGTTAACTCATAGTGAAGTGTATCGACTCATAGTAAGTCGATCATTTAACGAGGTGAGGCAGGTCGAACTGTCATTTTAATAGATTGGAAATTTCTCAATCTAACCCCAGACGGATTATTGGTTGGACGGATCAATCCATCCATGAGTCTATTAAAAGATTAAAGTTTGAATTAGTATTGAATTTTCTACTTTAATTATAATTTTTTTCTTAAAACAGGAGCAACTCGCGGATCTAGAATTAGGCTTGTCTCAGTTATCTATTTGTGGTGTAATTTATACATTTTAAATGAGTTGTGCTTTAGGCTGCACCATGGAATAGGTTAAGACAAGGCTTTTGACATCAAAGCTCAGGAAACAAGAAAAAAAGGTTTCAAAATAACTCCAAAAGGTTTTCTGAGAAACAAAATTTTACCTTATCTTTTTAAAATATATTGAACTAAATCCTCACATGAGTTTTTTTTTTTTTGGCCAATTATATATTGAACTAAATCACTTTATTTTGAGGGAAAAAATAGTCCACAAATTAAGTTATCTATATTAAACAGGAAGAAAGTGGCCCGCTGAAGACCTATCTGTAAAGCAGTAGGCCATATCGACCTCTTAATGGGCTGGCCCTGTAATATATTAATTGTTTAAAAAAAAAAAATAAGTCCGCATAAAAAAGAATTGATGGCCCATGCGACCTTCACGTTATTAGCACGACGCTCTAACCAACTGAGCTAATAGGCCGATTCATTAGTTTGATTTACAATAATCTAATATTCTATTTTACTTTGGCTTAAAACACCCGCGTAATCGTTGCCCGTATTGGGTGAAATATGAGTGTTTGTTGGTTTAAATTAAAATCATGTTAATAGCATTTGATTAATTTATATTTATAATATTTTAAATTTTTTTACTTCTTTATATGCCAACTTAAAATTCTAAAATTGAGCTCGATGCCTTTATAATTAGAAACTCTTTCTTTGCCAAATTTCTACCCATCCAAGTATTATTTTCTAGGATTTTATTATTTGCTTGAAATTAGGATTTCACTTAATATCATATATCCAACTTATATCGATTAATATTAGGACAACCAATTCAGTGTCACGAAAATTTTTTGTCGGCCTCTTGTATAAATTGAAAAATACTCACAGTGAATAATTCATCCGTCTAATATTTATAGATCAACCGTTCATGAAAAAAAGTTTAATTCATCAAAACTCATAACTAAAAAGCTCTGTCTCTCTATTATATCTTTTATCGATGATATTATACAAATTGTATATTTAAATTGTCAAGTTTTATAACTCAATGAACATGTTGATCTAACTATGAGCTGGGTTCCTTTAACCCGAGCTAGTAACTAGGTCAATGGATTGGTTATCCATTGACCTGATAATCAAGCTTAAATCGTAATTGATCCAATCATAGGTGGGTTATGATTATATAATAATAAAAAAATAAATTAATCAGGTGAGTAGAGCTGTCAAACGGATTGATCAGATCAATTACGATTTAGGCTTGATTATTAGGTCAATGGATAATCAATCTATTGACCTAGTTACTAGCTCGGGTCAAAGGAACCTGACTCATGGTTAGATCAACATGTTCATTGAGTTATAAAACTTGGCAATTTAAATATACAATTTATTTAATATCATCGATAAAGGGTGTAACGGAGCCCGGGCACGACAGAGCTTTTTAGTTGAGTTTTGATGAATTAAATTTTTTTTCATGAACGGTTGATCTCTAAATATTAGACAGATGAATTATCTACTTAGAGCATTTTGGGTCGATAAAAAATTTTCGTGACACTGAATTAGTCATTCTAATATTAATCAATATAAGTTGGACATATGATATCAAATGAAATCCTTGTTTGAAGCAAATAATAAAATCCTATAAAATAATACTTGGATGTGTAGAAATTTGGCAAAAAAAGTTCCTAATTATAAAGGCATCGAGCTCAATTTTAGAATTTTAAGTTGGCATATAAAGAAGTAAAAAAAAGTTAAAATATTATAAATATAAATTAATCAAATGCTATTAACATGATTTTAATTTAAACCAACAAACACCCATATTCCACCCAATGCGGGCAACGATTACACGTTGCTTTAAGCCAAAGTAAAGACAAGTATTAGATTATTTTAAGTCCAATTAACGAACCGGCCTATTAGCTCAGTTGGTTAGAGCGTCGTGCTAATAACGCGAAGGTCGCAGGTTCGAAACCTGCATGGGCCATTATTTTTTTTCTCACTAAAATAATATTTTTTGTTCTATAAGGAGCCTTCCTCTAATACTATAACTGGGCCAGCCCATCAAGAGGCCTACTAGTTTCAATTGCCCAATTGTTGACTTCCAAAGCTTCTTTTTCCTTTGACCCCATTTCTCTCCATCTCCACGTCATCGGTAGCGAGAGGGGCATGAACTCGACGCTCCTCCTATGAATCACCTGCCACTGCATAATTAATCACTTCATTAGCCATTAATTACTTAATTAATTAATTAATTAAACGTACGTACCATTAAGGACAACGGAGCGGCATACATGGCCGTGCCGAACACCACGCAGAGCACTCCGGCGACGAGCCTTTGGGTGTCGCCGTGCAGGGCCTCCAGTATGAGCCCCGCGATGCTGCCCGCGAAGACGAACTCTCCGACGAGGGCCGCTAGCGAGCGGAGCCAGGCTCCTCCGGCGGAGAAACTGAGGAGGACGAGGACGTAGGCGAGCTCGATGAGGAAGCCGGCGCCGTTGATGATCAGGATCAGCGTGCTGTGTAGAGCACCCACAGCATGCAGTTCAGCATCGCGCAGGAACAATATTTTGATCAGTAATTAAGCGAATCTTACGCCGGCGAGAGGAACAGCACCAGAGAGGTCACATTCTCTGGATCAAATTAAACGATCAAAATGATGAACATTGAAGAAACAGAGTGACAATTACCTACTTCACAAAAAAAAAAAACTGAATCTTAATTACCGACCTACAATTCCAAATACTGTGCGAACATTGTCAGCTGAAGGAGGCATCGTGGTGATCAGTAATGGTGGGGCGATAAATGCATGAGTGAAGGCATTGGGGCTTGTTTAAATAGACGAGAAAGCATGAAAGTTTTGTGTTCATCGAGTGAGTGAGTGATTGATAGGTAAGTGGTGAGCTGAATTAACTATTGTGTTAATGGGCTCTGTTTAACTCGGGCACAAAAGTCTCCTTAGGGTTTCCTTTTGAGAACGATCAAATCATGCGCAAGGGTGACTTTAAGGACCAACCTCTCCAAGCTCCTCCAACTTCCCTACTTCGAGTTCAATAAATTATAAGTCTTGTTCAAACAGCCAATAGTACTATTATGAAGTTATTATTATCATCTTAGCATCCAACTCAATATCATTGATATTTATCTCGTCCGACAATTGAGTCAGATGGTGGGAGTCAGTGATGAGGATGAGAATGTTGACGAGAAAAAGACTTTGACCTGGGATTGGAGGAGGCACCGTAGGCTCTAAACCTTCAAGCAGAACGAGAGAGGACGGTGGAAGATGGTACCCGGACCTGCGCACACCACAAACAACTCACACAGGGGTGTTAAAGTGAGAACTATGGAAGAGATCCCTGACGCAGACACTCAGACGCTCAAGTAAAAAAGAGGCCGAGCGAAGTGTTCCACCAAAAAATATAATTGTAGTAGATGCGTATATATATAAGGGTACCTGGCTAATTGAGATGACTTCTCTTTTTATACTGCCCCTTATAACCTTCGTCATTATGAGGTATTAGGGTATTTCAGGTAATAGAGAGTGTACGATGGACTCCCATTGGATAGAGGAAAGTTCCGCTTCTTGCATGTCACTGAACATCAGAATATTCTCTGACGAATAGTCATTATTCTTTGACAAGTAGTTGCGATTCTTTGACGATGTTGTCTCCTGACAATAGACCGATAGACGCTTGGACCGACCGACGCTTGAACCGACCTAGGATAAACTAGGAGTTGTGTCCAAGAGAAGTGGGAGATTGAGCCCTAGATACTCGATCGGCTAAGAAGACGACCAGTAATAAACTGGGAGCCGTGGTAGGAGAAGTGAACTGAGAGGTCGGCCAACGCTTGGGCCAACCGAGAGTAGACTAGAAGCCATGCTAAAAGAAGAGACTAGGCCCTATTCAGAGGATAGTGGCTCAATAAGACATGTACTATTCAATCGGGACCATTACTTCTTCTTGACTCTTGACTCTTGACTCTTGACCGCGATATTACCTTGACTATTGTAATTAGACAAACAAATTTGACGATGGGATCGATCATGCACAATTTGTGTATGACATATACTAACTGGAATTTGCACTCTCACTTTCATCTTTTAGTTGTGAACATGCAAAGAGTGCTTGATTTTAAGTTGGAGTTGGAATGGATGGTTATTTTTGTTAGCAAGTAGCAAAAATATCCAAGGGAGAAATATATTTTACCGTTCACTGTCTATTTTTTTTCTTTCTTTTTCTGATAAAAAAAATTAAACTCTGATTCTCTTAGTTGTTCTACTGAATAATTTCTTTCAAAGATCTTTTAATGCCCCCAACAAGTATTAATTGCTTCTTCCTACCTTTAGAGAGCAGATTTCAGGATGATGGATTATCAACTTCATCACTTTTGACACTAGATTTCCGAATACTTGTTGCTATCACCTCCAAGAAAGGGGGAAAAAAATGAAAAGAAAAGCCTTGATAGACCTTGCTGCTATCAGTTCTTGTGAAGGTACAGTCATAAGCTCCTGTGCATTTATCTCAAAGCTAGGGACCCTTTCCACCTGGCTTGCCTTTCTTTCGGTCATGTTTGGGGTTTGGTCCTCCATTCTCATAATCTAGGATGAACTCTTGCAAAGCCCTTCTCATGTGCACATACTGAGAAAGAAGAAGCAACAACAGTATTTGAATCAGAAAACATGCGAATGGGAAACATACCTAACTTGGAGTTGGACAAATAATCTATAGAACAAATTAAAGGAGTTAATATCCTTCTACAATGCTCTAATCTCACTGTACCTTGGTCATCATGTAGGAATGTTGAGTTCCACATTCACGACTTCGAATCAAAGGCATCATACATGAAGATGTCTCAAAGAGGAGAAGTAGCACAAGGATAGTGAAGTAGGCTTGGAGTCTAAATGCCATGGTTGCTCTCCTCAACAAGGAACCAACCAAGGTCTCTTTTATGGTTGGCAAGGGCAAACCTTTCACATGGTCCATTAGCCACGATTGACCTGCACAGTAATCATGAAATCCATTAGTTTAGTTGGAAGTCAACTGCACTGAGTCAGCTACTTAGAGGAATGCTGCTTGAGTGTCTGTTCTCCACTAACTCAACAGTCATTGGATCACTATCAAAATAGTTTCCTTCTGCAAAAAGGCTGTGAAAGTTGGTTGACCTTTGGCCAAACTATAAAAACAAAGTTCAAGCAAGGGATACGTCTCTGATTGCACATAAAACTAGAACTCCACCACTTAGTAATGTGTTCTATTTCTTTATTGCTGAAAACTTTCTGGCATGTTATGTGAGCTACTGAAAGGTGGTGTTTTTTTTGTTGGCTAGGGTGAACATGCAACAAAGCATCTCAGAGGCAGCTGAAGATCAACCACACAAAGTGGAACAAGCAAAATCTGTTCCCAGCACTTTGCATCACAGTAGTAATATACTAATCAAGAAATTCTAAATTTATCAAGTTTATCACTGGACGCCAACTGCCTTTCAGTTCTCAAGAATAAAAATCTGTAAGATCTAAACATGGAACAAACAATAAGATCTATGAAATATCAGCCATAACTGATTAACTGGTCAATAATTATACAGACAAAAGATCACAGTGGTTGTGCCAATCATTCATAATCAATAGCAAATATTTACACACGGTTAGCAGCACAGCGATGAAACCATGCCCTTCATCATCGTCGTCGTCATCCTCATCGATGCGCCGTGACAAGCGTCTCGACGAAGCGCAACCCGTCAAACCTTGGAGCGAATCTTTCTTCAGTAGACGCCGACGGCGGCCGTCGTCGCTGCTGTTCTTGCCGCGATGCCAGCTCCTGCTCCGGACAAATCAATATGTGCGGATTAGTGTTAATTTGATGGAGTACAGTACGTAACACCAAATTACCTGGCAACTTGGAGCGTGGGGTTTGGCGTCGGAGAGGGAGGCGGTGGAGTAGGAGGCTGCGGCGGTGATCACCGTCGAAGCAACTGTGACGGCACCAGAACCCTTCATGCCTGTAACGGATTGAGCAGGGAATCAGTGATGATGTATAAATAGTATGAAGCTAGAAGACAAAAAAAATCTAACCGACTTGAATTATAATCACAATTAAGTTTTTTTTCCTTTTGAAAATAGTTTATTTAAGTGGCAGAGAGATTGATTTTGCTATTAAAAAAAATGTGGAAAATAGGCGAGCCAGACATTTCTGCAGTGGACTACGGTGTAGCTACGTTGGCACGCTCAGCGTCTCATGTAGCAGGAACATTCAAAACTATACCATTCTTTTCAACATGTTGATTTTTTAACATGTAATTCTCTTATAAAACAAAGTAACCTGCAACAATAAGTAGATTGAAACAAATAAAAGGGGAAGGCAGAGGAAACTGAAAATTTTCTTGTTAATTAATTTCTGGAAACTCTACAGCAAAGGGGAATGCCAAGTAGAATTACAAACTTGAATGTCTTGGCATGCATTTCATCTACACTAATATTCAGGACTGTTAAAACAATTGCCATGTAGGCTTCATGAAACCTCATGGGTTAATATCGTTCATTGAGATCATTGCTTAAGCCGATCAAATAGCCTGCTTGTTAGTGATTGATCAAGCATACAATTTTGGGCAACTATCAAATCCGAGAGATCTCGTACCTTGCAATGAGTAGAATGCATGTTTCATACCCTTTGAGGTTGATCCCATATGGCTTCGTTCACGGAAAAGAAGGAATGCATCTCTTTGACAACATCTAATCTCAACTTCGGTTCATCTTCCCAAAACTACACATGCCCGAGTAGGCGGCCATGTTTTGACTCTTTTTCATGCTTTCTTTTCTCTGCGGAACCATAGTTCTTCCCGAGCGAGAAAATTTAAATTTGTTTATCTTGGTTTTGCAGAGCCAGGAGATTGGTTCAAACCATAAGAAGACAACTTGGTGCAATCAGACTTCACAATATCAGTTCAGAGTACAAGCCTACTGTAGTCGGCCTTGCTGTACAGAAACCGGCGGCCGAATATTGTCCTCCTGCAAAAGATTAATATTGTCCTTTACTCAGAGATGCAAAAAACTATAATTGCTACTCAGATGCTTTTATTTGATTGTCTTATGGGGTACCCCATCACAAAGATTCATTTAGAAGATATGAATAACAGGATCACAGAGGAAAGAAGTTTGTAGTTAACAAGTGTTCCATTAGAATGTAAAGGATCATCATGTTTATGATATTTGAGTTGAGGGTTTACTTACTCCAATCTTAGTCACACAACAGCAACAAGAACATCTTACTGACGGAGCTCCATATGGGTACATCAATAGGACAGAACATTTGCCACACTTCACATTGCCAACCTGATGGGCTACAGATAATACAGTTTCTGTTAATAAGTCAAGTTGTAAAATTTCATTAAAATAATCCTCCATATGATACAATCGATGCCATCATTCAAGTTCCAGGTGGGAGAAAATATTGAGTCGATGCAATAAATAAATACTGAACCTATAACAAATGCCGAAATCAACTGAATTCAAATTGCAAAAGCAAGTTTTATACCTTCCAGCACAAGATTAATTGTCTGACAGCAAGCACATTGAACATAGATTGCACCTCGAGCATAAGAAAGCAATTGCCGACAATTTCCGCATGCCATTTGACCCATTTCTGGATTGAGTATTAAACATCCAGATGTTATCAGGAATGTAAGCATATTTAAAAAGTGAACAATTTCCATGAAATCATTTTTTATCCTAATAACCATCAGCTTATGATGTGGATGAACAATATCATAAATAAAAACATAAGGTTAACAGTTACCATAAAGCAATTTTTTCTATGGTAAATCTGTAATCATAATAAAGTTTAGAAACCAACAAGTTTCAAGATCCAACAAAACTCATTAAGCAAAAATTGATGTGAAGATAATAACAAGTTAATGCGCAAAAAGTATCCACTAAAGCGGATGCTACATGAATATTGATTTAAATTCACTAGATAATTAATTATTGGCAGTTAGACAGCTAGCTGAAAAGGAGATGATTGAACCAAACATTTTCTAGGAGACTTTGAGCACAGATATTAGATACTTAAATACTTTCAACAATTCCTCTAACCACATGATGAATTGCCAAAGTATATTAACTTCAAGATTAAGTTAATTAATCATGATATGCTCATGAATTGCTCTCCCCTAAGGAAGATGTCAATTGCCTGAAAATACTATCCAATACATCTCTTATTTTCTAGCCAATTGAATTGGAGTCCACTTAAAAGAGGAATAAGTAGGGTGGTGCCCAAGAGTTCCAATACTTTCGTTGGCAATTCCATGATTTTCTGCAGCACTATGATTCTCAGACAGCACGATCAAATTTGACCTTATCACAGAACCCACGCACTAATAGGACTTAAATTAAGGAAGAGAAGAATGGAATAATGGATTCTTCGCTGTATTTCAAAATATATGCGGAGCATATAAGCAAATTATTATCATTGTTGTCTACTCCAACAAGCAGATTATGGTTTCCAGCTTTAATTGAACTGAGAAATAAAAAGTGATATTGGAACATGCTTCGAATTCACTCTAAATGAATGGAAAAGAAAACCGACCTGGAGATTGCACAGGTGGAGGTTGAGGTTCAGCGGCGACTTCAAACGAGGGTGGAGCTTCTTCGGACGAGATTGTCACCAAATCCATTTCCTTCGGCTTCCGCCCAAGAGGAGCATCTCCATCTCTCCCACTGACTGGGTTCCTCTCCACCGACTCCCACCCAGGGGGATCTTCGTCAGGGCCAGCCACTGGATCCTTTTCCTTGGGCCCCCGCCCGAATGGAATATCGTCGTCTGGGTAGCACATTGGATGATGCGGAGCTTCTGCGACTGCGGCACCACTCACCGTGTCCCTTTCCTTCGGTGCCCATCCAGGTGGAACATCCTCGTCTGTGACATCCATCGAGTCCCTTGCTTTCGGTGCCCATCCAGGTGGAACATCCTCGTCTGCATCGCTCATCAAAGCCTTTTCTTTCGGCTCCCATCCAGGCGGGACATCTTCGTCTTCCCCACTTATCGAGTCCCTTTCCTTCGGCTCCCATCCAGGTGGCACATCTTCGTCTTCGTCGTTCATCTCCTTCGCCTCCCTCCGCCCAGGCCGACCATCATCTTCTGAGCTGCATCCGGAATGTTTTGGCATCGGCTTCAAATGTGGCGCGGCGGCATCTTGAACTTGGCCAATCATCGAGCACCTACCCAGGGAATTCCATCCTGGCGTAGAATATTCGTCATGGGCACTCGCTCGGGCCACAGCCTCCCATCCCGGTGGACGATCACCGCCATCTGGGTCAACCATCGAACGCCTTCCTCGTGCTTTCAACACGGGCAGTGCATCTTCGTCTCCGCCAACCCTCGCAGACGCGCAATCCCCTCCAGGTGGATCACGGTCTGAGTTCCCATCCTTCATCTCCCACCCGGGCGGAATTTCATCGTCCTCTCCGCCCATCGGATCGCCTTCCGATGTCCGGCACGTCGAAGCCTTACCTTCCCACCCAGGAGGAACACCGCCGACTGGATCACTCACTGGAAGAACTTTTACCAAAAGATATCCTCCGCCGTCGCCGCGATCGAGCACCGCAGTTCACCGATCGGCACGAGCATCAAATACACGATTAGGACTGGTTCCATCGGCCCATTTATCAGCAAATCAGCCCATGACCTAATTTCTCGTACAATAAGTCGTCGGCCCAATTAGCCCAAAACTAACGAAAATCATAAAATTTGCCATTCATAATTTTATTTTACCAAATCAGTTTTCTTCTTCTTCTTCTTCTTCTTCTTAAAATACAACAAAATCCCAGAATCGTATGCACGACAACCAACGAAAACCGCAATTTGCTATCAAAATCTGATAGCCGATGAAGAATGATACAATTCGATCGAGCAGCCTATTAATTACTGAATTGTGAAAACAAGCACAGTCCTGCATGCACACAGCCCCTGTCACGCCAGAGCTGCATACAGGATCTGATTCCAGGTGTCCGGAACGCCGGCGAGGCACCAGTGGCTGCAGTCCATCCCTTCATGGTCTCCGCTGTACGCGGACGGGTGCCCGTCCTTCCGAAGCTGCGAGAGCAGAGTCACGTCGAGCAAGAACACCGGCTTCGACACGCCGCTCAGCACGCTCTTCACCACGGACTGCGCCGGCTCCGGACCGCCCGGGTACGACGATCCGCTCACCGGCTGCGTCTGCTTATCGCAATCCTTCGTCCCGGCGCCGCCCCATTCTTTCGCCCTGATCATCAGCCGATCGATTACAGAATTGAATTCCACGATCAATTGTTGCAGGACTTACTGGTAATGGGTAGGAGAGATGCCCTGGAAGAAGACTCTGGTCGTGGCAGGATTGACGTTGGAGTCGACCCATCTGGCCCAGGTGGTCAGACCCTTGCCGAAGGCCTCAAGCCGGTCCATGTCTTTGTACATCTTCCCGCCGTATTCGATGTAGTCCCACGGCTGGCTCTTTCCTTTGTGAGTCCACCAGTGCCAGGTGTTGAAGATGAGCACGTCCGCTGCTGTCCAGGCCGAGCCGGATTGGATCGATTCGAGCTTGAGGACGCGGCCGACGGGTTCCTTGACGACGTCGACCAGGTAGGTGGTGTGGTAGCGCATGACCGACACTCCATATTCCTGCATGTTAATCTCGTTCGTATGTATTTAATGTGCTCTGTTGGCAAGAGATTTAGTGAGAGAGTAAACATGAAGCAAAGTTCAGTATCGGTGGGTGGACGAAAGCAACTAGGCAGGTAAGAACAAGCAGAACGGCACAGGAACGACAAGCTTCGCTGTCGCCCATCATTAGCTAGCCATCCCCACTGAGCAATAGCTTCTCCATGCGGGCAGCGAACGTACTGTCTTTGACAAAAAAAAAATCATGGAGAAGAGATCACCTGAAACGTGATGGTAGAGAGAGGGGCTGAGTTTCTGAAGCTCGTCTCGGCGTCGGGCACGGCGGCATGGAGCATGCAAGCCAGGGAGAGCCACTGGTTCTGGCTCAGAGAGTCCCCCACGAACATGATCTTCTTCCCTCTGTGTTTCGTCAAAAAATCCAACCCGTTGAACCTGAATCGATCAGATAATTGTAGTCAGAGACGAGTTCAATTGAGCAATCTTTAAAAAGACGACGACGAGCACAATGGTGAACCTTGGGAGGCTGCAGAAGTCAGGGCTCCACCGGTACTTGAGGTAGTCCTTGTCGGGGCGGCCGTAGCGTTGGCAGTCGAACTCGGGGTCGATGAAGGGGCAGGTGGAGGAGTCGTAGGCCGGGTACGACTCGTCGTAGACCCAGCTGCCCTGGAACAGGTTGCAGCTCACGCCGGTGGCACGCGTCCTCCGCCCTTTCGCCGTCATGGCGGCGGCAAAGCCGTTGGCGCCGTCGGGGTGAAGAGACGCAGTGGCGGAGAGCAGAAGGGAGAGGACAGCACCGAAGCAGAGGAGAAAGGTCGAAGGAGCTCTGTTCCCCATGGGAGCAGAGTAGGAACGCAGTGGTTGCGGTGATTAAGGTGAGATTTATATTTATAATGCTCCATTTCGCCATGAGAAAGCTCGAAGAGGAGAAAATTGGAATCGGGCGGTGGATTCGGCAGCTACTTTTGTCGATCATGGCGTAATTTGCTATATTTTTGACGTCACAATTACGATAAAAAAAATCAGCGCCGTGATGAGGAAGAAACTATAAATTAAATTCCTTCGATGCTTCATAAATCAGAAAGAAACAAAAAGTCCTGAGAAAACAAATGCAAATGCAATATATTTTCTCACCGAAAAGGAAAAGAAGAAGAAGAAAAATTAAAGAATGCGTTCTTCAGAACAGACCAAGGAAATTAGGCAGCAATCGATTCCAAGAGATGTCTTACTGCTAATATTCTACTGTGCAATGAGAGCATTCGATGGCATGCTTCAATCATCGACCATCATATCTCCTGTCACATTCTATACTGAACACACCATGTGTATACAATAATGCAACTCGTTTCTAAATCTCTTCTTCCACCAATGATTCCATAATGATACTATCGCTTCTTACTAACCTAGTTTGCGTATTCTTCCGTGACAAAGACTTGCAACCTGCCATGCAAGGCACTGAATTAGCCACACTTGCAATCTAAGAATTAGTTGAAAGTTAAGAGCTAAAATTTTCAAGTTGAAAATGATGCAGTACCAGCTCTTTAATTCTATCTGTTTCGGCTACTTATTTCTGCCTGTGTCAACGCATTGCTGGATCGCATAGGCTACCAGCTGCTGCAGTGCTGCTGCTTCGGAGTGAGATCAGATAGGAACAGGAACGAGGAGAAGAGGCATAGGAAGAAAAGGACATCATCGAGAGTGTTGGCAAGTGGGCGAAGATTAATAATGGACTTGTCGCCAATCATCGCCACTTCCTCTGCTCTGCCAATTCATGTCAGCAGGAGGAGTAGGTGAAGGCAGGAATTTGCCGTGCCAGCCCAAGAACACACAAATGTTATTGGGCCGATTCATGTTCAGCAAGGCAAGCTCTTGGAACTGGAAGTGGCCGCCAGAGTCTTCAAACGAGAGAAGCCCTCCGGCGCATGAGCTCTCCTCGTGATCACCTCCATATTCCTGTCCAGACTCTGCTTCACCATCCTCCTCACCGCCTTCTTGCACTCCCTCAGCTGTCGCTCGCAAGTTGACGAGTCCGCTGAAGTCAGTAACTCCTCCGGCTGTGGCCCGGAATGCCCTCGAATCCGCTCCCTGCCCTCGTTCTTGAACCACTGCAGCATCTTAAGCGCCCTCTTCTGCGCCAGGGGAGATCCCAACAACGCCACCTCCAGGGCCAGTTGCACTATCCCCAGCTCCGCCATCCGCCTCCTCTGCTCGTTGCTCCGGTGAGCCACCACCATCAGCAAGTATGCGGCGAGCTCTTGGCACTTGGGCTCGTCCTCCCGCGCCATCGTCTCCATTAGAGCTTCTACGGCGATCGGGTCGTCAGCGATGGCGCGCTTCCCTGTTTCGCTCAGCATTAAGTTGCTCAGAGTCGACAAAGCGCCCTCCGCGCCGCCGCCGCCGCCAATGACTCGGTTCTGGGATAACTTGAGGAGTTCGTGGACGGCGCCGCTGGAAACGATGGCTTTGATGTTCTCCAGCTTCGTGGAGAGGTTGTAGAGCGCGGCTACGCAAGCGAGCTTGGATTGCTTTGTAGTTGCATTAGAGTTGAGGATTTGGATTAGAAAAGGCAGCATTTGCCTCGCGTCAATTGGGAATTCCGTCTTTGCGAGGGAGGAGAGGGACGAAAGCAGGGGAGCCAAACATTGGGTCTTTTCGAGCTCAGAGGAGTTGACCTTGGGCCCTCCCAGTTTGACCAGCAATCCAGCCTCCACGATGAGTGCCTTGTTCCTGAGAAAACAAAACAACAAACAAATTCAGTCAAAAATCGTTGTTCGCCCAACTTCGGTCAACGAGCAAGTTCGGCGAGATTGCATTTCATTGTCAACAAAAGAAAGCAAGTGACATTGGTCAACGTTGAACTGAGGAGAGGACGAAGAGCTGCCGAACAGAGATATTTCTCGGAGAATCTTGCAAAATTTAGGCCATAATTGTGATTCGATTATACCATAGAACAACAAAAAATCTAAGGAAAATTTAATAAGGATCGGATTCTACTCACTTGAATGTGCCGTGAGCTAACTGCTCAAGCGTTTCAACCACCAGCCTCCGGCGATGCTCATCCTTCAACTCCGCCACCATCGCCACCATCGGCGGGATGACTCCTAGCGCCGCCATTCGCCGCTTCTCTTGTGTATCCCCAGCAACGACCTTCTTAATCTCTGCCACCGCCGCCAGCTTCATCTCCTCGCCCTCACCGAAGTGAAGTTGCTTCACCGCCGCCCGCGTCCTCGCCGCCGCTACTTGTTCTGCAACCACTCCGCCGCTCTCCTCCATCACTCGCTCCCTCAGCAAAATTCGAGAAACCTTGACTGGCGAGGCAATGAACACGAGGAAGTTAAAGATGGCAGCTTCTTGTTGTCGTGGAAGGAGGAGCGGAATCAAACATGCTCTGATTTGTGCAGCTTTATCAAATCTATAATGTGTATTTGGTAGTCGACAGCATCAACCGCTACCAATAGAGAAATGGTAAGGGCGCAGAGAGAGAGAGAGGGCAGAGAATGGATCAATCATGCAGTCTCACATGCATGCTATAAGAAACAATAAGACGGGAAGGAAGAACATGCATGCACACATAGATCTCATCTGGGTATCAATCAATTCAAGAACGAGCAACCTGCCAAATCACTGACTTTGCGTGCAGAGAAATTAGGTGGAATTAGCCAAACAGATATAGATCTGGGGGAATTATTGTGGAGGAGGCTGGAAGGGAGTGGTCGGCTGGTGGCGCACTGAGAATTCGATTAAGAATTGAAGCTGCTGCGATGGGACTCTAGCCGGCTCGCTGACCTACGTGTTTCGCACTATACGTGATTCCTCTCGTTGTTGTGAAACATGAGTCCGGAGGTAGGATTGTTCGCTTAATTACTGTAACAAAAATTATCGTGTGTTATCTTAGGTATTTCGGCTTTTGTACGAAGGAGCGGCCATTTTTAATTTATTTAACAAAAAAAATATTCTAATTTTAAAACTAAGTTAAAAAAAAATAGTGTTATTTACTTTCTACTTTTCCTGTTAACCTTCTAAATCTCATGTTATTTTTCAATGGATGAACTTGATATGGATCACATTAAGTCCAACGTGAACTTGATATTTTTCATATCAGACTCAACATGCATGATATAGATAAATATTAGATTCAATGTGGACATGATATTTTGAACCTGATATGAAAAATATTAGGTCTATACTGGACCTGATATTGGATCATATCATATCAGAATCGGTTTGATATAAGAAAATATCAAAGCCACAGTTTACCTAATATAGGTTGATCCGATTGTAAGAACAGGGGGACCCCCGTCCGGTGGGGTCAACGTCACGTGGAAGCCAAAGTGGCAGGTGGGCGGTCGGAGAGGTGTAGGCCGACCGGCCGGGCGGTAGGCCGGTATTTAGTGGATGGTCCAAGGCACCCTGACGAAAGTCAGAGTTCCGGCGCTCAATGGACAATATCACAGAGCCGAGCGGATCGCCGGGTCGAACACATGAGGTAGCATACTGCTAAGTCTCCACAAAGCACATCATCGAGAATCTTCCTGGACCGTTATATGTATGTGCTTGATCGGACGTAAGGTGGAGGCGAGCCGGCCGGACGCTCGGAGGCAGGCCGGCCGGAAGCTAGTTCGGGAGCCAAGGGGAAAAGGACAAAGGACATCTTTTCCTGACAGCGGGTATGTTCCACATGTAGGTCATATTCCAAAGCTTATGACAAGAGGTTCTGCTGTCCCATCGAGGACATGCTTGGACTGTAGCAGTATGGGTCAGGTAAGCTCACTGACAAGCCCTTACTGGGGTATGGGCCGCAGACACGTGTACACCTCAGTACGTGTACACTCGCTTCTCCGCTGCCCTATATAAAGGCCCTCATCATTCGCCGGAGGTACGCGTTCAACACCTTTGGAGTCACTCTTTTTTGCTGCGTGCTTGCCTGACTTGAGCGTCGGAGGGTCGCCGCCGGGAACCCCTTCCCGGCCCGACTTCTGTGCAGGTTCGCCGGAGGTTCGTGCAACCAGTCGAAGATCCACGTCAGCAGCCGGGGAGCACCACGTGCCCAGCATCCGTTGATTCAGCCTTCGGACAGGATCATAGGTTTATATCAAGTCTAAGGTGGACCTGATATAAAAATATATCAGATCCTTTTTAATCCTGGAGAAAAGTAATATATTGAAAAACGATGAGAAAGAAAGGATTTAGGAGATTAGTAAAAGGGGTAGGAAGGGAATAACACTATTTTTTATTTTATTTTATTTTTTTGGTAGTTTTAAAATTTTTGGGTAAATAATAAAAATATGATCACTCCTCTCAGTAAAAAGCTGTAGGTATTTCTTACGTTATATGAAAGGAAATAATTATGGAGTCTGTTTTTAATTATCCATTAAATTAACAAAAAATAATAAAGGTATTTTTTTATCGAGAAAATACGTCCTTAAAATTTGATATTTCTCCGCTTAATTATAAAGTTAGTTAAGGTGCTGTGTAGCTTTTGATAGTTGTCTCCGGGATTATTATATGGTGATAGAATATTTAGATTATCATCTGGATAATGACTGTTGGGCTGTCTTCTGAATTGATCATCCTTAGTCATTAAAATTAACTAAATTTAATATTTATGACCTTTGAAGATTAGTGGTAATTAAGTGCCGGTAAGCAAATGCCCATTTCACGTGCCTGAGAAGGAAGGTCTTCGCGATGGAGCACTAATTGAAAACGCTTAATGACTCCGCTTGCTTGCATCACGTACAGCCTATCAGTTTAGGCAAGCACAGAGAGGAGTATCCGGACCGTGATTGAGATAAGCTCGGATTTACGATGAAAAGAATGGAAAAAAAAAAACGTGAGAGAAAAAGAAAGAGAGCGCGAGATGACGGCGTCAATACCCGTGGACGTCCACAGCCAGATCAGCCCGCCGTGGGTTTTAGGCCATCAAATCAAATCAAGCGTGCGAGGGCGTTTGCAAACTCAGAAGTTTGGTAGGCCCAGCGTCAACTAACATACGCCACGTGGCGGTGGTGGTGAGACACTGGATCAGAAAAAGATCTTGTGGATGTACAAATTACAAAGCCCACAAAAAGCAACAGGAGTTTCTTGGTCCACAAATTACGGATCAAAGGATGGTCCATTGATCTAGATATTTAATTTTAATGGACCCTATTTTTAAATAAGTAGGATTTATTCAAATCAAAAGTCCACATGTAGTAGACCATCCCTTGGTCCATAATTTACGGACCAGGAGATCTGCTCACAAAAAGGGGCGAGAGATTTGGATGAGATCCATGGCTACCCACTTGGAAGCCTTTTTGGGGGAACGCCTTCAGTTGGATTCCACATCGACTCCAACAAATTATTCATTTTTTTTTCCCTTCAATGTTCACCCCCTCGTGATCCATATGTCTCAAAATGAAAATGAAAATATAGGAATAGAGTTTATGTCTAATCTCACTACAATTAAAAGTCACTTTGAATTATCAATTAAAGTAAAATGATAAAACTATATCATCCTATCTTAAAGCGGAAAAAAATGATTCGTTGGATAGGTAATTCTGATGTTGACTAAATATATACTCTCCGTTTAAAAAAGTTACTCAAAACGGTCATGTCAAAATAACCATTAGCAACTGGGCTAGGAAAGAGGTCCCGACATCGACACTCCAATGCTCAAGTTAATAATCCAGTTAATTGAGCGGTCCCTTACTATACTTAGCTAATAAATTAATCGAGTCCCTCGTATAGTTCGATTAGCTATCGCTTACAAGAGCAATCATGCGGGATTTACATAATGTTGTCAGAGACTCGTCCTTTTCTTAACCTCTCCATTTTGCACAGTATTCACTTGGGCCAAGTGTCCAGTTTGTTCGATCAACTTATAGATTCGATGGATTAGATTATTCAGTTAAAATAGTTAATCATGATAGTCCTGAATAACGAAAGCTCGCTCTGGATGATGAGTTTCCTAGGGCTTTGAATCCGATCGGCCCAGCCCAAGATCTAGTTAGATGGTCGCTCGGTGGCACTCTCGTCCTGTATGGCTTTGCCCTCGCATCTCTCGCAGTCTGGGCCTCGAACCAGACTACGAGAGCCCAATATGAATCACCAAAAAGATAGAACCTGATTTTTAAATTCTTCGATATTTCTAATAATATTTTAAAAAAAACTTTATTCTTCTTCTTCCGACAATCTTTTTTATTTATTATTTTAGCCAAATGTCAATGCTGGAATTGAAGAATCGGTGACTTTGCAGCAGTCGTTAGTTAGTAAAACAAGCGATCCCCGTCAGCTACACGAGAGACTGTCAGAGAAATCACATGCACCGAATTATTGACTCGTGCATGGCGACGAGCCGACGCCACGACCGTACGAACAACCCAACTAACTAGACCACCCACGCAGACCAACGCCCGATCCACTAAAATGCGTTTTTAATTCACGACGACCATTTTAGTAAATCAGCGATCCGATTCGGACAATTACTCCCATTAATTTCGTACGCGCTGGCCTCTCACCGCCGTTCACGTGCCGAAATCGCGTACGTGTACGTGGAGCTGAGTCACGAATCGACTGACGTCGGCAGTTTTGGACCAGATGTTACGATTTGACCTACGTGCACTTGTAAATGGGTAAAATAATAATAAAGTAGGGTCGAATTCGATTGGTGTTTTTTTGGATTTGGAGGATCGAACG